>NC_080541.1:224525450-224872950 GCF_028640845.1 Ahaetulla prasina | reverse complement strand
TAAGTGAATCAGGGCAGCTGTTAAGTTAGTAACCACGGTTGTTATGTGAATCTGGCTTCCCCATTGACGCCGCTTGTCCGAAGATCGCAAAAGGGGATCACATGATCTGGGGACACTGCAACCGTCATAAATATGAATCAGTTGCCAAGAGTTTGCATTTTGACCCTATGACCTTGAGGATGTTGCATTGGCCATGTAGTGTGAAAAACAGTCATCAGTCTGTTTTCTCAGTGCCCTTGTAAACTTTGAACAGTCATTCAGTGAACTGTTGTAAGTCGAGGACTACCTGTCTAAATGTAAGAAAGGCAGGATTGGAAGAGAAGAGTTAAATGCTAACAACAACAACAACAGCAACAACAGAGTTGGAAGAGACCTTGGAGGTCTTCTAGTCCAGGCAGGAAACCCTACACCATCTCAAACAGATGGTTATCCAACATTTTCTTTAAAATTTCCAGTGTTGGAGCATCCACAACTTCTGCAGGCAAGTTGTTCCACTTATTGATTGTTCTAACTGTCAGGAAATTTCTCTTTAGTTCTAAGTTGCTTCTCTCCTTGATTAGTTTCCACCCATTGCTTCTTGTCCTGCCTTCAGGAGAATAGCTTGACTCCCTCTTCTTTGGGGCAGCCCCTGAGATATTGGAACACTGCTATCATGTCTCCCCTAGTCCTTCTTTTCATTAAACTAGACATACCCAGTTCCTGCAATCGTTCTTCATATGTTTTAGCCTCCAGTCCCCTAATCATCTTTGTTGCTCTTCTCTGCACTCTTTCTAGAGTCTCAACATCTTTTTTACATCGTGGCGACCAAAACTGAATGCAATATTCCAAGTGTGGCCTTACCAAGACATTATAAAGTGGTATTAACAGTTTATTATTTGTTATTATTTATTATTAAATAATTTATTATTATTTATTATTTGGTATTAACACTTCACGTGTTCTTGATTCTATCCCTCTGTTGATGCAGCCCAGAACTATGTTGGCTTTTTATTTACTAATCATGCTTGGAAACTGAAAGAAAAGGAACGTTGAGGAGCTCATTAGATAAGTCAAAATGGAAAAAAATGGAAAAAATCTGGGTTAATGCAGAAGAATAAAAAAAGAGGACAAAGATAACGTCAGCCAGCAAGCACCCTGGGCTGACCGCCAATCACAAAAGAGTGAGACCGGCTGGTAATTTAATTTAATGAGCCCAGGAACAGCTGAAGAGAGAGACAGGCCTGCTGGAGATTGCAGGTAGAGAGGACAACAATAACAGGCATGAAGGAGACTTCAAGGAAAATAAAGTGCGGAATAATTAAAGGAACTGATAATGTAGGCTGGAAAAGGTACAAAAAGCAAAAGAAAAGCTCTCTTTGAATTATGGATCTGAGGCAGCTATAACAAGCAAGAAGAACTAATTAACATAACATAACATAACATCAGAGTTGGAAGGGACCTTGGAGGCCTTCTAGTCCAACCCCCTGCCCAGGCAGGAAACCCTACACCATCTCAGTCAGATGGTTATCCAACATTTTCTTAAAAATTTCCAGTGTTGGAGCATCCACAACTTCTGCAGGCAAGTCGTTCCACTTATTAATTGTTCTGTCAGGAAATTTCTCCTTAGTTGTAAGTTGCTTCTTTCTTTGATCAGTTTCCACCCATTGCTTCTTGTCCTGCCTTCAGGAGAATAGCTTGACTCCCTCTTCTTTGGGGCAGCCCCTGAGATATTGGAACACTGCTATCATGTCTCCCCTAGTCCTTCTTTTCATTAAACTAGACATACCCAGTTCCTGCAATCGTTCTTCATATGTTTTAGCCTCCAGTCCCCTAATCATCTTTGTTGCTCTTCTCTGCACTCTTTCTAGAGTCTCAACATCTTTTTTACATCGTGGCGACCAAAACTGAATGCAATATTCCAAGTGTGGCCTTCCCAAGGCATTATAAAGTGGTATTAACAGTTTATTATTTGTTATTATTTATTATTAAATAATTTATTATTATTTATTATTTGGTATTAACACTTCACGTGTTCTTGATTCTATCCCTCTGTTGATGCAGCCCAGAACTATGTTGGCTTTTTTTTTTTACTATTTACTAATCATGCTGGGCAGATGTTGCTCCTTGGAAACTGAAAGAAAAGGAACGTTGAGGAGCTCATTAGATAAGTCAAAATGGAAAAAAATGGGAAAAATCTGGGTTAATGCAGAAGAATAAAAAAAGAGGACAAAGATAACGTCAGCCAGCAAGCACCCTGGGCTGACCGCCAATCACAAAAGAGTGAGACCGGCTGGTAATTTAATTTAATGAGCCCAGGAACAGCTGAAGAGAGAGACAGGCCTGCTGGAGATTGCAGGTAGAGAGGACAACAATAACAGGCATGAAGGAGACTTCAAGGAAAACAAAGTGCGGAATAATTAAAGGAACTGATAATGTAGGCTGGAAAAGGTACAAAAAGCAAAAGAAAAACTCTCTTTGAATTATGGATCTGAGGCAGCTATAACAAGCAAGAAGAACTAATTAACATAACATAACATAACAACAGAGTTGGAAGGGACCTTGGAGGCCTTCTAGTCCAACCCCCTGCCTAGGCAGGAAACCCTAAACCATCTCAGTCAGATGGTTATCCAACATTTTCTTAAAAATTTCCAGTGTTGGAGCTTTCACAACTTCTGCAGGCAAGTCGTTCCACTTATTAATTGTTCTCACTGTCAGGAAATTTCTCCTTAGTTCTAAGTTGCTTCTTTCTTTGATCAGTTTCCACCCATTGCTTCTTGTTCTACCCGCAGGTGCTTTGGAGAATAGCTTGACTCCCTCTTCTTTGTGGCAGCCCCTGAGATATTGGAACACAGCTATCATGTCTCCCCTAGTCCTTCTTTTTATTAAACTAGACATACCCAGTTCCTGCAACTGTTCTTCATATGTTTTAGCCTCCAGTCCTCTAATCATCTTTGTTGCTCTTCTCTGCACTCTTTCTAGAGTCTCAACATCTTTTTTACATCGTGGCGACCAAAACTGGATGCAATATTCCAAGTGTGGCCTTACCAAGGCCTTATAAAGTGGCACTAACACTTCACGTGAATTAATTGTGCTATTTGCCATGTTTCTCAACCTTGGCTCTTTTTGGGAGGATTTCAACCCCCAGAATTCCCCACCATCATCTGGTGGGAGGAATTCTGGGAGTTGAAGTCCACTACATCCTGGAGAGAGAATTCTGGGAGTTGAAGTCCACTACATGCTGATGGGGAATTCTGGGACTTGGAAATGCACAACAGGGGTCTCCAACCTTGGCAACTTTAAGATTTGTGGACTTCAATACTCTGGGAGTTGAAGTCCACAAATCTTAAAGTTGCCAAGGTTGGAGACCCCCTGGTCCACGACATGCTAATGGAGAATTCTGGGAGTTGAAATCCACTACATGTTAATGGGGGAATTCTGGGAGTTGAAGTCCACTACATGTTGATGGGGAATTCTGGGAATTGAAGTCCACTACATACTGATGGGAGAATTCTGGGAGTTGAAATCCACTACATGCTGACAGGGGAATTCTGGGAGTTGAAGTCCACTACATACTGATGGGAGAATTCTGGGAGTTGAAGTCCACTACATGCTGATGGGGAATTCTGGGAGTTGGAATCCACTACATGCTCACAGGGGAATTCTGGGAGTTGAAGTCCACTACATACTGATGTGGAATTCTGGGAGTTGAAATCCACTACATGCTGATGGGAGAATTCTGGGAGTTGAAATCCACTACATGCTGATGGGAGAATTCTGGGAGTTGAAATCCACTACACGTTAATGGGGGAATTCTGGGAGTTGAAATCCACTACATGCTGATGGGAGAATTCTGGGAGTTGAAATCCACTACATGCTAATGGGGAATTCTGGGAGTTGAAGTCCACTACATGCTGACAGGGGAATTCTGGGAGTTGAAGTCCACTACATACTGATGTGGAATTCTGGGAGTTGAAATCCACTACATGCTGATGGGAGAATTCTGGGAGTTGAAATCCACTACATGCTAATGGGGAATTCTGGGAGTTGAAGTCCATTACATGCTGACAGGGGAATTCTGGGAGTTGAAATCCGCTACATGCTGAGTCCATATGTCCTAGTGGGAGATGATATTCACACGTGTGGCTGGGGAGTTCTGGTGGATGGTCTCCCATACATGCTGGGGTGGGGAATTCCACACATGTGGGGTTGAAGCCCACACATGTGGCAGGGAGATTCTGAGAGTTGTTTATTTATTTATTTATTTATTTATTCAAATTTATATACCGCCCTATCTCCCGAAGGACTCAGGGCGGTGTACAGGCATTTAAAAGACATGTTGTCCACACACCTTAAAATTGCCGAGGATATAAAGACAAACTGCTCTCTTCAGATCGTAATAAAAATCAGAACAGATGCCCAGTTATTGGGAATGGACGATGGGCTTGAAAAAGAACAATAAGGCTGGGCGGTCAAGAGACATATAAACAAGGAGGAGTCAGCAGACAGAAATTGCTGGAGAGTTCTTGGAATTGCTATGACTATCCACAAGGAGAGGTGGAAATGGCAGACATCTGTCCGTACCGTCTCCAAGGGTTGGACCCGACTTGATGGCCCTTAATTAAGGCTAAGCTGGAAATTAAACCGAGAGCCCTCCTCCTCACATGTTATTTCCAAGTTTTTTGTTTTTATATATTTATGAACAGCCGACATTGTCCAGTCTGAAAAGCCCCTAAGGCGATGTGGAAATATGAATTTGGAATGTCTTTGTGCGTGCTTGCCTTCTCAGGCCTCCTTGGTTTGCACTTTTGCATTGTGCGCTGTATCTCTGTGCAACGTGTACCCCCCGTTGTTTAATGGTTGTAGGGCAAAGCCAAGAATGAGAGTCGTATCGATGGTGCGGAAGAAATGCATTTCCTCCCCGGAGGGAATTTCTTGCACAATAGACAGCTAGTAAACGACACGGCCATCTTTGTTTTCTACAAAAAGGGCTCCTGAGGAGATGTTTTCGCTGCTTTTCGGCATAAAACCAAATAAAAGAAAAAATTCTACAGAGAGCGAACAGAGCAAACACGGCCCAGCTGTTTAGGGACTCCACAGACAGACGTCAAGGGATGTTTTTAAGGGGGAGGGGAACAAAAAACGAACGTCGTATTTCGCAATCCTTGTTGGATGGGCTATTTCAGCAGCCTCGTCTCCTTTCCTCTTTGCAAGGAAGCAGGAACTGGGTTTTTGACAAAAGGGATTAGGAGGTTTGGTTCAATCAGAATAGAGCTGGAAGGGGCCTTGGAGGTGCAGATTTAATATAATATAACAACAGAGTTGGAAGGGACCTTGGAGGTCTTCTAGTCCAACCCCCTGCCCAGGCAGGAAACCCTACACCATCTCAGTCAGATGGTTATCCAACATTTTCTTAAAAATTTCCAGTGTTGGAGCATTCACAACTTCTGCAGGCAAGTCGTTCCACTTATTAATTGTTCTAACTGTCAGGAAATTTCTCCTTAGTTCTAAGTTGCTTCTTTCTTTGATCAGTTTCCACCCATTGCTTCTTGTTCTACCCTCAAGTGCTTTGGAGAACAGCCCGACTCCCTCTTCTTTGTGGCAACCCCTGAGATATTGTAACACTGCTATCATGTCTCCCCTAGTCCTTCTTTTTATTAAACTAGACATACCGAGTTCCTGCAACTGTTCTTCATATGTTTTAGCCTCCAGTCCCCTAATCATCTTTGTTGCTCTTCTCTGCACTCTTTCTAGAGTCTCAGCATCTTTTTTACATCGTGGCGACCAAAACTGAATGCAATATATCAAGTGTGGCCTTACCAAGGCATTATAAAGTGGTATTAACACTTCACGTGATCTTGATTCTATCCCTCTGTTGATGCAGCCCAGAACTGTGTTGGCTTTTTTGGCAGCTGCTGCACACTGCTGGCTCATATCTAAATGGTTGTCCACTAGGACTCCAAGATCCCTCTCACAGGTACTACTATTGAGCAAGATACCACATACACGGTATACCAGCCCCTTGCTCAAGCAGGAGACCCTATATAGCCATGATGGCGAACCGATGGCACATGTGCTGGAAGTGGCACACAGAGCCATCCCTCCAGGCATGCAAGGCATCGCCCCTTGTTCTTCCGGGTTCTAGCGCACCGGACAGCTGGTCTTCACGCACACAGGAACGCTGGAAAGTGGAAAAGCAGTCGTCCGCTGTGCATGCACGTGCCAGGAAGATGATCTTCTGTTTTCTGGTGTGCACATGCGCATCAGCCAGCTGGTCTTTGCGCGTGCATGCGTGCCAGAAACCGGAAGACCAGGTGGCCGGTGTGCATGTGCACGCTGGAAACTGAAAGTGTCGTGTCCCACTCCTCCTCTGATGGCCGAGTCTGGGAAGTCTGTATCAAGCGTGGCCATGAAGCCTCTGCAGCTTTGCCAAATTCCTGTCAGAGTCCTCAGGGCAGGCAGGAATCCAAGGTGTGACTTCAGCAACCAGATGAGACTTTGCCTGACTCAGAGAATGCCAAAAAGCAGATCCTTTATATAGGCCATGGGGTGTGGCTCCATGATTCAGCACTTATCCAGGCCTGCCCCTCCCTTCCTTTTGCTGACGTCGCCTCTCCATTCTCCGGAAGGAAGCGGGGATCTGTCCACTTTTCGTCTTCCTGCTCAGCTGCCGGCAATTCTAGCTCGTGGCTGGTTTCATGCTCACACGCTGTAGGAGGGAGGTTTGTTTGCTCAGTCTGTCTGGGCATGGTGCCAGGGCTGGGGGCTGGAGGCATGCCAGGCCATTCTTCTTCACTATCAGTCTCTGGCTCAGATAGCAGGAGATGGGAGGGGCCCGGCTGAGGAGAGGACGGCGGGCGAGGCACAACAGAAAGATTATATTCCTGGCATGTGCATTCACTCCGGGCAGCTGGTCTTCCGTTTTCTGGCACTCGCAACCCCCCCCCCCATTTTAGCACTCAGTGCCGAAAAGGTTCGCCAACACTGCCCTGTATCATTTCAGAGATGTGCCTGTCCAGTTGCTTTTAATTTTTCTTTTAATCTCCTGAAACGACGAGTTATAGCATTGTGATAGGAGGGGGAAAATGGGGAGCGTGCCGGAGTGTGAACACAGACAGGTTGGCGTCTCATTAAATTAGCCGTGTAATTCCAGGCTTGAGCTGGAAACGATATTTTCCTGGAAGGAGGTGCGGCTGCTTTAATGAATCACCGATAGAGATTATCCATGGGGCAGTCTCAGACTGACCCATTGTGTGTAGGCCGGACAAAGTGCAGTAATGGGCCCACCCACAACAGTGCAGGTAGTCCTCAACATCTGCACAGGTGTTGCTGGTGTTGAGCCTGCACAGTTGAGCCCAAAAATTTGAATTCTAAGCAGGTGAGTTTTGCTCCATTTTACAACCTCTCTCTTTTTTTTTTTTTGACACAGGTGTTGAGCGAATCGCTCCAGTTGTTAAGTGGATCATACGGTTGTTAAGCGAATCTGGCTTCCCACCTTGACTTTGCTTATCGGAAGTCGACGGGGGAGGGTGCAAATCAGAGGTGGGATTCACTTACCTTCCCTAAAAGGTAAAGGTAAAGGTTCCCCTCGCACATACGTGCTAGTCATTCCCGGCTCTAGGGGGCGGTGCTCATCTCCGTTTCAAAGCCGAAGAGCCAACGCTGTCCGAAGACATCTCCGTAGTCACGTGGCCGGCATGACTCAACGCCAAAGGCGCATGGAACGCTGTTCCCTTCCCACCAAAGGTGGTCCCTATTTTTTCTACTTGCATTTTTACGTGCTTTCGAAACTGCTAAGTTGGCAGAAGATGGGACAAGTAACGGAAGCTCACCCCGTTACACGGCAGCACTAGGGATTCGAACCGCCGAGCTGCCAACCTTTCGATCGACAAGCTCAACGTCCTAACCCCTGAGCCACCGTGTCCCTGTGTCACCTTCCCTACTGGTGTCACCTTCCCTACTGGTTCGCAAATGTGAGCGTGTGCACTCGCTCGCTTTGCTCGCACGCGCCACCTCTGCACGTGTGCAGTAGTCACACATTACGTTTGGGCAGGTGGGCGGAGCCTCTCGCAGTTGCCGCTAACGGTTCGCACGATCCAGACAGAACCGGCTGAATTCCACCACTGGTGCAAATGGTGATCCCGTGACCTCTGCAACAGTCATAAATACATGCCAAGCGCCCAAATATTGACCACGTGACTGGGGGAGGGGGGGATACTGCCACGGTCGTAAGTGCAAAAAAATGGTCATAAGTCACTTTTCCCAGTACTGTTGTAACTTTGAACTGTCACTAAAGGAATGGTTGTAAATTGAGGACTATCTATACCGTGGTTCAGGGGTGAAATGCTCCCGGTTTGGACCGCATCGCCCAATCAGGTAGCGATGGCGGTGGGTGGTTTGGAGAACCGGTAATAAAAATCCCTGCCCCTCCCCCATGCCCAGCTGAGCCGTGCGACCATCAGAGGTTGTTTTTTTTTTAAATTTTTAAAAGCATGTTTTCTTCAGCCCAAAAAATGCTTTTAAAAGTAAAAACAAAAGCCTCCGATGATTGTGTGGCTCAGCTGGGATCGTCAGAGCCTTTTTTAAAAGCATTTTTTCTACAACCTCTTCGGCCGAAGAGGTTGTGTTAAAAAAAAAGCTTTTAAAAGGCTCTTCTTTTTTTTTCTTTTTTTTAGTAAAAAAGTTTTATTTCCATTTTCCAACAACCTATTCAATATACAGTCTCTTATTCAACATTAGTCATTAACTTTCATTTGTTACTTATTCGGACCTGCCCAGCTACCACTTCCTTCCTTAACAAACCTTTCCTCCTCCCTTCTTTACTTTCTTCTATTTTCTTCATCCTTCCTCTCCTTCGCTTTTCTACATCCTCTCTTCCCTTCTCTTCTCTTCCACCCTTTCTAACCCTCTCTCTTTCCCCTTTCTTCTTCCTCTCCTTTCCCCCTTTTCTACCTCTCTCTTTCCTACCTACTTTCTTCCTTCACTCTCTCCTCTCCTTTCCATTCCTTCTGAAATGGCAGCTGAGCAGCCCGATTTCATTTCAAATTATTTCTATTTCTTAATTACATATCTTCAATCATTCCTTTACATTGATCCTTCATCTCCCCTCTCCCCTTCCCTCCTCCCCTCCCACCCCCGAGACTTCCCAGAACAAAGTACAGGGTATAAGATTAACAATCACAAATTAAAATACAACATGTCATAATCCATAGTCACTCCTCTCTCTAAGACCTTAACTCCCCTTCCAGAAACAAAAAAGTACATTCTTCTTCCAGTCCATTATATATCAGTCTATTCCACTCCTAAAATCTTCAGAATCTTCCAATTAAATAAGTATTTCCAGTTCATCAATAAAATACATAGTTTTTAATATCCAATCTTCATCAATTAACACCAAATATTAAAAGGCTCTTCTGACGATCCCAGCTGAATTGCCTGATCATCGGAGGCTTTTATTTTTCTTTTAAAGGCTAAAAAACATGCTTTTAAAAGAAAACAAAAGCCTCACGCAACTCAGCTGGGATTGTCAGAGCCTTTTAAAAGCATTTTTTACAACCTCATCGGCCGAAGAGGTTGTAGAAAAAAATGCTTTAAAAAAAAAAAAGTTGGCCACACCCACCCAGTCACATTACCCACCCACCAAGCCACGCCCACAGAACCGGTAGTGTCATGTCCCACTCCTCCGCTGACGGCCGGGTCAGGGAAATCCGAATCAGGCTTGCCTCTGCAGCTCTGCCCAAAGTCCTAGCAAAGTCCTCAGAGCAGGCAGGAGACCAGTAAGTGACTTCAGCAAGTTAAGTTCGACTTTGCCTGACTCAGAGACTGCCAGAAAGCAGATCCTTTATATAGGCCATGGGGTGTGGCTCCATGACTCAGCACTCATTAAGGCCTGCCCCTCCCTTCCTTCTGTTGCCTCCGCCTATCCAATCTTCTGATGCGAGGATCACTCCAATCAGCTGTTGGTAATAAACCCTCCTCAGGCTCACATGCTGTGGAGGAGGGGGAGGGGTCTAGCTGCTCCATTTGCCTGGGCATGGAGTCAGGGCTGGGGCCGAGAGGTGCTCCTTCTTCTGCAGTTTGTCTGGGCATGGAGCCAGGACTGGGGCCGGGAGGCATACATACCTCCGTGTTCGGGAGCAGATAAGAAGGCCCCGGCTGCTCTGAGGGCGGGCAAGACACAACAGGTAGTAACAAATTTTACATTTCACTGCTGCTCTGTTTCAAGAACATCCAATGGCTTCTGGTTGTGCCATTCCCCAGAAATACCCTAGAAATACAGTTCCTAGGGATGGTCCCGCATAGATTCCCCACAGTAGTAGTCAAGACTTAATACAACAAATGTTTCAAAGAACAGCCGGGAGGACACAGTGGTTGCTTTAACATTTTAAAGAACGGTTTCTTTTAATTATTTATATTGGTGTCAAGTACAAAAAAAACCAACCAAATGAACGAAAAAAGTGCTTCGGGTTTTTGTTTTTGTTTTCCTTAAAGATTCCCAGCCCCCAATCCCAGGAACAAAATCCAGCTCCTTTCCCCTTCCTTCCCGCAGCGGCGTGCCCTCCCGCCCCAAATGACACTCACTTTTACACAAACAAGACAACATACACTTGTGTGCCTACGCTTCACTACAATTTTATCGTCGTGGCCTCTTTTGAAAGATTCTGGAAGTGGTCCTGTTGTGTCTCGTCCGATCTCACCACAGCTGGGGCCTTCTTATCTGCTTCCGAACACGGAGGAATGTCCTAGTATGCCTCCCGGCCCCAGCCCTGGCTCCATGCCCAGACAGGCTGAAGAGGAGGAAGTATCTCCAGCCCCCAGCTCTGGCTCCATGCCCAGGCAAAGCAGACAACTAGACCTCCCCTCCCCGCAGCATGTGAGCCTGAGGGAGGTCAATTACCAACAGCTGCAGACTGGACTGACCCTCGCGTCAGAAGACTTGATAGGTGGAGGCAACAGAAGGAAGGGAGGGGCAGGCCTGGATAAGTGCTGAGTCATGGAGCCACACCCCATGGCCTATATAAAGGATCTGCTTTCTGGCATTCTCTGAGTCAGGCAAAGTCTAACATATCTTGCTGAAGTCACTTTCTGGTCTCCTGCCTGCCCTGAGGACTTTGCTAGGACTTTGGCAGAGCTGCAGAGGCACGCCTGATTCGGATTTCCCTGACCCGGCCGTCAGCGGAGGAGTGGGACACGACAGGTACTTTGCAGACGTTAAGAGTTCTTCCTCGCTTTCTCTGCAAAATCTGCACTTCCTAGCATTAGGGAATTCTTATTTAAACCAGGGTTACCTTCATGGGGTGTGTTGTGGTCCGCCAGCAGCCTGCGGAGGTGGTAGCGGAGTCTGACACTGATGAGGCTGAGGAAGAACATGGGCCAGTCCTGGAGGCTGGGGAAGGCCCGGATGAGGGCTCTGCGTCGGAGGCAGAGGTGGGGCCAGGGCCATCTGGGAGTGATGTGCGGACTCTGGAGCCTCCAGAGGCTGACAGTAGTGAGGCAGAGGAACAGGAGGGTCCTGTTCCTAATGCACGTATGAGAAGAGCTGCCAGAAGGCAAGAGCAGCTCAAGCAAAGAGGAACACTCGGGAGTAGGGCCAAGAGATGATTGGCCCTTCCCATAAGGCTTAAAAGACCAGCAACGGCTCTTGGGCTCTTTGTCGGAAAACAATGTTGATAGCCTTGCTCCTTGTCTTGCTGCATTTATTTCTTGTTGGCGTCTTCTGCTTTTGAACTTTTGCCAAGAAAAGCCTTTGGCAGTTTGCCTAATTAGACCAAGGTTGGTGATAAGACTGAAGAATTGTATTATGAAGAATTTGCTTTGATTTCGTTTGGACGACACTGACAATGAGTTAATTCTCAGCTGTTCTAATAAAATCTGTTTGTTTTTGAACTGGCTTGAGTTTACTACTAGCAACTTGGGCCTGGGTCACAACAGTCTGTATATGCACAGAGGAAGCCCCTCGTAACTCAAAAACCTCAAAAGCAACAGGGGAAAGTTCAAGAAATCCGATTTTGGGGCTTGCCAGGGGATGTTCACTCAAATCGTTTCCTGACGTTTCTTCAGAGTCGTCCACCCAAGCCCTCACTTTCTGGGGTGTGGGCGTCAAGCTAGCCCTCGACTTACGACTACAATTGAGCCCAAATTTTTCCGTGGCTAAGCGAGACAGTTCTTAAGGGAGCTTTGCCCCGTTTTACAACCTTTCTCGCCACCGATGGTTAAGCGAAACGCTGCTGTTGTTACGTAGTGAACACGGGTTGTTACGCGAATCTGGCTTTCCCATCGACCTGGCTTGTCAGCAGGTCATCAGAGGTGATCATGTAATCACAGGATACTGCAACCATCATAAACATGAGGACTAGAAACAATAGATGGAAACGAAGCAAGGAGAGAAGCAACCCGGAATTGAGGAGAAACTTAAAACTTCCTAACAAGGAGAACATTTAACCGGTGGAACAGCTTGCCACCAGAAGTTGTGAGTGCTTCATCACTGGAGGCTTTTAAGAAGAGACTGTCCGAAATGGTATAGGCTAACATTTTGGCCATTGCGTGCCAAAAGTGGGGGGAACGCGGGGGGGTTGCGCATGCCCACACCCATAATTCTATGCGCCCTGCCCTGCCCTCCCGTTCATACATGCATGGCCCCCCTGCAACCCTCCTCCCCCGCTTTTGGCACGCAATGGGGTGCTGGGCCCATTTTTTGTACTCCCCAGGCTCCAGAGTCTTTCTAGGAGCCTGGGGAGGGCGAAAACAGCCTTCCCCACCCCCCCGAGGCCCTCCGGAGGCCTGAAACAGCCTGTTCCCCTACTTCTAGTGGGCCCAGAAGGCCCAAAAATGGAGCTGAGCTCACGTGCCCACCAACATGCCATAGGTTCGCCATCACGGGTATAGGGCCTCCTGCTTGAGCAGGGGGTTGGACTAGAAGGCCTCCAAGGTCCCTTCCAGCTCTATTCTGATTGACTGACTACCTGTATCTATCTGCATAAGGAATTAACCACCATCTTAAGTTTTATCCCAGCAGCTGTGCATACATTCGGGCTGGTGTGAGTGCAGAAGGAAAAAGATCACATTCTTCTGATAGGTGACAGGATTGTTTTGGAGAACCGAGGCAGAAGCCCACCGACAGTTCTACTATAAGTGGTCCTCCGCTTGCAATAGTTCATTTAGTGAAAAGCATAAACATCATTTGGATACATGAAAAGGGTAAGTAAAAAGGAATATTAGGACAGGGACAGTCGGCACGCGGGTGCACTTATGCACTTATAGACCTCTTAGAGACCTCTTAGGAATGGGGTGAGGTCAACAGTAGACAGTTTAAGCTTAAAGTTTTGGGGGTTTGGGGAAGAAACCACAGAGTCAGGTAGTGCATTCCAGGCATTGACCACTTTGTTGCTGAAGTCATATTTTCTGCAATCGAGTTTGGAGCGGTTTACCTTGAGTTTGTATCTATTATTTGCTCTGATATTGTTGTGGTTGAAGCTGAAGTAATCAATAATAATAATAACAACAACAACAACAACAACAAGTTGGAAAGGACCTTGGAGGTCTTCTCGTCCAACCCCCTGCCCAGGCAGGAAACCCTACACCATTTCAGACAAATGGTTATCCAACATTTTCTTAAAAATTTCCAGTGTTGGAGTATTTACAACTTCTGCAGGCAAGTTGTTCCACTTATTGTTCTAACTGTCAGGAAATTTCTCCTTAGTTCTAAGTTGCTTCTCTCCTTGATTAGTTTCCACCCATTGCTTCTTGTTCTACCCTCAGGTGCTTTGGAGAACAGCCCGACTCCCTCTTCTTTGTGGCAACCCCTGAGATATTGGAACACAGCTATCATGTCTCCCCTAGTCCTTCTTTTTATTAAACTAGGCATACCGAGTTCTTGCAACCGTTCTTCATATGTTTTAGCCTCCAGTCCCCTAATCATCTTTGTTGCCCTTCTCTGCACTCTTTCTAGAGTCTCAACATCTTTTTTACATTGTGGCGACCAAAACTGAATGCAATAGTCCAAGTGTGGCCTTACCAAGGCATTATAAAGTGGTATTAACACTTCACGTGATCTTGATTCTATCTCTCTGTTTATGCAGCCCAGAACTGTGTTGGCTTTTTTGGCAGCTGCTGCACACGGCTGGCTCATATCTAAATGGTTGTCCACTAGGACTCCAAGATCCTTCTCGCAGTTACAGTTAGTCATTGACAGATAGGAAATTGTGGTAGATTATTTTATGTACTACGCTTAGGTCCGACTGAAGTCGGCATAGTTCTAAATTGCCTAGGCCCAAAATTTGGAGTCTGGTGGCATAAGGTATTTTATTGGGAGCAGAGGAGTGGAGGACTCTTCTTGTGAAATATCTCTGGACTCTCTCAATTGTATTTATGTCCGATATGCAGGGCGGGTTCCAGACAGACGAGCTGTATTCAAGGATTGGTCTAGCAAAGGTTTTGTATGCTCTAGTTAGTAGTACAATATTACCAGAGAAGAATCTTCCCTTCCAACTCTGTTACTGATGACTGATGCCAAATATTCTCCCCCAAATAGTGTGAAGGAGGAACATCAAGACATCTTTTGCAGCCCGGAAAACCCCCCACCCACCTGCCTCCCCTGTCTAATTATTCTCCTTGTTTGGCAAAGGAGACCCCCGTCTTATTTCCGGCTTTCCCCCTTCCCATTTGTTACCAATCGGCTTCTCTCTGTGAAATGAATGAATATTTATACGTCTAGGGAAATCACATTGGGACACTTTGCGTTCACCGTTCCAGGATCCATCCAATGGTGGAATTGCCACCCCTTCCCCCATTCCACCCCCCCCCTCCCAACCCCCCAACCCCCAAATGCATCTGTTTCTCACAGAGTAGCAACATGAAGCATGATTCTGTGCTCATCACTCTTATATCCTCCGTAATAAGGAAGTGTGAGCATCGTTTGGAAACGTTTTTGCAACCTGGTCATTTTTAAAACAACTTCGGAGCTCAGATCCGATTTACTCCAGTTTGAGGTCCAAGCTGGAACTGGCTCACCCGATGGCACTCGTCCGTCATAAAAGCCGATTTTGAACCCGGGGCCTCTTTGCCAGGGGCTCAAGTCTCTCTGCCTGTTGGGATCCGCTCCATAATCGGTCTGGGAAAGCCAAACTCTGCCCAGCTCAGAGATCGGAGATACGACGCGAGTCCCGGGGCTATTTGCAAAACTCGGTTGCTTGGCCAACGTCTGGTATCCTTCAAACGGGGCATCGTGAGAAGGTTCTTCTGGCAAGCCCACGTTTGCTCAAGGGGAAAATGTCACGCGGCAATCGGACGTCGTCAAGTTGTACTTGATTAATCCTGAGGATGGAACGTTGGCGGGTCGGGATTTCTCAACCAGAGGAGAGCTGGTCTCTACATGGACAAGGAGGGGTTAAAAGAGAGGAGGGAGTGGGGGAGATTGGGAGACACCCCAAAGGAAACAGTTCTGGAGTCGGTCCTGTTCTAAACACCCCAGCATGCGACTGAGCTGGCCATGCGCAAAAGTCCATATCATCCGGCGCAACGAACAGCTCAGCAAAACCTCAGGGATACGTCAGGAGGGGTTAGGAGATACTTCCAAAAGAGGCTGGAAAAGGGAGACAGGGGTGGGGGTGGGGGGGTTAAGGAGGAAAAAAGAAGAACAGAAGGAATAAGTACAGAAGAAGCTGCAGCGACAGACCAAGGCATGCGAAAGAGACACACGAAGGGTAGGGGGTGTGGGCACCATATTCCTTGCAACATTAGGGGGCAGAGCATCATGTGCTGGAAGCAAAACGACGGGTCAGCCATGGGATAAATGTTCCTCTGGCCGGCCATTCCTGCAGGAATGGGGTACAGGTAGTCCTCGACTTACAACCACAATGGAGCCAGGAACGTACGTTGCATTAAGCGGGGGAATTTTATTCAGCGAGCATTTTTGCCCCCGTTGTACGGCTTTTCTTGCCACGGCTGTTCAGTAAATCGCCGCACATTGTTAAATTAGGTAACAATACGTTGTTAAGCGGATCTGGCTTCCAGCTTGTCAGAAGGTCGCAAAAGGGGATCACGTGACCCCGGGAAATTGCAACCGTCGTAAATACGAGTCGGTTGCTAAGTAGCCGGATGTAAATCATGTGACCGCGGGGAATGCTGCAACGGTCGTAAGTGTGAACAACAGTCGTTAAGTCCCTTTTTTTTCAGGGCCGTTGCAACTTGGTCACTAAACGAAGTGTTGTAAGTCGAGGACTAAATGTACTTGGCCAAGGAAGTTAACAGGAGCTGTCCGAGGTCCTGGGGCAGCTTTCCCAACCTGGAGGATTGGCCCGACGAGTATCGATTTCAACTCCCAGGGTTCCCTGCAAGGGCCTGCGGCCTGAGGAATTCTGGGAAACGAAGTCCACTATCGTATTTCTCCTGGTGACGCACAGCTCCATCCGGTGAGCTTTCCGAGCTGGGCGGCCAAAGAACTTTGAAGAAGGAGATCGATGCTGAGGCAATGGGGGATGGGGGAGACCAGCCAAATGGAAGCGAGAAAGGTGGGGAGCAGACGCCGAGGAGTGGGGGACAGGAAGGAAAAACGGGGAAAGTGGGGGGGAGACAAGGAGCGAAGGAGAGAGAGAGAGAGAGAGAGACGGAGACGGAGCAGAGAAACAGAGAAGGCAGAAGAGTTAAAGAGAGAAAACTGTAGGGCAGCTGCCCCTAACCTTTCAATGGGGCTGGTTTCCCCACAATGTTATAGTTCCATGATGGTGAACCTATGGCACCCATGCCAGAGGTGGTACGCAAAGCCCTCTCTGTGGGCACGTGTGCCATTGCCAGCTGCTCTTCTGGTTTACGGCACATGCACGCCAGCCAGCTGGATTTCGCGGGCGCCGGAAAAACAGCCCAAAAATGGCCTGGAAAATGGCCAAAAAACAGACCATTTTGGGGGCCGTTTTCAGGCCTTTCTTGGGCCATTTTCCAAGCTGTTTTTTTGGGCTGTTTTGGGGGCTGTTTTCCAGGCTCTTTCTGAGCCTTTTTTGGGCCGTTTTCCATCAAAAAGACCTCCAAAATGGCAAGAAAACGGCCCATAAAATGGCCTGAAAGCAGCCCAAAAAGTAGGCATGCACACAGGGCAGCTGGTCTCCAGTTTGGGCCCTCGGTGCCGACAAGGTTCGTCAACACTGTTATAGTTCGTGAGAGATGAAGGGAGGGCCCGCTTTCAAATTAGATGTGGTTTGCCTCTGGACAGGGGACCACAAGGAAATCCCAATCAGCTTGGGCAGGAGACCATGAGGAAATTCCCAGTTTAGATTGGGAAGTCCAAGACCCATCCGGGAAGCTTCTGTGGTGCTATTACGAAAACTCTAGAAACCCAAGTCAAGCTCAACTCAAAGACTTCATGAAGTCCCACAACATCTGGAGGGTGCTGCGTCGGGGAAGACCCGCCTACGAAAATACCATTTCTTTCTTCTCTCCTCCTTCCCTCTTTTAGTAACCCCTTTAGCGAGTTGCTACCTGTTACGCAACTCCCATCCCAAACTTCCCCATGAATTCAGAAGACAGATAAACTATGCTCAGCTGGATCGGCTACCTCAGGGGTGTCTAAACTCAGTTTCATTGCGGGCCGCATCAGGGACGTGTTTGACCTGGGGGGGGGGGGTCTGAGGGGGCGTAGCCAGGGTGGGCATGGCCAGCTTGACATCACTCGTTTCAGGGGGTGCCTGTGGGGGCCCGAGTGCTTTGCCAGCGAAAACGGGCTCCCGAGCTCTGTTTTCGCTGGCAGAGACACCGCGGGCCCGTCCTTTGCGGTTTCCAGGCCATCTCCTCTGGGCAGATTTAAGCACCCCGTGGGGCTGGATCTGGCCCGTGGGCCTTGAGTTTGACACCCCTTGTTCTGTCCCCCTCGCCTCAGTCCGAGCGATGGCTTAATTAGCCGGCACTATCAGCTCTGGCAGCAAACTAGCGAGCGTATGCCAAGTGCCTCTGTTATCTCCCTTGATGCTGATGAGTCAACAAACAGTACTTCAGCTCTAGTCAAGCAGTTGATTTGCCTGCTACGAAGAGGCATAGCAGCCCTAGCTGCTTTTATATTCTGTGGCTCCATGACTCAGCACTTCCTAGGTCTGCCCCACCCCTGCTTCTATTGTTCCCGCCTCTCCTGCCTACGAAACCTAGGGTTCAGCCAGGCCTGATTGCCATCAGCTGGGTCTGGAGGCGTGGCCTGGGGTGGGGGAAAAAGTCAGGGGACGGAGGCCTCGTTATCTCCTCCATCTGGCCTGCCTCTGGCTCCTGGAGCTGAGCCAGGGAAGCTGGTGCTCTCGAGTTAAATCTTGACGGCCCTTCCCCCTCACTTTCCAAGTCACTTTCTGGCAGGGAGCCCAGCTCGGGGGGAGGGGAGGGGGCGCAGACACAACACCCCTGGGCTGCCTGATTCGTCTAGTTCAGCAGCCTTGTTTTCTAAGTCGATCTTTCTCAACCTTGGTAAATTGAAGATGTGTGGATTCCCAGGACATTGGTTGTGTCTGAGTGGATTATTTGTGCCACTGAAGATTTACAAAAAAATCTAAATCTCAAATAAAACCAGGCAGGCAAAAGGGGAGAGAAAGAATGCGGTTTGCAACATCTGGGGAAAAATGAGAAGCCGCGGTTGCAACTAATCAAGGCAGGGAATGGCGGGATTTGTTAGCTCCATCTGTTGAATTTCTGCCTGATGCAATGTAAGGAAGCGATTCCATTAACTGCTTTTAGCCCGGATGGGTTTAAAGGTGGGCCTAGAGACAGACGGCTTGTCCTACCTTGACTGAGAAGCTGTAAATTGCGGACTTCCTCCCGCACCTGAAGCTGCAGCACCTGTTGGAGCACTTCCTGTCGCTGAGACTCCTGGATAATCCCCATGCGCTGCAGCTTCTCCCCGTTCAACCGCAAGAGGGCCCGACCTGCCAAAAGGGAAGCAAAAGAATGGCTCTTCCACCCGGCTCAAAGAAAGCTCTTGTGGTTTGGTGTAGTCGATAAGGCTGTGAGTTCTAGTCCCGCCTTAGCCATGAAAGCTGGCTGGGTGACTTTGGGCCAATCCCCAGGAGACAGTAAGTTCTAGTCCTGCCTGAGGCACGAAAGCCATCTGGATGACTTTGGGCCAATCCCAAGGAGACGATGAGTTCTAGTCCCGCCTTAGCCATGAAAACTAGCTGGGTGACTTTGGGCCAATCCCCAGGAGACAGTGAGTTCTAGTCCCGCCTTAGCCATGAAAGCAGGCTGGGTGACTTTGGGCCAATCCCCAGGAGACAGTAAGTTCTAGTCCTGCCTGAGGCACGAAAGCCATCTGGATGACTTTGAGCCAATCCCCAGGAGACGGTGAGTTCTAGTCCCGCCTTAGCCATGAAAGCCGGCTGGGTGACTTTGAGCCAATCCCCAGGAGACGGTGAGTTCTAGTCCCGCCTTAGCCATGAAAACTGGCTGGGTGACTTTGGGCCAATCCCCAGGAGACGGTGAGTTCTAGTCCCGCCTTAGCCATGAAAACCGGCTGGGTGACTTTGGGCCAATCCCCAGGAGACTGTGAGTTCTAGTCCCGCCTTAGCCATGAAAGCCACCTGGGTGACTTTGGGCACTTTGATTTGTTTATTTTCATCGGTTTACATGTACACTTCTAAGCAACATTCCAATATGTAAGTTTGCTTGATCGCTGTGTTCGATCATGCAACCATGGGGACGCTGCAATGGTCATAAGTCTGAAAAAAACGTCCATAAGTCCCTTTTTTTGGTGCTGTTGCAACTTCAAACGGTCATTTATTTTATTTATTTTTATTTTATTAAATTTTTATACCGCCCTTCTCCCGAAGGACTCAGGGCGGTGTACAGCCAGAAATAAAATACAAGATATATACAATTAAAAGGAATTAAAATATAGCAATTACTAAACGGCTGATAGTTAAAAATGAATTTAAAATTTAAAATATTAATAAAACCCCAATATAAAATCAAACTATTATGCCAGTCCCGCTTGAGTAAATAAATATGTTTTTAGCTCACGACGGAAGGTCCGAAGATCAGGCACTTGACGTAGGCCAGGGGGGAGTTCATTCCAGAGCCGATGCTCCCACAGAGAAGGCCCTACTCCTGGGGCCGCCAGCCGACATTGTTTGGCGGACGGCACCTGAGAGACCCTCTCTGTGAGGCGTCTGGTCGGTGGGAGGCATACGGTAACAGCAGGCGGTCTCGTAAGTACCCGGGTCCTAAGCCATGGAGCGCTTTAAAGGTGGTAACCAGAATCTTGAAGCGCACCCGAAAGACCACAGGAAGCCAGTGCAGACTACGGAGCAGTGGTGTTACATGGGAGCCTCGAGCGGCTTCCATTACTACTCGCGCAGCTGCATTCTGGACTAACTGCAGCCTCCGGGTGCACCTCAAGGGCAGCCCCATGTAGAGAGCATTGCAGTAATCCAGCCGAGACGTAACCAGAGCATGAAATGAACTGTGGTCATGAAATGAACTGTGGTAAGACGAGGCTTATCTGTGTTTGGAAGACCAAACGTGGGGTCTCTTTGGAGGTGTTCTTGATAGCCCTTTGCTCTTGAGAAAGGCCTCCCCTACCACAGTCAATAATGCAGCTCTGTCCAGACCAGGGGTCTGCAAATTTGGCTCTTTTAAGATTTGTGGACTTCAGCTTTGCTGGCTGAGGGACTCTGGGAGTTGAAGTCCACAAGTCTTAAAAGAGCCAAGTTTGCAGACCCCTGGTCCAGACCGATGACTTCTTGAAGGAATTCATTTCCTCAGGCCGGATTCTCCAAGCTTTTATCTTCCATCCAAGCTCGTTTTGCGGGACCCCCCCCTTGGCGGACGGAGGCAATCCGCCGCGCATCCCCCAAGGAAGGCATCGGGAGTTTCCCATCATGCCTCGCTCTTCGTCGCTAGGGGCCGTTCGGCACAGCGGCCTTATCACATCTCCCGTTTTTCCCACTTCCTCTGCTTCCAATTCAAGAAGCTGTCTTTATTTCCAGCAGAAGGAATTGAGTGAGTGGTTCCATTAGTGTTTTATTATTATGGCCCCTGGGGCAATGACGGGCTCATTCTTCGTGAATGGAGGGGAAAAGTTTTAAAGCAATAATAATCAAAGAACCACTCACTCACACACACATATAGACATGTAACAAAGGCATTACGCCTCACCCAATTCTGTATTGATTCCTCATCTCCTGCTATATTTGTTTTCCTGCCATTCTGGAAACACACCAGTGGGGACAGAAGATAACCTATATTTAATTCTAGGCCGTCCCAACTGAATGAATGAAAACCAACCAACCATCGAAAATAAAACAGGAAAGTCAGGGAAAACAAACAAACCCCAAGCTAAACTACAGAGTCATCCTGAAGGCCAGACGAAGGAACCATGGATGGGAACTGAACAAGGAGAGATTCAACCTGGAAATAAGGAGGAATTTTCTGACAGTGAGAAACTATCAATCGATGGAACAGAAGTTGCCTTCGGAAGTTGTGGGAGCTTCATCACTGGAGGCTTTCAAGAAGAGACTGGACTGCCATCTGTCAGAAATGGTGTAGGGTCTCCTGCTTGGGTGGGAGGGGGGGTTGGACGATGACCTACAAGGTCCCTTTCAACTCTGTTAACCTATATCTTAATCTGTATCCTGGCCAAGGATAATAGGACCTGTTGATTGTCCACGGCTTTGCCTGTTGTGCCTCATCCTCCCTCCTCTCCACCCGGGCCTGTTATCAGACTCGGAGTCTGTTAATGAAGATGAACGGCCTGTCAAGCCTCCAGCCCTGGCCCTGGCCCCATGCCCGGAGAGGATGTCAGGAGTGAAGAGAGAAGCCCGATAAACTTCACTCCTACAGCGTGTGAGCAGGAAGCCAGCCACGTGCTGGAATTACTGACAACAGATCCAGCTGAAGAGATTTCAAAGTGGGAGGATCCTCGCTTCCGGAGATCTGAGAGGCGACGCCAGCAGAAGGAAGGGAGGGGCAGGCCTGGATAAATGCTGAGTCATGGAGCCACACCACACAACCTATATAAAGGGCCTGCTTTTGGCATTCCAACCTTGAGGCAAGCAAAGTCTCATCTAGTTTGCTGATATCGGACTCTATCGCTGAAGTCACAACTTGGACTCCTGCCTGCCCTGAGAAACCTCGAAGGAATCTGGCAAACTGCAGAGGCTTCGTTGCCACGTTTGATACGGACTTCCTTGACCCGGTCGTCGGAGGGGGGATAGGACACGACATTGCCATTCTTCAGCGTGCCCTGACGAATGCCCTACCTGTGATAGCGTGATGTGAGAAGGCCTCCACGTAGATGAGATAATTGTGCGGGCAATGCTTCTTCAGCCATTTGCACACATCCTGCTGGGTCCATAGCACCACTGGCTTGGTAAGGCTCCCTAAGGTAGGGCTGGTGTGGTAGATCCCATAGTGTTCATAAGTCCGGCTCTAATAGTATCAAAGAAGGAAGAAAAGAGCAAAGAACGGCATTACAGAGCATAGAATTTGCAGTGTTACAAAACTGGAGTTTTGAAGAATTTGGCACCAATGTTTATTCCTAAATAGAACATTTACGCACCAATGTTTATTCTTGCATCAAGAATAATAATAATAAGAAGAAGAAGAATAGAATTTTATTGGCCAAGTGTGATTGGACACACAAGGAATTTGTCTTGGTGCATAGGCTCTCAGTGTACATAAAAGAAAAGATACGTTCATCAAGGTACAACATTTACAACACAAATGATGGTCAATATATCAATATAAATCATAAGGATTGCCAGCAACAAAGTTACAGTCATACAGTAATAAGTGGAAAGAGATTGGTGATGGGAATGATGAGAAGATTAATAGTAGTGCAGATTTAGTAAATAGTTTGAGGGAATTATTTGTTTAGCAGAGTGATGGCCTTCGGGAAAAAACTGTCCTTGTGTCTAGTTGTTCTGGTGTGCAGTGCTCTATAGCGTCGTTTTGAGGGTAGGAGTTAAAACAGTTTATGTCCTGGATGTGAGGGATCAAACATTTTTTTTAAAAAGTCAGCAGGTTTGAGTGCTCCAACACTGGAGGTTTTGAAGAAGAGATTGGACAACCACTTGTTTGAAATGGTTTCGGGTTCCTACTTGACCAGGGGGTTGGACTAGAAGACCTCCAAGGTCCCTTCCAACTCTCTTGTTATTGTTATTTTGTTATTCGGATGGGTTATTTTACTTTACTTTACGAGCAACAAAGATGATTAGGGGACTGGAGGCTAAAACATATGAAGAACGATTGCAGGAACTCGGTATGCCTAGTTTAATGAAAAGAAGGACTAGGGGAGACATGATAGCAGTCTTCCAATATCTCAGGGGTTGCCACAAAGAAGAGGGAGTCAAGATATTCTCCAAAGCACCTGAGGGTAGAACAAGAAGCAATGGGTGGACAAATAAGTGCACAAAAGTGCCTACCGTTCCTGTCCTATTTGTTTCCTTTCAATATATGTGCTTGTATATAATGTTGTGACAAAAATAAATAAAAATAAAAAAAATAAAAAAATAAAAAACTAATCAAGGAGAGAAGCAACTTAGAACTAAGGAGAAATTTCCTGACAGTTAGAACAATTAATCAGTGGAACAACTTGCCTGCAGAAGTTGTGAATGCTCCAACACTGGAGATTTTTAAGAAAATGTTGGATAACCATTTGTCTGAAATGGTGTAGGGTTTCCTGCCTGGACTAGAAGACCTCCAAGGTCCCTTCCAACTCTGATATTATTATTATTACTTTGGAACTGTAACAATTCATGCAAGAGGAACTTGCCATATTTGCATTAGATGTGAAGATTGGATAATTTTTAGTGTGTTCATTTGTTTTGGAAATCTATTTTCCAAAGCACCTGAACGCCAGACAAGGAATAATGGATGGAAACTGATCCGGGAGAGATTCAACCTGGAAATAAGGAGGAATTTCCTGACATTGAGAACAATCCACCCATGGAACAGAAGTTGCCTTCAGAAGTTGTGGGAGTTTCATCACTGGAAGCTTTCAAGAAGAGATTAGACTGCCATTTGTCAGAAATGTTGTAGAGTCTCCTGCTTGGGTGGGAGATTAGATAGATGACCTACAAGGTCCCTTCCAACTCTGTTGATCTGTATCAGTTTCTGGTTTGACAAATTGTACAAAACTAGAAAGTGGGTTGATTCAGCTATCAGGTTAAGTGGGTAGCATGAACACATTCCCAAGATAATGAGGCTATCCCAGCTACGTAGAAACACCTATTTTTTTCAGGGCTTATATAAATATGATATTTTATGCAAATAAAATGTAACAGTTTTGAAAAATAGGATTTTTGTTTTGTTTTTGTGTTGGGAGACCAAATGGTTGAAAGCAAACATTCGAAATGATTTGAAAGCAAGCAAGGCAGCCAGTTTGGTCTAGTGCAATGGTTCTCAACCTTTATAGTGCTGCGACCCCTTTAATACAATTCCCCACGATGTGGCAACCCCAACCGATCTCAGCACGCCTCAGCAACCGCAGAAGGGGAAAAAAAGCGGCAAACTGTTTTTTTGAATTTATCGCGCCTGAAGCTGTATTGGCTAGCGATCTGAACTGCTTGCGATTGCCTTGAGGACAGAGGCATTAAAGCGGAGACTCCTCCCCTATTAAGTTTATCGCGCCTGAAGCCAGATTAGGCTAGCGATGGGGAGCGATTGCAGCTGGCTTGAGAGGGAGACGTCAGAGCAAAGATTTCTCTCTTTTTTAATTCATCGCGCCTGAAGCCGAATTCGGCTAGCGATTTGAAGAGCCTGCAGCTGGCTTGTGGAGTCAACCATTGGAGCGCGATTCTTCGACTCCCAAGTATACTTGGCATGGGACCGGGATACCTACGGGACCGCCTGCTGCCACCATGTACCTCCCATTGTCTAGTGCGTCCAGTCCGCTCTCACAGGGAGGGCCTCCTCAGGGTACTGTCAGCCAACCAATGTTGGCTGGCGGCCCCCAGGGGAAGAGCGTTCTCTGTGGGGGCTCTGGCCCTGTGGAACGATCTGCCAGTGGGACTCCGTCTTCTCCCTGATCTTCGGACCTTTAAGCGCGAGCTCAAGACCTTCTTTTTTCACCAAGCGGGGCTGGCCTAATTGATTGATTAATTTTAACACTGGGTTTTTAGTGGGCTTTTAATAGGGGTCTTAATCTATTTTGTAATTTTGTAATTTTCTTATTTAATATTTTTAACATACAGCTATTGAATTAGATTTTTAACTGGATATTGTATTTTAAAATTTTTTGATTATTGGTGTTTTATTTTGCTGTACACCGCCCTGAGTCTTCGGAGAAGGGCGGTATAAAAATTTGAAAAATAAATAAATAAATACTTCCCATATTTCCGATGGTCTTAGGCGGCCCCTGGCAAATCGTCATTCGACCCCCAACGGGGTCGCGACCCACAGGTTGAGAACCCTGGTCTAGTGGTTAAGGCAGCAGGCTAGAAAGCGGGAGACTGTGAGTTCAAGTCCCATGAAAGCCAGCCAGGTGACTTTGCTGGCTGAGGAACTCTGGGAGTTGAAGTCCACAAGTCTTAAAAGAGCCGAGTTTGCAGACCCCTGACCTAGGAGTTCTCATTTCAAAAGATCTAAGCCCCAGAGTTCACTGTAATAACATTGCTAAAAAGGCATTAAGAGTTGTCAACCTTATTTTACGAGGTTTTCTCTTTGGTAATGCTATACTTTTGCCAGAGCTATCCTTGAATACTGCTCACCTGCCTGAAATCCACACCTGGATTTCGGACATTAATACATTAGAGAGGGTCCAGAGATATTTTACAAGAAGAGTACTCAACTCCTCTGCTTGCAATAAAATTCCTTATACATTGAAATTTTAGGCCTGGATAATCTTGAACTACGCCGTCTACATTACGACCTAAGCTTAACACACAAAATTATCTACCATAACGTCCTACCTGTTAATGACTATTTTAACTTCAACCACAATAACACGAGGGCTATCAATAGAGACAAACTAAATCTAATCCGCTCTAATCTTGATTGCAGAAAATACGACTTCAGCAATAGCGCAGGAAATGTCTGGAACACTCTACGTGATCCTGCTGTTAGTCTCTCTAATCCCCACACCTTGTACTGTAAACTGTCTACCATGGACCTTTCATGTTTCTTAAGAGGGCCCTAAGGGGGCATGCATAAGCGCACCTACCATCCCTGCCCTACTGTCCCCATTTCTATGTACTCATTTTATGTGTTTATGACTATGTTTGCATCTCTTAAAAGAAAGACAAGTTTAACTAATTCAACATTTTTATAAGCGAGCGTACAGTATACAGGGCTGGGAAGTGGCTCAACAAGCTAATGCACTCTGTTATTAACACACAGCTGCCTGCAATTACAATTACTGCAGGCTCGAGTCCCACCAGGCCCAAGGTTGACTCAGCCTTCCATCCTTTATAAGGTAGGTAAAATGAGGATCCAGATTGTTGGGGGGGGCAATACAAGTTGATTTTGTATATAATATACAAATGGATGAGACTATTGCCTTAAACAATGTAAGCCGCCCTGAGTCTTCGGAGAAGGGCGGGATATAAATTCAGATTAAAAAAAAAAAATGCGTCGTTACGGTTGCTGTTCACCTCATTTTGAGGTTGTTAATAAGAGATTTATTCTTAACTATTAATTGGAATCTGATTTTTTTGGTAGCTTTATGGGTAGTCCTCACTTCGTGACTGCCTCCTTTTGTGGCTGTTCAGTTACGATGGTACTGAAAAAGTAATTTTATGACCAATCCTTGCATTTATGGTTTTTGCAGGTTTGCAAAGCAAAGGAAAGCTGAAGGTAAGACCAGAAGCAGAGATGCGGTCTCAGTTAGGGATGGCTTTGCTTAACGTGGCTGGTCCCAATTGTGGTTATTAAACAAGGACTAACTGTAATCCATTATTCTCCATCCTATACTATTAAATCATTCTATTTTTTTTTTACTCCTTTGTCTGCTGACAACTTCTTCCTTTAAATCTTGGCCGTTCACGGCAGGCTGGATCTAACTAATCCTGATAAGTAAAACTGGAGGAGAATGAAATTTGCAGGGACCGGCGTTCTTGACTTGTTTCCAAAGGCAAATTGGAAACTGATCTAAACAATCTGTGCCCAAAAGTGACAGCATTTTTTCCTGAAAAGTGCTGAGCCCGCAGAAAATGGCATTATCCAGAATTCCTTTGTCACCAAGTTATAAGTAGCCAGCAATTCACTAGCAATTTCCTAGAGACATATATATTTTTGGTTTGGTTTTTTTTTTTGCAAATTGGCAAAATGTCTGAATCCGTTTCTCTTCTCTCCCTATTTATTTCAAACCAACCTATGTTGGCATTAATATGAACCTACGAATGGTTCGTATTCATATTCAGAAAGGAAGGAAGGAAGGAAGGAAGGAAGGAAGGAAGGAAGGAAGGAAGGAAGGAAGGAAGGAAGAAAGAAAGAAAGAAAGAAAGAAAGAAAGAAAGAAAGAAAGAAAGAAAGACTCTAGCAGTATGTGGATCAAGAACTACCAAAAGTACAGGCAGATTTCGAAAAGGCAGAGGAACTAGAGATCAAATTGCCAACATACGCTGGATCATGAAGAAAGCTAGAGAGTTCCAGAAAAAGATCTGCTTCATTGACTATTCTAAAGCCCTTGATTGTGTGGATCAAACTGTGGCAAGTTCTTAAAGAGATGGGAGTACCAGACCATCTTATTTGTCTCTTGAGAAACCCGTATGCGGGTCAAGAAGGAACAGTGAGAACTGGACACGGAACCATGGATTGGTTCAAAATTGGGAAAGGAGCCCGCCACTCACACGGAACCATCCCCTCCCTCCAGCCTGTCAATCTGCAAAGACAAAATTTACATTGGGGAACTCTGAGTTAGGCTATTACAGGCCTTGACTTACAACCATTTGTTGAGCGTTGAAGTAACAACCACACTAAAAAAAGTCTTCCAACCAGTCCTTGCATTTAAAACTGTTATAGTATCCCTACGGTTATATGATCAAAATTTAGGTGTTTCGCTGAGGGTAATATCATGGTGACGCAGTGACTGGAATGCAGAATTGCAGGCTAACTCTGCCGACTGCCAGGAGTTTGATCCGGACCGGCTGAAGGTTGACTCAGCTTTCCATCCTTCTCAGGTCAGTAAAATGAGGACCCTGATTATTGTGGCAAGATGCTAACCTTGTAAACCGCTCAGAGAAGGCTATAAAGTACCGTGAAGCAGTATATAAATCTAAGTGCTACTGCTAATGTAGATTAGGCTCCTCAGGGACCATGGGTGGGATTCAGCCGGTTCAGACTGGTTCGGGCTAACCAGATGCTAATTTTTACAGGGACGCGCTGAGGATTTTGTTCAGTATCTGTCTGATAAAATCGCTCAGATTCGGGACGGCTTGGACACTGATTGGATAGATTCAGGTGGGATGGCGGAGACAAGTCTTGAGAATGTTATCTGGGCTGAGTTCGATCCTGTGACTCCTGAGGACATGGACAGGTTGTTGGGTAGGTTGAACTCCACCACATATTTATTGGACCCGTGTCCCTCCTGGATGGTGCTGGCCACTCGGGAGGTTACACGAGGCTGGCTCCAGGAAGTTACCAACGCTTCTTTGTTGGAGGGTATCTTCCCCGCCGCTTTGAAAGAGGCGGTGGTGAGGCCCCTCCTCAAGAAGCCCTCCCTGGACCCGGCTGTTTTAGCGAACTATCGTCCAGTCTCCAACCTTTGCTTTGTGGTGAAGGTTGTTGAGAGTGTGGTGGCAAATCAGTTTCCTCAACACCTGGAGGAAACTGTCTATCTGGACCCGTTCCAGTCCGGTTTCAGACCCGGTTACAGCACCGAGACGGCTTTGGTCGTGTTGGTGGATGACCTCTGGAGAGCCCGGGACAGGGGTTGTTCCTCTGTCCTGGTTCTATTAGATCTCTCGGCGGCTTTTGATACCATCGACCATGGTATCCTGCTGCGACGGTTGGGGGGATTGGGATTGGGAGGCACCGTTTATCGGTGGTTCTCCTCCTATCTCTCTGACCGTTCGCAGACGGTGTTGGCAGGGGGGCAGAGGTCGGCCCCAAGGCGCCTCACTTGTGGGGTGCCTCTCCTGTTCAACATCTATATGAAGCCGCTGGATGAGGTTATCCGTGGTTTCGGGGTGGATTATCATCTGTACGCTGATGATACTCAGCTGTACATTTCCACCCCGAACCACCCCAATGAAGCCGTTGAGGTGATGGGCCGGTGTCTTGAGGCCGTGCAGGTCTGGATGGGGAGGAACAGGCTCCGACTCAACCCTTCCAAGACAGAGTGGCTGTGGGTGCCGGCGTCCCGGTACAGTCAGCTTACAACATCGCTGACTGTGGGGGAGGAAGTACTGACCCCCAGGGAGGGAGTGCGCAACTTAGGCATTCTCCTGGATGATCGGCTGTCCTTAGAGGATCATTTGACAGCCGCCGCCAGGGGAGCTTTTATCAGGTCCACCTGATCCGCCAGTTGCGCCTTCCTTGACCGGGACGCCTTACGCACGGTCACTCACGCCCGCCACTTCCCGCCTGGACTATTGCAATGCTCTCTACATGGGGCTCCTTGAAGAGCACCCGAGGCTCCAGTTAGTCCAGAATGCGCCGCTGGTGATAGAGGGAGCACCGCGCTGCTCCCATATAACACCTATCCTGCGCGGCCTACACTGGCTACCGGTAGTCTTCCGGGTGCAATTCAAGGTTTTGGTTACCACCTTTAAAGCGCTCCATGGCTTAGGACCGGGATACCTTCGAGACCGCCTTCTGCCGCCGATTGCCTCCCAACGACCTGTGCGCTCCCTCCCAGGAGTCTCCACGCGGCCTGTTTTGGATGCCTGGTGCAAGGCCCGCGTGGAGGCACTGGGAGGGCAAAAAACGGGCCTCCCAGAAGTCTGGAAATGGGCCCGTATCTGGCCTCTGGAGGGCCTCCGGTGCCCAGGGGAGGCCATTTTTGTCCTCCTGGAGGCTCGGGAAAGCCTCTGGAGCCTGGGGAGGGTGAAAAGGCCCCCCCCATGGTGCAGGAGACTGAGTAGGCCACACCCACCATGGCCACGCCCACCCAGCAATCAGGCAGAGAACCCGTTGCTAAAATTATTGAATCCCACCCCTGGGTACACCCCGGGTAACATGTCACGGCTAAATAATCTACACATTCTGGGTGCTGGGCCTCATAAGGACCTCCCAGCAAGAAGCAGCGTGAGCACTGAAAATAATAATAATAAAAAAACTACCGTTAATGCTATATTCTTTTCACACCATATGAAATAAATAAGAAAAGGTGTTGGGCAACTGGCATATAATTACAACAGCCACAGCATGCTGCGGTCATGTGACTCTGATTTAAAATGGGGGGTTTTTTTGGCCGCAAACCAGTGTTTACGTCCGGCGACCTGCTGTATGAGTGACGCCCCTTATGGCTGTAATTCTGCTCTCAATGATTCAATGTCTGTTATTAACAGCAGCTGCTTGCAATTACTGCAGGTTCAAGTCCCACCAGGCCCAAGGTTGACTCAGCCTTCCATCCTTTATAAGGTAGGTAAAATGAGGACCCAGATTGTTGGGGGCAATAAGTTGACTTTGTATATAATATACAAATGGATGAAGACTATTGCTTAACACATTGTAAGCCGCCCTGAGTCTTCGGAGAAGGGCAGGATATAAATGCAAATAAATAAATAAAAATAAAAATAAAAATAAATGTATGTCAAGGACTATCTGCATGGCACAGATGTCTAGGGAGAAACTCAGTCATCCAGGTCAGGTTCGCCCCCAAGGTGATTTTCCAAAAGGCAACTGGGTTTTGTTTTGTTTTTTCCTTGAAGACGTTTCACTTCTCATCCAAGAAGCTTTTTCGGTTCGGAAATGAACCGACGAAGCTTCTTGGATGAGAAGTGAAATGTTTTCAAGGAAAACAAAACCAAGGTAATCCAGCTGCCTTTTGAAAAAAAGCACCTTCGGGACACGTATTGCACAGACTGACTCAGATCTGGGCAGGAAGTCCTGGTTGGTTCACATCAGAGGTGGCTTTCAGCCGGTTCAGATAGGTTCGCCCGAACCGGTAGCGGAAATCACAGGTGGGCCCGCCCCTGCACACCTGCCCGCCCCTATGCTATCCTATGTAGGCACGTTTTTGAGGCCGGGGGCATGCGTGGAAGGCCCGCACACCAGCAAAGCACATGTGCAGAAGACTGGGCGCGTGCGTGGACAGGGCGCATGCGTGGACGGGGCGCATACGTGCTCACTTTTGTGAACCAGTCGGGAAAGTAAGTGAATACTTACTTACTTACATCTATGGTTCACATGGAGATCATTCCCTATAGCAGGCTTGCACTTCTATGCCACCATTTGGCCTAGTCAGTAGACTTGCACAAAATTTGATCCTGATAAAATTCACACTGCTAGGTGCTTCTGACATTTCCAGGCCTTAGTGTTGTGTCTGCGCCCCCCGAGCCGGCCCTGCTGCCAGAAAGTGACTTGGAGCCTGGCCTGCTGCCAGAAAGTGACTTGGAAAGTGAGGGGGAAGGGCCGTCAGGACTTACCTCGGGAGCACCGGCTTCCCTGGCTCAGCTCCAGGAGCCAGAAACAGGCCAGGTGGAAGAGATAACAAGGCCTCCATCCCCTGACTCTTCCCTCCCCCCAGGCCACGCCTGCAGACTCGGCTGATGGCAATCAGGCTTGGTTGAACCCTAGGTTTTGTAGGCAGGAGAGGAGGGAACAACAGAAGCAAGGGTGGGGCAGGCCTAGGAAGTGCTGAGTCATGGAGCCACACCCCACAGGATATAAAAGGCAGAGAGCTGCTGTGTCTCTTTGTAACAGGCAAATCCACTGATTAAGAGCTGAAGTTTGTTTCTGGGTGACTCACCAGCGTCGTGGAAGATAACAGAGGCTCTTGGCAGACGCTGGCTATTCTGCTGCCAGAGCTGATAGTGCCGGCTAATTAAGCCATCACTCGAACGGAGGTGAGGGAGGACAGAACACTTAGGAAGTCACTGCCCTCCTTTATTTATTTATTCGTTTATTTATCGAGACATGCCCGGTGCCATCCTACCTGGGAGTTCTCGGTCCCCGGTTGCTGAAGGAGCTTGACGGGTCTCCCTCCGGCTGTCCTCTGGCTTCGCCCATCATGCCAGGTGAGGTTGCCGCCTGAATTCCTCTGCAGGCGGTAACTGAGATTCTCGGCCGATACGGTGTGCTCCAAAAGGTTCGGGCAGAAGCCAAAGTGAGTCGCAGCCACTGTGGAGCAGAGAAAATGCAAACTTAAACGCTCAGCTTCTGGTTACCGGTCACTCCCCACATTGCGCAGGAAAAAACCAACCAATATTTAGTTTGGTGTCGGGTTTAAGGTGCTGGAGTAAAACCCAGGAGATGGTGAATTCTAGTCTCATCTTAGGCATGAAAGCTGGCTCGGTGACTTTGGGACAACCACCAGGAGACAGTGAGTTCTAGTTCCGCCTTAGGCATGAAAGCTGGCTTGGTGACTTTGGGACAACCACCAGGAGACAGTGAGTTCTAGTTCCTCGTTAGGCATGAAAGCTGGTTCAGTGACTTTGAGCCAACCACCAGGAGACAGTGAATTCTAGTTCTGCCTTAGGCATGTGGCTTGGTGCCTCTGAGCCAATCACCAGAAGACAGTGAATTCTAATGTCATTTTAGACGTGAAAGCTGGCTCGATGATTTTGAGCCAATCACCAGGAGACAGTGAATTCTAGTTCTGCCTTAGGCATGAAAGCTGGCTGGATGATTTTGGCCCAATCCCTCCCTCTCAGCCCAGCCCACCTCACAGGGTTGTTGTTTGGAGGAAAAGAGGAAAAGGAAGGACTATTACAAAAGTTTACCACCTTGAGTTCATAATAAAAGGTGAGATAAAACCTCTAATAAATATGTAAAGGGTAATAATACACCTGGTTAAGTGTTGTCCACTCAGAGGGCCAATGGGACTCTCTCTCCCCTTTTGAGGTCTGAACCCTGTTTGCTTCCACCACTCACTTTGGAGGCCCTGAAAGATCACAGATGAATGGCAGAAGCTCGGCAAGGATGCCTGCCGGTTTTATTTATTTATTTTGTCACAACATTATATACAAGCACATACATTGAAAGGAAACAATAGGACAGGAAGGGTAGGCACTTTTGTGCTCTTATGCACGCCCCTTATAGTCCTCTTAGGAATGGGGTGAGGTCAGTGGTGGGATTCAGCCAGTTCTTACCACTTCGGGAGAACCAGTTGTTAACTTTCTGAGCAGTTTGGCAAACTGGTTGTTGGAAGAAATCATTAGGGCAGAGAACCGGTTGTTAAATTACTTGAATCCCATCACTGGATGAGGTCAATGGTAGACAGTTTTTGGTTGAAGCTTTGGGGATTTCGAGAAGAGACCACAGAGTCAGGTAGTGTATTCCAAGCATTAACAACTCTGTTACTGAAGTCATATTTTCTGCAATCAAGATTGAAGCGGTTGACATTAAGTTTGAACCTATTGTTTGCTCTTGTATTATTGCGGTTGAAGCTGAAGTAGTCTTCGACAGGAAGGACATTGCAATAGATGATTTTGTGTATTAAACACAGGTCTTGTCGGAGTCGGCGTAGTTCTAAGTTTTCTAATCCCAGGATTTCAAGTCTGGTGGAATAAGGTATTTTGTTGTTTACAGAGGAGTGGAGAACTCTTCCTGTAAAATATTTTTTACATATTTAAAATATTTTATATTTTTAAATTTTAATTTAAATTTTTAAATTAAATTAAATTAAATATTTAAATTTTTTTAAAAAATATTTAAAATATTTTAGACGCCGATGGGAAGAATGTCCAAGACAGAAACTTCCTCTCTGTGCGATCAATAACCCAACACAGGCAATTTTTTTAATTTATATTTTTTTGCTGCAGACTTAAAGTAACCCGACGTCAGGTTTCGGCGTCCTCTTCTTTTTCAAGGACCCAGAGATACCCAAACACACACACACACACACACACACACACACACACACACTAACACACACTTCCTTCTTTTGTTTCGGCAGAGAACGCAACAAAGCGGGCAGCGTCATGGAGAAGATTTGCTCACTTCAGAGCAATTAAATCCAAGGGCCAGAGATGGCCAGGCGCTCAGCCCTTCTGGCAATTTCGAGATAGGCTGAACAGCCGGCCGTCTGTGCCAGATGCTGACAAATTATTTACCCCGATGTGTTAGATTTATGCCGTATTTTGGCAGCGCTGGGCCTCTCCTTTCAAATAAATCTGCATCGCTGTTCATAGGGCTTGAATGATGCAGAAGCCTGTCTTGCCCAGGGCAGCTGAATACACAGCTGGAGAACTGGAGCCCACAAAAAGTAACATCTGTTCATTTTATCTGCTGCACCCAAGGATCGTTCCCTCTTGTCTACGTTCACACAACACTCTGGATTCTAAACCCAGGTCAATAGATCAGAGATGGCATTCGTTCGCTTAACTTGCAATGCACAAGCAACTTACTTAATGGCCAAAAAACAACAACAGGAGATGGTGAGTTCTAGTCCTGCCTTAGGCATGAAAACCGGCTAGGTGACTTTGGGCCAGTCACCAGGAGACAGTGAATTCAAATGCAAGTTTGGAAGTCACGCCAATCTTACGCTCCGGATCAGGGATCCTTTGAGGGCCAGAATTCAACATCTTGTAGATCTTCAAAGCTCTATCAGAAATATACCAATTTTTTTTTTTTTAAAGGATTCCTAGGGGGTTAAAAGATAAAGGTAAAGGTTCTCCTTGCACATATGTGCTAGTCATTGCCGACTCTAGGGGGCGGTGCTCATCTCCGTTTCAAAGCCAAAGAGCCAGCGCTGTCCGAAGACGTCTCCTTGGTCATGTGGCCGGCATGACTAAATGCCTAAGACGCACCGAGCCCTTCCCACCAAAGGTGGTCCCTATTTTTCTACTTGCATTTTTTACGTGCTTTCGAACTGCTAGGTTGACAGAAGCTGGGACAAGTAACAGGAGCTCACCCCGTTACGCGGCACTCGCGATTCGAACCGCTGAACTGCCGACCTTTCGATCGACAAGCTCGGGGTCTTAGCCACTGAGCCACTGCGTCCTTAGGGGGGTTACCCATCCTTAAGTCAACCAGTTCCACTAATACGACTTTCAGAATGTCAAGATTCACAAGAGCTTCCAATGTTTGCTTCCTTGAAGGAAAAGTACCGTATCTGGTCATTGATCCTGACCAACGAAGATGAGTCATTGCAATGAACGGGTAGTTCAGGGCCCTCACTTAAATTTGTTTTCCCCGCTCTGGAATCAATTCATTCGGAAACACAATTCATTTTTTGTGAGTCTTCGCAGGCCATTCAATCCCTTTGCAGGAGCCATTGTGAGATCTATTGTGCAAAGGCAGCCTTTATTAAAGCGGGCGAGAAAAATATAAATAGATGGCTAGATATGACCTATCAAAACCCAATGAAAAATACATTTTTTAAATCTCTGCGTTCGCAGTAATAAGCCGATCCGTCTTGAGATCGCAGGAGCTCTTGTGCGCTCTCTGTAGTTCTGCGACCGTGGCAAGAGTGAGAAAAAAAAAGTCTTTAATTCAACATTTTAATAGGTTTTAAATATTTCACTTAGAGAAGAAGCTGGGGCTTTCCCTTTCTCTATATTCCTGATAGGAAGTTGGCTGGTTCAGAATTTCTCACATACCAATTCTGGATATTTCAGTAGAGGTGCTCCTAGGCTTATAGACATTCGTTTAGCAACCATTCAAAGTTACATCACTGAAAAATAGTGACCTTATGACTGGTTCTCGCACTTACAACTGTTTCAACATCCCCATGGCCACCTGTTCAAAATTCGGACGCTTGGCAACGGACATTCATTTATGACCTCTGCACTGTCCCAGGATCACTTGATCAGCATTTGCGATCTTCCCAGCTGGATTCCGACAAGCAAAATCGATGGAGGAAGCCAGTTTCTCTTAATGACCACATGATTCACTTAACAGCTGCAGTGATTCGTGTAACGACTGTAGCAAAATTGGGGGGTGGGTGATTCACTTAACAACTGCCTTGCTTAGTAACAGAATTTCTGGTTCCAACTGTGGTCTTAAGTTGAGGATTACCTGTGTTGTATGGGTTAGACCGCTTCCCGTTTTGTGGCGGTTTTAAGGACTGATCCCTGGCTGGAATGGCTAACTCAAAGTTGAAAAGTGGTGCCATAAATGGGATACAGTGGCCCCACTATCAGCATACTGGATACCCTGGCAAAACATCTGGGACGCTAGTTAGAAAATCTGGCAGCTATGAACACCATTGGCATTGACACAGTCACCATCAGTCAATTGTAAGAAGGCAGCCTTGCTTGGAACAGCTGACAACCTGCGATACCTTTAACATCATCGAACAACCACATCCCAGGTTCTTGGAAAGCACTCTATACGTAGACAAAAATGCCAAATCTGCTCTGAATGTCTGGCTGACTGTGGCAATGAACCGGAATAACAGAATACCAGAGTTGGAAGGGACCCTGGAGGTCTTCTAGTCCAATCCCCTGCTCAGGCAGGAAACCCTGTACCATTTCAGACAAGTGGTTGTCCAATCTCTTCTTAAAAACCTCAAATTACTACTACTGCTACTACTACTACTAATAATAATAATTTCAGTTGCATTCAAAAGGCAGGCAGTTTGGTCTAGTGGTTAAGGCATTAGACCAGTGGTGGTATTCAGCCGGTCCTATCCGGTTCAGACAAACCGTTGGCTGTCATCACGTCCCCATTTTGATGCTTTGTACATGCACGAAAGGCCCTGCGCATGTGCAGAGGTGGCGCATGCACTCACAGTTGCAAACCGGTACCGCCCCTGCATTATACGATAAACCGGGTTGTAGTTCTGCCTTGGGGAAGAAAGTTAAATGATTTTGGACCAAGAGACTGTGAGTTCTAGTCTGGCCAGCTGGGTGACTTTGGACCAGTCACCAGGTGATTGTGAGTTCTAGTCCCACCTTTACGCCGACTGGATAACCTTGGACCAGTCACTCTCTCTCAGCCCAGCAACCCACCTCACAGGATTGTTGTTGTGGGGAAACTAGGAGGAGGAAGGTGTGTTGGATATACGAGTTATTTGTACAAATAATCAAGGCAGGAGAGCCAATGAATGAACAAAATGAATGAACGAATGAATTCACACAACCGGTTTCCCCTGGTTCCTAGGGCCACACAGACCTTTAGATTGGATATGGAAGAGCTGCACACAGTAGTGCAAATACACCAGACACAGTATATGTGACTTGTGAAAGCAGCTGTGTCTGTTTCCAAGATCTCACTGCACTTCTTTGCTGCAGCTCTGTTATCCTGAAGAAAGACCAGGCAGCTTTCATAAATTGCAAACGGGTGCAGTGCTTGAATTCCCAAGGGTTCCCAGCCCGTGCTTCCAAAACCAAAAAAGCCAAAACATCGCCCAAGCCTACATTTTCCTCAATTCCTCTAGAGCAGTGGTTCTCAACCTTTATAGTGCTGCGACCCCTTTAATACAATTCCCCACGATGCGGCGACCCCAACCATAAAATTATTTTCATTTTGAATTTATCGCGCCTGAAGCCGTAATGGCTAGCGATCTGAACTGCTTGCGATTGCCTTGAGGACGGAGGCATTAAAGCGGAGACTCCTCCCCTATTAAGTTTATGGCGCCTGAAGCCAGATTAGGCTAGTGATTGGGAGTGATTGCAGCTGGCTTGAGAGGGAGACATCAGAGCAAAGATTTCTCCTTAATTCACCTGTTTGGAACCCTCACCATATCTCTGACATCAATACAATTGAATGAGTCCAGAAATATTTTACAAGAAGAGCCTGCAGCTGGCTTGTGGAGTCAACTATTGGAGCACGATTCTTTGACTCGCAAGTATACTTCCCATATTTCTGATGGTCTTAGCGACCCCTGGCAAATCGTCAATCGACCCCCAACGGGGTCGTGACCCACAGGTTGAGAACCGCTGCTCTAGAGCAGGGGTGTCAAACTCGATTTCATTGAGGGCCACTTCAGGGCTGTGTTTGACCCTGGGGAGGGGGGCGTGGGCAGGGCCAACTTAACGTCACTCGTGTCGGGGGCGCCTGTGGTGGCCCGAATGCTCTGTCAGGGAAAAGGGGCTCCAGAGCTCCATTTTCGGCTGCAATGGCTTCCTGCAACACTCTGCCAGTGGAAACGGAGCTCGGGAGGGCCGCCCGCAGCCCTAGCGAGCTCCATTTTCACCAGCAGAGGCACCGTGGGCTGGTCCTTCACAGTTTCCACGGCAGCCCCGCGGGCCAGATCTAAGTACCCTGTGGACCAGATCCAGCTCCAACAAGCTTCAAACGAATCGAGCTCAGCTTAGCGATCGAGAACAAGCGTCACTCTGATCGGTTGGTTGGTTCACTGAAATACAGACCGATGGGCAGTGGTGGTATTCAGCCAGTTCTATTCTGTTTGGGCATTACCTTACTGATGACTCCCACCCTGTAAAAGACCTTGGAGTTTTCATATCAAATGATCTAAGTGCCAAAGCCCACTGCAACTACATAGCACAAAAGGCCTTAAGAGTTGTAAACCTAATTTTGCGTAGCTTCTTTTCCAAAAACTCTACACTACTAACCAGGGCATACAAAATATTTGCAAGACCCATTCTTGAATACAGCTCACCTGTCCGGAACCCATACCACACCTCTGACATTAATACAATTGAACGAGTCCAGAAATATTTTACAAGAAGAGTTCTCCGCTCCTCTGTAAACAACAAAATACCTTATACCTCCAGACCTGAAATCCTGGGATTAGAAAACTTAAAACTCCACCGACTCCGACATGACCTGTGTTTAACACACAGAATCATCTATTGCAATATCCTTCCTGTTAAAGACTACTTCAGCTTCAATCGCAATAATACAAGAGCAAACAATAGATTTAAACTTAATGTCAACCGCTTTAATCTAGATTGCAGAAAATATGACTTCTGTAACAGAGTTGTTAATGCTTGGAACTCATTACCTGACTCCATAATCTCTACTCAAAATCCCAAAAGCTTCAACCAAAAACTGTCTACTATTGACCTCACCCCATTCCCAAGAGGTCTGTAAGGGGCATGCATAAGAGCACAAAACGTGCCTCCCGTTCCTGCCCTATTGTTTCCTTTCAATAACATGTGCTTGTATATAATGTTGTGACAATAATAATAATAAAAAAACCTGGTAGCGGCGGCTGCAGGAGACTCCACCCACCCACGGAGAAAGGAGAAACCGGGAAGGGGTGGGGGTGGGTGGGGCGGGCATGAGCAGCCACAGTGCCAACATTGGTGTGCATTGCACCGTTTGCAGCTTTGCACGTCTTTCTCTTCCCTACTTTGCGTGTTTTGCTCACCCAGTTTTCTGCAGGCTCTCCGTTTTGCCCCTCTCCCCTGCCCTCCCCTTCTAGGAAATCATTCCAGCCTATGATTAAAAGAAGGATTAAGCCTCTCTCTCTCTCCCCCCTGCCCCCACCACCCGCTGGCTATAGAAGCCCTCCCCATCCGCTCTGCTTTCTTTCCCTTTGTGTTCTGCTGCGATAATCCTTTCTCGCCCAACCGTGCTTTGATTAACCTCCCAGGGAAAGGAAGCAAACGGGCAAATGAAAAATTCCTCGAAAACAAGCTTCGTTCTCCAGAGAGCCAGACATTGAAAGCGGCCCACTGCGTCCCCCTCTCAGGACCTATTAACCCCGTGTCAAGTGGAGATTTCCAGAGACACGCGCAGCCACTCCAATAGCGAGCCCGCAGCCTCAGTGTTGTGTCTGTGCCACACACCCCACCCCCCAGCCGGGCCTCCTGCCAGAAAGTGACTTGGAAAGTGAGGGGGAAGGGCCATCAGGACTTACCTCAGGAGCACCGGCTTCCCTGGCTCAGCTCCAGGAGCCAGAGGCAGGCCAGGTGGAAGAGATAACGAGGCCTCCGTCCCCTGATTCTTTCCCCCCCCAGGCCACGCCTCCAGATCCAGCTGATGGCAATCAGGCCTGGCTGAACCCTAGGTTTTGTAGGCAAGAGAGGCGGGAACAACAGAAGCAGGGGTGGGGCAGGCCTAGGAAGTGCTGAGTCATGGAGCCACACCTCACGGTATAAAGGCAGCAAGAGCTGCTGTGCCTCTTCGTAGCAGGCAAATCAACTGCTTAACTAAGAGCTGAAGTACTGTTTGTTCCTGGGTGACTCATTGGCGTCGAGGGAGATAACAGAGACACTTGGCAGACGCTCGCTAGTTTGCTGCCAGAGCTGATAGTGCCGGCTAATTAAGCCATCGCTCGGAGGGAGGCGAGAGGGGACAGAACACTCAGGCTTTCCAACCTGCTCCGCACCATCCTACGCAAGTTCCCCGAATCTGTAGTGAAAAGGCTGATAAAAAAAGGTGTTGATAGCCAGGTTGTCTAGTGGTTAAAGGCAACAGGCTAGAAACTGGAAGGGGATGAGTTCTAGTCCTGCCTTAGGCATCAAAGCCAGATGGGTGACTTGGTGCCAATTAACGGGAGACGGTGAGTTCTAGTCCCACCTGCGGTATGAAAGTTGCCTGGGTGACTTTGGGCCAATCGCCAGGAGACGGTGAGTTCTAGTCCCACCTGAGACATGAAAGCTGCCTGGGTGACTTTGGGCCAATCACCAGGAGACAGTGAGTTCTAGTCCTACCTGAGTTATGAAAGCTGCCAGGGTGACTTTGGGCCAATCACCAGGAGACTGAGAATTCTAGTCCCATCTGAGGTATGAAAGTTGCTTGGGTGACTTTGGGCCAATCGCCAGGAGACGGTGAGTTCTAGTCCCACCTGAGGCATGAACCGGGAGCATTTCACCCCTGACTTGCAGTGTCCTGAGGTCAAGTGATCCCCTTTTGCGACCTTCTCACAGGCAACGTCAATTTGGAAGCCAGATTCACTTAACAACCGGGTGACTAATTGAACAACTGCAGTGATTCACTGAACAACGGTGGCAAACAAGATTGCAAAATGGGGCAAAACTCCCTTAGCACCTGAAAAGTTGGGCCCAATTGTGGTCGTAAGTTGAGGGCTACTTGTAGTATTATTGAAACATGGAGAGTTTAAGAGGTGTGGACTTCAATTCCCAGAATTCCCCAGCCAGCAACGCTGGTTGAATTGAAGTCCACCTATCTTAAACCTGCTACAGTTGAGAAACACCATTCTAGATATTTATTTATTTTATTTATTTATTTATTTTGTCACAACAGCATATACAAACATAAGCATGAAAGTAACTATATAATATATAAGCATATATATATATAAGCATAAGCATGCAATAACTATATTAATTGGATATAATGAAAGGAAACAATAGGACAGGAACGGTAGGCACGTTTGTGCTCTTATGCAGGCCCCTTACAGACCTCTTAGGAATGGGGTGAGATCAATGGTAGACAGTTTTTGGTTAAAGCTTTGGGGATTTTGAGAAGAGACCACAGAGTCAGGTAGTGTGTTCCAAGTATTAATAACTCTGTTACAGAAGTCATATTTTCTGCAATCAAGAATGAAGCGGTTAACATTAAGTTTGAATCTATTGTTTGCTCTTGTATTGTTATGATTGAAGCTGTAGTAGTCTTCAACAGGAAGGACATTGCAATAGATGATTCTATGAGTTAAGCACAGGTCCTGTGTTTAACTCGTAGAATATGTCCCATCTTCATTTTCACAGATCAAGGCACACAAGAGAAGGAATGGAAGCAGAGGTGGGTTTCATATATTTTTACCACCGGTTCGTCCCGCGCACTCATGCTCGCTTTGTAAGTGCACTCTCCATGCCCACGCCCGCCCTTCAGCGCATGCGCTTTGCTCTCTCGCGCGGCTTGCACGCATGCGCGCAGCTTAGACAACATGGCTAAATAGGACGGCATAGTGCCGGGGCAGGTATATGGTCGCCACTACCGGTTCGCTTGAACCGGCCCGAACCGTCTGAATGCCACCACTGAATGGTACACACCTTGGAATCAAAGCCTGCTGACTGCTTTGTCGTCGGGCAGAAAACCAATTCTTTTTTTTTTTTAAGAAAAAAAGCTGGAAATGGATTAATTGTTTATCTGCAGGCAGATTGCTTACGGATTTGTCGTTCTTTCCAGCGGTTGGTTAACCAACTGATTTAATGTAAATATGTATATGGGGAAGGGGGAAAAAAAACCCCTTGCAGGCAGATTTTTCTCTTTATCGCTATTCATCGTGCGATTATCTTCAAGCTTTGCCGCTACCCTCAGAGGTGCTGTACAAAATCCATTTTACAGTCTGCACATGGCCAATTCACCCTGGATCTCTCCAAAGATTAATTTTCCACGGGACGCTGATTGATGAGCCAGGGAAGCACGCTTTAAACCTAATGTGGGATAAGATGCGAGCCCGCATAGTCGGGTTTAATGCGGCGATTCTTTTAATCTTCTCTTTTGTAAAATAAATACGCCCGGCTTTTTCCTAGCGGTTCCTCTTGCGGCTTGGTTTCCAGATTCTCTATCAACTTGGTAAATGCCTATGGAGATTCTCAGTCATCCAGGTCATGGTTGTCCCAAAACAAAGCTCCATACCCTCCAAGTGGCCTCAACAACTCCCCAAAGGGATGCAAATGACCAGCTGTCTGCAAGAAATATACATCCTTCCATTAGAATAGAATAGAATAGAATAGAATAGAATAGAAGAGAAGAGAAGAGAAGAGAAGAGAAGAGAAGAGAAGAGAAGAGAAGAGAAGAGAAGAGAAGAGGGCAAGAATGAAAAGAATAGAATAGAATAGAATAGAATAGAATAGAATAGAATAGAATAGAATAGGGCAAGAATGAAAAAGAATAGAACAGAATAGAATAGAATAGAATAGAATAGAATAGAATAGGGCAAGAATGAAAAAGAATAGAATAGAATAGAATAGAATAGAATAGAATAGAATAGAATAGAATAGAATAGAATAGGGCAAGAATGAAAAAGAATAGAAAAGAATAGAATAGGATAGAATAGAATAGAATAGAATAGAATAGAATAGAATAGAATGAAAAAGAATAGAATAGAATAGAATAGAATAGAATAGAATAGAATAGAATAGAATAGAATAGGGCAAAAATGAAAAAGAATAGAATAGAATAGAAAAGAATAGAATAGAATAGAATTCTTTATTAGCTAACTGTGATTGGACACACAAGGAATTTGTCTTTGGTGCATATGCTCTCCGTGTACATAAAAGAAAAGATACGTTCGTCAAGAATCGTAAGGTACAACACTTAATGATAGTCATAGGGAACAAATAAGCAATCAAATCGTATTAGGAAACAATCAATATAAATCATAAGGATTGCCAGCAACGAAGTTAGTCATACAGTCATAAGTGGGAGGAGATGGGTGATAGGAATGATGAGAAGATTAATAGTAGTGCAGGTTTAGTAAATAGTTTGACAGTGTTGAGGGAATTATTTGTTTAGCAGGGTGATGGCGTTCGGGAAGAAACTGTTCTTGTGTCTAGTTGTTCTGGTGTGCAGGGCTCTATAGCGTCGTTTTGAGGGTAGGAGTTGAAACAGTTTATATCCAGGATGTGAGGGATCTGTAAATATTTTCACGGCCCTCTTTTTGACTTGTGCAGTATAAAGGTCAATGGAAGGCAGGTTGGTAGCCATTGTTTTTTTCTGCAGTTCTAATGATCCTCTGAAGTCTGTGTCTTTCTTGTTGGGTTGCGGAACCAAACCATTACCCACCAATCCAGTCAGAGCTGAAGAAGCTTCTTTGGATGAGAAGCAAAACGTCTTCAAAGGTGGCCTCTGGGTGCTTTTTTCAAGAGGCAACTAGAATTTCTCGTTTTTCTTTTGAAGATCTTTCATCCAAGAAGCTTCTTCCGCTCTGACTGGATGGGGAGGAATGGAAGGATTGATACCCCTTCAACCCTGAAGCTGACTTGACCAAAGCCACTTTGAAGCTTCAGTGTTGCCATACTGGAGCGGAGGAATAGAGATAGCAGGGGTTTTGTAGCCAAAACGAAAGACTTTGTCCTGGGAACCAAGGACACACTCACACCTGGTCCGAGAGAAGAGGCGTGACGTTACCAGGCAACTGGAGGGCACCTTGATTGGAACATGGGTCTGATGGTTTGGGGAATTAGGTGAAAACCACAGGAACCTTCAGAGTTGTGCCAATATGATATACCAGTGATGGCTAACGTTTTTGCTATCCCATGCCAGGAGCGGGGGGGGGGGGAGTGGGGGTTGTGCACACGTGTGCCCACACCCATAATTCTATGCGTCCCACCCCTGCGCATGCGGCGCTCCCTCCCGCTCCTGGCACGTGATTTTTTATTTTTATTTATTTTATTCGATTTTTATACCGCCCTTCTCCCGAAGGACTCAGGGCGGTGTACAGCCAAGTAAAAATTCACTATATACACATTAAAAGAAATTAAAACAGAACATATTATAAGGTGGCCGAAAATTTAAAACAGTTTAAAAACCTTAAAATATAAATAACCCCAATAAAAATTTCATAGAACTTTTAAGCCAGTCCCGCTTGAATAAATAGGTGCGTTTTCAGCTCACGGCGAAAAGTCCGAAGATCAGACACTTGTCGTAAACCAGGGGACTATTTTCGGTCTGGTTTTAAATTGTACCCTTCCTGCTGCCAAAGGATTGCTACGGAGCGCTGGTGGTGAGGTTTTCTTAAAAACCCCAGGAGTCTGTGGCTTGCCCAGCCCTGCCATAGATCGGGACATCCAAAAAGGCCAGAAGGATGATATAATAGCGGACTGAACCTCTTCGGTGTGGGAGATGGGAGGAGATGGGAGGACTGAAATCTTTAAAAATAAGCAAAAAACTCCTTCTACGTTAAGAAGCTCTGATTTTTTTTTTTGGCTCAGCCGCTAATTTTGGCTCCTGCCCTGACAGCCGTAGCCCTTTTCCTCCCGTCTTTCGCAAACCTCAGCATTTTCCACTCCACTTCCACGTCGACCAAACCCCGTTTCCTAACGCCAGCGACAAACTCTGATCACAACAAAATACCTTATGCCACCAGACTTGAAATCCTGGGTTTAGAAAATTTAGAACGCCGCCGCCTTCGACGGGACCTGAGTTTAATTCATAGAATCATCTATTGCAACGTCCTTCCTGTCGAAGACTACTTCAGCTTCAATCGCAACAATACACGAGCACACAATAGATTTAAGCTTAATGTGAACCGCTCCAATCTTGATTGCAGGACAAAAAAAAAAAGCTTTAACCAAAAACTTTCTACTGTTGACCTCACCTCCATTCCTAAGAGGAGCATAAGGGGCGTGCATAAGCGCACAAACGTGCCTACCGTTCCTGTCCTATTGTTTTTCTTTTCTTCTTTCTATATATATGCTTATACCTCCTTATATTTACCCATATATGTTTATATACTATATAATCTTTTTATATGATGTTGTGACAAAATAAAAAAAATATGACTTAAGTAACAGAGTTGTTAATGCTTGGAACGCACTACCCGACTCTGTGGTCTCTTCCCAAAATCCCCAAAGCTTCAACCAAAAACTGTCTACTATTGACCTCACCCCATTCCTAAGAGGTCTGTAAGGGGCGTGCATAAGAGCACAAGCGTGCCTACTGTTCCTGTCCTATTGTTTCCTTTCATTATATCCAATTAATATAGTTATTACATACTCATACTTACGTATATGCTTATATATTGTATAGTTACTTTCATGCTTATGCTTATACATACTGTGTGACAAAATAAATAAATAAATAAATAAATAAATAAATAAATAAAAGGGGCAGGAAAACGGAGCCCTTTCACCACTTGAGATAGTCCACAAAGCAAGAGGCCAAGAGTGTCTCCAGCTCCTCTTTGGCCAGAGCAAAGGTCCTCCAGCATGTTCGCCTCCCCCCATAGAAAGAGGGCCAGCAAAACACATGGGCCCCTCCCTTCAATTCTCATTCTCTTTTGAGCGACGGGCTCCGGATCAAAAAGGTTTGCAGACCTGAAAGGGCCAAAATAAAATAATAATAATATAAAAAAAATGGTTCAGAAACATCCACTTATTTTCATTGCTTCTAGGTGAGAAAGTGAGCAAATACAGAAGGTCCTTTATGGGCTAAGAGGTGGGGAGGGAGGGAGGGGGGAAGGCAGGAAGGAGAAGGAAAGGAAAGGAAGAAAGAAAGGACAGGGAGGGAGGGAAGGAGGGAGGGAAGGAAGGCAGGAAGGCAGGAAGGAGAAGGAGGAGAAGGAGAAGGAAAGGAAGAAGGAAAGAAAGAAAGAAAGAAGGAAAGGAAGGGAGGGAAGGAAGGCAGGAAGGAGAAGGAGAAGGAAAGGAAGAAGGAAAGAAAGAAGGGAAGGGAGGGAGGGAAGGAAGGAAGGCAGGAAGGAGAAGGAGAAGGAAATGAAAGAAAGAAGGGAAGAGGGAAGGAAGGAAGAAGGAAGGAAGGAGAAGGAAGGAATCAGAAGGAAAGAGAAAGAGAAGAAAAAGAAGGGAAGGAAGAAAGGGAGGGCGGGAGGGGAAGTTAGAAGGAAAGGGGAAAGGAAAGGAAAGAAGGGAAGGAGGGAGAAAGGAAGGGAGGGAGGAGAGAGGCAGGTAAGAAGGAAAGGGGGATGGGAAAGGAAGGAGGGAAGGAAGGGAGGGAGGGAAGGGGGTAAGGGAAGAGAATGGGAGGAAGGAAAGAAGGGAGGGAGGGAGGGAGGGGGAAAGAAGGAAGGAAGAAATCCAGAAAACCAACATTTAACCTTGGCTCGCAAAGCTTCCCCCAACCCAGGGCCTCTTTGTCTGCAAGAGTGTGGTTGGAATTGGTTTTTTGCTTTTCAAATGCATTTTTAAAAAATTCACGTGGCCAACCAGCAGGCGAAAAAGTGCCAGATAAAACCTTCCACCGCTGCAACAGGCAACGAAGCGCAGCGACTCCCCTGTAACGCAGGAGGCGGAAACGTTCGAAGCCGCCCTGCTTCCCCTGCCTGGCCATACCGCGATGGAATCAGATACGCCCGTTTGCACCACACGGCCGGGGATGAAGAGGTCAAAGACCACAAGAGGAGAGGGAGGGAGAAGGAGAACTCTCCCCCACCGCTTCCTTCGGCAAGGGCAAGGCCATTTTCAAGTGAAGATAGATAGATAAGATAGATAGATAGATAAGATAGATAGATAGATAGATGGATGGATGGATGGATGGATGGATGGAGTGGCTCAGTGGCTAAGACACTGATCTTGTCGATCGAAAGGTTGGCAGCTCAGCGGTTCAAATCCCTACTGCTGCCACGTAACGGGGTGAGCTCCCGTTACTTGTCCCAGCTTTTGCCAACCTAGCAGTTCGAAAACGCATTAAAAAATGCAAGTAGAAAAATAGGGACCACCTTTGGTGGGAAGGTAACAGCGTTCCGTGCACCTTTGGCATTTAGTCATGCCAGCCACATGACCACAGAGATATCTTCGGACAGCACTGGCTCTTCGGCTTTGAAACGGAGATGAGCATCGCCCCCTAGAGTCGGGAACGACTAGCACATATGTGCGAGGGGAACATTTACATATATATATATATTTGTTTTCTGAGGTTTTCGCGGGTGTTTGTATGTAGGTCTTTGGTTATTCGGGTTTTCTCCCGCGTAAAATTGGAAGTGTCTTGGTTCATGCTGTGTGGGCGTAGAAAAACGCCCACACAGCATGAACAAACGAGATGATACCTCCCGCCTACCAGCCATTTGGAAACCTGCCCTTATTGACAAACGTGTCCCTAACACGAGGAATGACACCAGACCCACACTCACGAGGTCCACACAGGATGTCACCACCACACATCCACCCAGAAAGCACACCCAAACCCACACTGATCAGGAAGCACGACCAAGGACCAGAAGCCAGACCGCAGCTGCAACATTAGCCATTTCAAACCCCTCCAATCCATACATGCAGCAGACTGACACCCACTACGAAGATGTAGCACGACCACGAACACGAAGCCAAACAGCAGCAGTGCAGCTCACCAGCTCAGACCTCCCTCCAACTCACACGCTTTTGAGCACAACCAAGCCCCCACCCAAACAGGACACACCCCAGCCAATCAGAGCAAAAAACCCACATCCAATCAGAGCACAGCCAAGCTCCCACCCAATCAGTTCAAACCCCACTAGCAGTTAAAAGGAAGAAACAGCTGCAATCACACATTGCTCCCAGAAGCACGAAGCTAAGCTGAAGCCTGAAGATGACGAATGAGACTTCGCCGAAACGTCGCCAAGACACTTCCAATTTACGCGAGAAAACCCGAATAACCAAAGACCTACATACAAACACCAAAAACCTCAGAAAACAAATATATATATATATATATATATGTCTTTGGTTATTCGGTGTCTTGGCGACGCTGAAGTCTCATCGTCATCTTCAGGCTTCAGCTTTGTGCTTCTGGGAGCAATGTGATTGCAGCTGTTTCTTCCTTTTAACTGCTAGTGGGGTTTGCCTGTTTGGGTGGGGGCTTGGTTGTGCTCAGATTAGTCTGAGTTGCAGGGGATTTGAGCTGGTGAGCTGCATTGCTGTTGTTTGGCTCGTGGTCGTATACATCTTCATAGTGGTGTCTGTCTGCTGCATGTATGAATTGAGGGTTTGAAATGGCTAATGTTGCAGCTGCAGTCTGGCTTCTGGTCCTTGGTCTTGCTTCATGATACATCCTGTGTGGACCTCATGAGTGTGGGTCTGGTGTCATTCTTCGTGTTAGGGACGCAATTGCTCCCAGAAGCACGAAGCTCCCAGAAGCATGAAGAAGCACGAAGCACGAAGCTCCCAGAAGCTCCCAGAAGCACGAAGCTGAAACCTGATGATGACGATATATAAAGGTTACTAAAGGTGGCAGCTTTCTGAAAGATGCTGAGAAGGATTGACCTGAAAGCTACTGAAGCCTCACCAAAGTAAAAGCTGCATCGTCTGTCTCATTTTTCTTCTTGACAGCGGCAATAAAGAATTAAGCAGTGCAAAGGGAGGAGCGGGAAGGGGTTTCAATGTCGGATCCATCAGACCCAATCCAGGAAGAAGATCCCTGCTGCTAAAAAAAAAGAAAAAAAAGAGGGCCTAGAAATGCACCAGGCGAAGCAGCTTTGCAAAGAAGCTGCCAGGGGCACCTGAAGGCTTTTTGTGAGTTGCGTTGGCCCAGAACGCTTCGCAGGGGTTGCTGAAGATCAGACAGCTCTGTTTGGAAGCTCTCGAGGGCGTATTAATCTTGGTTAACTTTTTGGGGGGCACCTTTGCAATTGATTTAGGGCCCTAAATCTGTTGCATGGAACCCGGAAAACCAGGTTAATTTAGGAAGAGAAGTAAGCATCGTGAGCAAACGCAGGCCCTTGAGATAAAGTGCAGGCACTATCCTAGCTAGATCGGTCAGAGAAGGACTTGCAGAGTTTGGGGATGGAGTTAAGAGAGCAATAAGCCTGGAGCCATTACGTTCCCACAAACGATCCAAGTCCAACCAAGTCCAAGTTTTGGGCACCACACTATAAAAAAGATGCTGAGACTCTAGAAAGAGTGCAGAGAAGAGCAACAAAGATGATTAGAGGACTGGAGGCTAAAACATGTGAAGAACGGTTGCAGGAACTGGGTATGTCTAGTTTAATGAAAAGAAGGACTAGGGGAGACACGATAGCAGTCTTCCAATATCTCAGGGACTGCCCCAAAGAAGAGGGAGTCAAACTATTCTCCAAAGCATCTGAAGGCAGGACAAGAAACAACAGATGGAAAGTAACCAAGGAGAGAAGCAACTTAGAACTAAGGAGAAATTTCCTGACCATTAGAACAATTAATCAGTGGAACAACTTGCCTCCAGAAATTATGAATGCTCCAACACTGGAAGTTTTTAAGAAGATGTTGAATAACCATTTATCTGAAGTGGTGTAGGGTTTCCTGACTATGCAGGGGGCTGGACTAGAAGACCTCCAAGGTCCCTTCCCAACTCTGTTACTCTATAATCCATGCATATTTATTTATTAGTATATTTTAAAGAACAACACTGAAAGCTAAACGCATGGTCGCAAATCAAGGGTTTACCTGTAGTAATTCCAATGCCCAGAAATAAATTATTGGTCATCCAACAGATTAACAGAGTTGGAAGGGACCTTATAGGTCGTCTGGTTCAACCCCCCCACTCAAGCAGGAGATCCTTAGAAAACTTAGAACTCCGTCGCCTTCGACAAGACCTAAGCTTAACTCATAGAATCATCTATTGTAATGTCCTTCCTATTAAAGACTACTTCAGCTTTAACTGCAATAAGACAAGAGCAACCAATAGATTTAAACTTAATGTTAACCGCTTTAATCTAGATTGCAGAAAATACGACTTCTGTAACAGAATCATCAGTGCTTGGAATACTTTACCTGACTCTGTGGTCTCTTCCCATAATCCTAAAAGCTTTAACCAAAAACTTTCTACTATTGACCTCACCCCGTTCCTAAGAGGACCATAAGGGGCGTGCATAAGCGCACAAAAGTGCCTACCGTTCCTGTCCTATTGTTTTTCTTTTTTCTTCATAAATATATATAGGACTTTGGTTATTCGGGTTTTCTCCCGTGTAAAATTGGAAGTGTCTTGGCGACGTTTCGACGAAGTCTCATTCGTCATCTTCAGGTTTCAGCTTGTGTCTGGGAGCAATGTGTGATTGCAGCTGTTTCTTCCTTTTTAACTGCTAGTGGGGGTTTGAACTGATTGGGTGGGAGCTTAGCTGTGCTCTGATTGGATGGGTTTTTGTGTGTGCTCTGATTGGCTGGGGGTGTGTCCTGTTTGGGTGGGGGCTTGGTTGTGCTCAGATTAGTCTGAGTTGCAGGGGATTTGAGCTGGTGAGCTGCATTGCTGTTGTTTGGCTTCGTGGTCGTGGTCGTGGTCGTGCACATCTTCATAGTGGTGTCAGTCTGCTGCATGTATGGATTGGAGGGGTTTGAAATGGCTAATGTTGCAGCTGCGGTCTGGCTTCCGGTCCTTGGTCGTGCTTCATGATCAGTGTGGGTTTGGGTCTGCTTTCTGGGTGGATGTGTGGTGGTGACATCCTGTGTGGACCTCGTGAGTGTGGGTCTGGTGTCATTCCTCGTGTTAGGGACTCGTTTGTCAGTAAGGGCGGGTTTCCAAATGGCTGGTAGGCGGAGGTATCATCTTGTTTGTTCATGCTGTGTGGGCGTTTTTCTATCTCGATGGCTTCTCTGATTATTCTGTTGTTAAAGTGTTCAGTTTTGGCGATAGTTCTGGTCTTTTTAAAGTCAATATCGTGTCCTGTGGCTTTAAGGTGTTGGACCAGGGAAGAAGTTGGTTCCTCTTTTTTGACTGAGTTCTTGTGTTCTTCAATGCGTGCACTTATTCTTCTGTTCGTTTGTCCAATGTATGTGGTGGGGCAGGCGGTGCATGGGATTTCATATACTCCTTGACTAATCTGAGCACAACCAAGCCCCCACCCAAACAGGACACACCCCCAGCCAATCAGAGCACAAAAAACACCCCCATCCAATCAGAGCACAGCCAAGCTCCCACCCAATCAGTTCAAATCCCCACTAGCAGTTAAAAAGGAAGAAACAGCTGCAATTACACATTGCTCCCAGAAGCATGAAGCTGAAGCCTGAAGATGACGAATGAGACTTCGTCGAAACGTTGCCAAGACACTTCCAATTTTACACAAACACCCGTGAAAACCTCAGAAAACAAATATATATATATATATATATATATATATATATATATATATATATATATACATACATACATATATGTTTAAATATATATATATATATATGCTTATACCTCCTAATATTTCCTCATATATATGTTTATATATTATATAATCTTTTTGTGTGATGCTTATATATATTGTTGTGACAAATAAAATAAACAAAATAAATAAATAAATCCTACACCATTTCTGACAAATGGCAGTCCAATCTTTTCTTGAAATCTAATCCTACCCCGACTCTCTCTCTCTCTCTCGCACACACACACACACACACAAACGGCGTCTGCTTTTGCATCTTTTACAAGCAGAAAGCATCTTTTAAGCCCTTCTGGAAGAAAGGTCATTTGGCACACTTCCCTGTTTTGGGGTTGCAAACGGGGAATTGATTGTCTGAAATAACGGGGACCAGAGGAATTATTCCCAGGCAGGCAGAAACCATCACGAGAATCTTTCATAGAAAAAAACAAACAAAGAAAGAAAAAGAAATATTAATCTCCTTCTGGATTCCTTTTGAAATGACTCAATCCGGCAGCCGAAGGATATCTATCTATTTTCCCTCCGAAAAAAAAACCTGGTTTTCCTTATCAGCAAGCAACAGACAGCCGCTCCATCAGCCAAACCGCCCGGCTCCTTGACTTCTCCCCTCTCCCCTCCAGCTGATCCTATCGCTCTTATTCCTCTTCTAGGGCAGCGTCCAGCCCTTGGCTTCACTGGGCCTGGAAAAAGCCCAGCGGTTCCATGAACGGCATGTTTTAAGCATGGCTGGTCTGAATTTTGGGTTGGAAAGGGGCTTAATGCATTGGGGCAAAGCAGCTGCTTTAATTTGTGGATGATTCGGATACATTACTGGAAGTTTTAAGAAGATGTTGAATAACCATTTATCTGAAGTGGTGTAGGGTTTCCTGACTATGCAGGGGCTGGACTAGAAGACCTCAAGGTCCCTTCCAACTCTGTTACTCTATAATCCATGCATATTTATTTATTAGTATATTTTAAAGAACAACACTGAAAGCTAAACATGGTCGCAAATCAAGGGTTTACCTGTAGTAATTCCAATGCCCAGAAATAAATTATTGGTCATCCAACAGATTAACAGAGTTGGAAGGGACCTTATAGGTCGTCTGGTTCAACCCCCCCACTCAAGCAGGAGATCCTTAGAAAACTTAGAACTCCGTCGCCTTCGACAAGACCTAAGCTTAACTCATAGAATCATCTATTGTAATGTCCTTCCTATTAAAGACTACTTCAGCTTTAACTGCAATAAGACAAGAGCAACCAATAGATTTAAACTTAATGTTAACCGCTTTAATCTAGATTGCAGAAAATACGACTTCTGTAACAGAATCATCAGTGCTTGGAATACTTTACCTGACTCTGTGGTCTCTTCCCATAATCCTAAAAGCTTTAACCAAAAACTTTCTACTATTGACCTCACCCCGTTCCTAAGAGGACCATAAGGGGCGTGCATAAGCGCACAAAAGTGCCTACCGTTCCTGTCCTATTGTTTTTCTTTTTTCTTCATAAATATATATAGGACTTTGGTTATTCGGGTTTTCTCCCGTGTAAAATTGGAAGTGTCTTGGCGACGTTTCGACGAAGTCTCATTCGTCATCTTCAGGTTTCAGCTTCGTGCTTCTGGGAGCAATGTGTGATTGCAGCTGTTTCTTCCTTTTTAACTGCTAGTGGGGGTTTGAACTGATTGGGTGGGAGCTTAGCTGTGCTCTGATTGGATGGGTTTTTGTGTGTGCTCTGATTGGCTGGGGGTGTGTCCTGTTTGGGTGGGGGCTTGGTTGTGCTCAGATTAGTCTGAGTTGCAGGGGGATTTGAGCTGGTGAGCTGCATTGCTGTTGTTTGGCTTCGTGGTCGTGGTCGTGGTCGTGCTACATCTTCATAGTGGGTGTCAGTCTGCTGCATGTATGGATTGGAGGGGTTTGAAATGGCTAATGTTGCAGCTGCAGTCTGGCTTCTGGTCCTTGGTCGTGCTTCATGATCAGTGTGGGTTTGGGTCTGCTTTCTGGGTGGATGTGTGGTGGTGACATCCTGTGTGGACCTCGTGAGTGTGGGTCTGGTGTCATTCCTCGTGTTAGGGACTCGTTTGTCAATAAGGGCGGGTTTCCAAATGGCTGGTAGGCGGAGGTATCATCTTGTTTGTTCATGCTGTGTGGGCGTTTTTCTATCTCGATGGCTTCTCTGATTATTCTGTTGTTAAAGTGTTCAGTTTTGGCGATAGTTCTGGTCTTTTTAAAGTCAATATCGTGTCCTGTGGCTTTAAGGTGTTGGACCAGGGAAGAAGTTGGTTCCTCTTTTTTGACTGAGTTCTTGTGTTCTTCAATGCGTGCACTTATTCTTCTGTTCGTTTGTCCAATGTATGTGGTGGGGCAGGCGGTGCATGGGATTTCATATACTCCTTGACTAATCTGAGCACAACCAAGCCCCCACCCAAACAGGACACACCCCCAGCCAATCAGAGCACAAAAAAACACCCCCATCCAATCAGAGCACAGCCAAGCTCCCACCCAATCAGTTCAAATCCCCACTAGCAGTTAAAAAGGAAGAAACAGCTGCAATTACACATTGCTCCCAGAAGCACGAAGCTGAAGCCTGAAGATGATGAATGAGACTGCGTCGAAACGTTGCCAAGACACTTCCAATTTTACGCGGGAGAAAACCCGAAAGACCTACATACAAACACCCGTGAAAACCTCAGAAAACAAATATATATATATATATATATATATATATATATATATATATATATATATATATATATATATATATGTTTTAAATATATATATATATATGCTTATACCTCCTAATATTTCCTCATATATATGTTTATATATTATATAATCTTTTTGTGTGATGCTTATATATATTGTTGTGACAAATAAAATAAACAAAATAAATAAATAAATCCTACACCATTTCTGACAAATGGCAGTCCAAACTTTTCTTGAAATCTAATTCTACCCCGACTCTCTCTCTCTCTCTCGCACACACAAACACACACACAAACGGCGTCTGCTTTTGCATCTTTTACAAGCAGAAAGCATCTTTTAAGCCCTTCTGGAAGAAAGGTCATTTGGCACACTTCCCTGTTTTGGGGTTGCAAACGGGGAATTGATTGTCTGAAATAACGGGGACCAGAGGAATTATTCCCAGGCAGGCAGAAACCATCACGAGAATCTTTCATAGAAAAAAACAAACAAAGAAAGAAAAAGAAATATTAATCTCCTTCTGGATTCCTTTTGAAATGACTCAATCCGGCAGCCGAAGGATATCTATCTATTTTCCCTCCGAAAAAAAAACCTGGTTTTCCTTATCAGCAAGCAACAGACAGCCGCTCCATCAGCCAAACCGCCCGGCTCCTTGACTTCTCCCCTCTCCCCTCCAGCTGATCCTATCGCTCTTATTCCTCTTCTAGGGCAGCGTCCAGCCCTTGGCTTCACTGGGCCTGGAAAAAGCCCAGCGGTTCCATGAACGGCATGTTTTAAGCATGGCTGGTCTGAATTTTGGGTTGGAAAGGGGCTTAATGCATTGGGGCAAAGCAGCTGCTTTAATTTGTGGATGATTCGGATACATTACTGGAAGTTTTTAAGAAGATGTTGGACAACCCTTTGTCTGAAGGTGTAAGGTTTCCTGTCCAAGCAGGGGGTTGGACTAGAAGACCTCCAAGGTCCCTTCCAACTCTGTTATTCTATTCTATTCTATTCTATTCTATTCTATTCTATTCTATTCTATTCTATTCTATTCTATTCTTATTCTTATTCTTATTCTTAATTCTATTCTGTTCTGTTCTGTTCTGTTCTGTTCTGTTCTGTTCTGTTCTATTCCATTCCGTTCTGTTCTGTTCTGTTCTATCCTTATTCCTTATTCTATTCTTATTCCTTATTCTATTCTATTCTATTCTATTCTATTCTATTCTATTCTATTCTATTCTATTCTATCCTTATTCCTTATTCTATTCTTACTCCTTATTCTATTCTATTCCATTCCATTCCATTCCATTCCATTCCATTCCATTCCATTCCATTCCATTCTTATTCCTTATTCTATTCTATTATTCTATTCTGTTCTGTTCTGTTCTGTTCTGTTCTGTTCTGTTCTATTCTATTCTATTCTATTCTATTCCATTCTTATTCCTTATTCTATTCTGTTCTGTTCATTACACCAGGGGTGTCAAATACAAGGCCTGTGAGTCAGATGCGGTCCACGATGTGGTCGGATCCGGTCCACGGTGCTTTTCCTGGAAAATGTCAGGGGCCAGCCCACGTCGCTTTGGCCCAGTCTACCCAGTGTGAAGAGGAAACATGCCAGCAGTTTGGGGAGTGGTGTCAATCTGGCCACGCCCACCCAGTCGCCCCCCCCCGCCCCCACCCCCCCGAGGTCAACCGCAGCCCAGATGCAGCCCTCATTGAAATTGAGTTTGACACCCCCGCATTACACGGTCCTAAGAACTGGGCAAACTGGCTCACGCGGGCAAGCGTGTCATACAGGTAATCCTCGACTTACAACCGTTCATTTTGTGACCGTTGAAGTTACAACGGGGCTGAAAAAAGTGACTTGATTCTTGTTCACACTTACGACCGTTGGGGCATCCTTATGGTCACTTCATTCAAATTAGGATGTTGGGCAACTAGCATATACAGGCAGTCCTCCACTTAACAACAGTTCGTTTAGCAACTGTTCGAAATTACAAGGCCAGTTATACGTTGAAGCAATCCCCATTGATTATGTGATCATAATTCAGATGTTTGGCAACTGGTTCGTATTTATGACCATTGGGGGATCCCCTTTTGCGACCTTCCGACAAGCAAAGTCAGTGTGGGAGCTGGATTCACTTAACAACTAGGTGGCTATTATTTTATTTATTTATTTATTTATTTAATCATATTTATATACCGCCCTATCTCCCGAAGGACTCGGGGCGGTTAACAGGCACTTAAAAAACATATAAATACATAAATACAACATAAAAACAATTAAAAAACTTATTCTAAAAGCCCGATAGTTAAAATTATGATTAAAAATATAAAACTAAAACCCAATTTAAAACCCATAAATTTAAAATCTAACTCAGTCCCGCGCAAATAAATAAGTGTGTTTTAAGCTCGCGGCGGAAGGTCCGAAGGTCCGGAAGCTGACGAAGTCCTGGGGGCAGTTCGTTCCAGAGGGTGGGAGCCCCCACAGAGAAGGCCCTTCCCCTGGGCGTCGCCAGACGACATTGCCTCGCTGACGGCACCCTGAGGAGTCCCTCTCTGTGAGAGCGCACGGGTCGGTGAGAGGTATTCGGTCGCAGTAGGCGGTCCCGTAAATAACCCGGCCCAATGCCATGGAGCGCTTTAAAGGTGGTCACCAAAACCTTGAAGCGCACCCGGAAGGCCACAGGTAGCCAATGCAGTCTGCGCAGGATAGGTGTCATGCGGGAGCCACGAGGGGCTCCATCACCCGCGCAGCCGCATTCTGGACTAACTGCAGCCTCCGGATGCCCTTCAAGGGGAGCCCCATGTAGAGAGCATTGCAGTAATCCAGGCGAGACGTCACGAGTGCGTGCGTGACTAACTTATCAATTGCAGAGATTCACTTAACACGTGAGGCAAGACAGGTTGTAAAATGGAGCAAAACTCACTTAACAAATGTCTCACCTAACAAATAAGAAATGTTGGGCTCAATTGTTTTGTTTTTTTAATTATTTGCATTTATTTATTTATTTTATTTATTTATTCGATTTTTATACCGCCCTTCTCCCGAAGGACTCAGGGCGGTGTACAGCCATGATAAAAAAGCGCAATATATACATTAAAACAAGACTAAAACAAACATATTACAAAATGGCCAAAAATTTAAAAACATTTAAAACATTTAAAATAGTTTAAAAACCCTAAAATATAAATAACCCCGGATTAAAATTTAATTAGGCCAGTCCCGCTTGAATAAATAGATGCGTTTTCAGCTCACGGCGAAAAGTCCGAAGATCAGGCACTTTACGTAAATTTATATCCCGCCCTTCTCTGAAGACTCAGGGCGGCTTACACTATGTTAGCAATAGTCTTCATCCATTTGTATATTATACACAAAGTCAACTTAATTGCCCCCAACAATCTGGGTCCTCATTTTACCTACCTTATAAAGGATGGAAGGCTGAGTCAACCTTGGGCCTGGTGGGACTTGAACCTGCAGTAATTGCAGGCAGCTGTGTTAATAACAGACTGTCTTACCAATCTGAGCCACCAGAGGCCCCTTGTGGTCGTAAGTCGAGGACCACCTGTTCAACCGGTTGTAAATGTGAGCCGGTTGCAAGTGCCCAAAATGGGATCGCATGACCCTGGATTGGGGCGAGGGGGAAGCCGTTCTAAGTTCCAGGACCGACTGGAAGAAGCTTATTAAAAGTCCATCATAACTCTGAATGGTTGTTAACTGGCTGGCTGTAAGTCAATACCTATAAGGACCCCTGTCTGGCCTAGTGCTGGTGATAGAATTTACAACAGCCACGGGGAAGCCAGATTCCTTAACAACCATGCTACTAATTTAACAACTGCAGTGATTCACTTAACAATGGAGGCAAGAAAGTTCGCAAAATGAAGCAAAGCTCACTTAACAAATTTCTCACTTAGCAACATACATTTTGGGCTCAATTCTGGTTGTAAGTCAAGGCCTGCCTATATTGATAACAGATGCCCTGCCCTCCAATCATGTTATCTCCATTTGAAACCTTCCCAACGGGCTTCCAACAAGCAAAATCAAATCAGATTCACTTAATAACCACATGATTCACTTAGCAACTCAGGCAAAAAGGTCATAAAACGGGGGCACAACTCCTTTAACAACTGGCTTGCTTAGCAACAGAAATTTGGGGCTTCGTTATGGCCGTACGTCGAGGACTATGAGTAGTTAAGGTGTACTCTTGTAGGCTAGATTGGGAAATTGAAATAATTTCCAGAAAGCAATTTATGGCTACCCCAAAGGGGCTTTTTTTCAAGGGGCAACTGGACTTTTCTTTGGTTTCTCTGGTTTTTCTTTGAAGACGTTTCGCTTCTCATCCAAGAAGCTTCTTCAGCTCTTCATCCAAGAAGCTTCTTCTTCTTCAGAACTGAAGAAGCTTCTTGGCTGAGAAGCGAAACGTCTTCGAAGAAAACCCAGAAAGTTCAGTTGCCACTTGAAAAAAGCACCTTTGGAACAACCATGATCTAGATGACGGAGAACCAAAACAAAATGTTTCAATTTTGGGAAGAAAAAAAAAAAAGAGGGGGAGGCTCCAGGCACCAGCTTTTTGGGGTGCTGGGGTCCTGATTAAGAAGCCCATTCCACTTTTGTTAGTGTTTAAGGTGCCCTAAGAATCGGACGCTTGTTCCCCTGAATGTTGGATGGATGCAGCTGCAAAACAGGTCAGTCTCATAAACAAAGACCTTCTCAATGGATTTGCATTTGTGATTTGCATTGCTTCTGATGTAAAGGAATGAGGTGGGGAAATAAACACGATCTGTGCGTACGTGCTTCCCAGAGGCCAGGTGGTTCAACACGTTGCGGAGACCTCATCGCATCATCTTTCAAATCCTTCGAGTCAAAATCGACTCTTAGTGACATGATAGCAGTCTTCCAATATCTCAGGGGCTGCCCCGAAGAAGAGGGAGTCAAGCTATTCTCCAAAGCACCTGAAGGCAGGACAAGAAGCAATGGGTGGAAACTAATCAAGGAGAGAAGCAACCTAGAACTAAGGTGGAATCTCCTGACAGTCAGAACAATTAATCAGTGGAACAACTTGCCTCCAGAAGTTGTGAATGCTCCAACACTGGAAGTTTTTAAGAAGAGATTGGACAACAAGTAACGGGAGCCGCTCGTGGCTCTCATGTAACACCACTACTCCCTAGCCTGCACTGGCTTCCTGTGGTTTTTCAGGTGCGCTTCAAGATTTTGGTTACCACCTTCAAAGCGCTCCATGGCTTAGGACCCGGGTACTTACGAGACTGCCTGCTGTTACCCTATGCCTCCCACCGACCCGTACGCTCTCACAGAGAGGGTCTCCTCAGGGTGCCATCCGCCAAACAGTGTCGGCTGGCGGCACCCAGGAGTAGGGCCTTCTCTGTGGGGGCATCGACGCTCTGGAAGGAACTTCCCCCTGGCTTACGTCAAGTGCCTGATCTTCGGACCTTCCGTCGTGAGCTAAAAACACACCTATTTATTCAAGCGGGACTGGCATAATAGTGTTAAATTTTAACTCGGGGTTTTATTAATATTTCTAAAATTTTAAAACTAAATTTTTAATTATCAGCCTTTTTGTAATTTGCTATGTTTTAAATGTTTTAATTGTATATATTTCGTGTTTTATCTTTGGCTGTACACCGCCCTGAGTCCTTCAGGAGAAGGGCGGTATAAAAATTTAATAAAATAAAATAAAATAAATAAATAAACAATTTGTCTGAAGTGGTGTAGGGTTTCCTGCCTGGGCAGGGGGTTGGATTAGAAGAACTTCCAACTCTGTTATTCTGTTATTCATAGGCTTTCTCCAGGGTGATCTGTCCTTAACCCATGGATTAACAGAAATCCATTTTTTTAATTACAAGTTCTGTGGGCGTGGCTTGGTGGGCGTGGCAGGGGAAGGATCCCGCAAAATCTCCATTCCCACCCCACTCTGGGGCGAGCCAGAGGTGGTATTTGCCGGTTCTCTGAACTACTCAAAATTTCCGCTACTGGTTCTCCAGAAGTTGTCAGAACCTGCTGGATTTCACCCCTGCCCTAAAGGCGTTTGTTAAGTTGGTCATGCTCAATTTTATGACCTTTTTTACCGTGTTTGTTAAGTGAATCGCTACTGTCGTTCAGTGAATTATACAGTCTTTGAGCGAATCCAGTCTTTCCCATCGACTTTGCTTGCCTGGGAAGCTGCCTGGGAACGTCGTAAATGGTGATCACATGACCCCCAGGACGCTGCAATGATTGGAAATACATACCTGATGCCAAGCAACCTCCTTCTGATCACATGACCGTGGGGATGCGGCATAAGTGGTAAGTCACTGAGTGTAAGTCACATTTTTCGGTGCGGTTGTAACTGTGAACAGTCACTAAACAAACGGTTGTAAGTTGAGGACTACCTGAGTGAAAATTCCTGGTGATTTCATGATTCCATCTATACCAGGGGTCTCCAACCTTGGTCCCTTTAAGACTTGTGGACTTCAACTCCCAGAGTTCCTCAGCTAGCTTTGCTGGCTGAGGGACTCTGGGAGTTGAAGTCCACAAGTCTTAAAGGGACCAAGGTTAGAGACCCCTGGTCTATACGTCTCTGATGGCGAGAGAGTAACAATGATTTGCCGTTGTCCTCTTCCAGCACTTTTATTTCCCCAGTCTGGCCTACATTCCTGGGTTATCCTGGCCTGTTATCCAAGCCTCAACCAGCTGCAACTGGCTGGCCGGGCCCAAGTCCAAGAAACCGCTCCAAAATCCTCCACTTGGGACTGTTATTAAAGATTCATTTCGTGAGCATCTACAAGTCAGCTATACAAAAACAGGAGTTAATAAATCAATAAATAAACTTCCAGTGGCGTCACTGAACGAAAGAGCCTGCAGCAGATTTTCTACCAAATGTTTTAAGGGCGTCTGGCTTGAATTGCTGGCCCGGATCTAAGCCATTTTTTTTGCAAAGCGAACAGCTGGACAGGTTTGGCCAGCCCTGAAAAAAGCCGACAACTTTGCAGCCACAACATTGTGCTTCCAGAAACTCAATGTTGCTCTCTTTTTAGGTAAATATTTTGGCCACTTTTTTTTTTAAAAAAAAGCAAAAATAAAAAAGATTATTATGGCTACATTAAATGTGCTTTTTATTATTTGCCTATTGAAATAGAAATAGAATAACAGAGTTGGAAGGGACCTTGGAAGTCTTCTCATCCAATCCCCTGCCTAGGCAGGAAACCCTACACCACTTCACACAAATGGTTATCCAACATCTTCTTTAAAACTTCCAGTGTTGGAGCATTCGCAACTTCTGGAGGCAAGTTGTTCCACTGATTAATTGTTCTAACTGTCAGGAAATTTCTCCTTAGTTCTAAGTTGCTTCTCTTCTTGATGAGTTTCCACCCATTGCTTCTTGTTCTACCCTCAGGTGCTTTGGAGAATAGTTTGACTCCCTCTTCTTTGTGGCAACCCCTGAGATATTGGAACATTGCTATCATGTCTCCCCTAGTCCTTCTTTTCATTAAACTAGACATACCCAGTTCCTGCAACCATTCTTCATATGTTTCAGCCTCCAGTCCCCTCATCATCTTTGTTGCTCTTCTCTTCCCTCTTTCTAGAGTCTCAACTTCTTTTTAACATCGTGGCAACCAAAACTGAAAGCAGGATTCCAAGTGTGGCCTTACCAAGGCCTTATAAAGCACTATTAACACTTCACGTGATCTTGATTCTATCCCTGTTTATGCAGCCTAGAACTGTGTTGGCTTTTTTGGCAGCTGCTTCACATGGCTGGCTCATATTTAAATGGTTGTCCACTAGGACTCCAAGATCCCTCTCATAGTTACTACTTTCTCCTCCTCTTTTTCCCACGACAACGTCCCTGGGAGGTAGGTTGGGCTGAGAGAGGGGCACCCAGCTGGCTGTCATGGCTAAAGTGGGATTACAACTCACAGTTTCCTGGCAATTGGCCCCAAATCACCCAACTGGCCTTCATACCTAAGGTGGCACTAGAACTTCCCGTCTCCTGGTGATTGTCTCAAAGTCATCCAGTCAACTTTCATGCCTAAGGCAGGACTAGAACTCACCATCTCCTGGTGATTGGCCCAAAGTCACCTGGCTGACTTTCATATCTAGCTGGACTAGAACTCACCGTTTCCTAGTTTCTAGTCTAGTACCTTAATTTTTAGTTGCATAAATGGGGAGAAACCCCAGACTTTTAGCAGCGGTGTGTTAAAAGTCCCAACTGTGAAATATGTGCACAGTAGAGTTTCTAATCATGTCAAAAGTCCATTTCCCCATCGTGACTAAATAATCCAAAACAATTGTTGCATTTTAGTCGAGGCAGCATAATTTTAAATGAGAAATGCATCTATCCATAACCGGATCTCCCATTTATGCGTACGAAGACTCTTCTTTTTCATCATTACTTTGATTAATTTATTTAATTGGAAATGAAAGGACAGGCCGTTCCCTTTTCGATGACTAATTCCACAGCCGGTCCGAATCAGTCCAAAGATTAAGCGACAGCATGTCATTGGTGGAGAAAACGTTTGCTGAAAACACGCAAATAAACAAACTGAGATTGTGATAACGAAGCCATAACCGTGGTTTGCACTGCATTGCATTCAGAGAAGTTTTAGTCTGAAGAAATTTGATATAAAATGAGGATGGCTGCGTGCGCACCGGCCACCTGGTATTCCGGTTTCTGGTGTGCATGCACGCGCAAAGACCAGCTGGGCGGTACGCAGAAAACCGGAAGATACAGCTCGCCTGTCTGGAACCCATACCACATTTCTGACATCAATACAATTGAACATGTCCAGAAATATTTTACAAGAAGAGTTCTCCACTCCTCTGAATACAACAAAATACCTTATACCACCAGACTTGAAATCCTGGGTTTAAAAAATTTAGAACTCCGCCACCTTCGACAGGACCTGAGTTCAACTCATAGAATCATCTATTACAATGTCCTTCCTGTCGAAGACTACTTCAGCTTCAATCGCAACAATACACGAGCACACAATAGATTTAAACTTAATGTGAACCGCTCCAATCTTGATTGCAGAAAATATGACTTCAGTAACAGAGTTGTTAATGCTTGGAACACACTATCTGACTCTGTGGTCTCTTCCCAAAATCCCCAAAGCTTCAACCAAAAACTGTCTACTATTGACCTCACCCAGTGGTGGGATTCAAATAATTTAACAACCGGTTCTCTACCCTAATGATTTCTTCCAACAACCAGTTCGCCAAACTGCTCAGAAAGTTAACAACCGGTTCTCCCAAGGTGGTGTGAACTGGCTGAATCCCACCACTGACCTCACCCCATTTCTAAGAGGTCCGTAAGGGGCGTGCATAAGAGCACAAGCGTGCCTACCGTTCCTGTCCTATTTCCTTTCGTTTATCCAATTAATATAGTTATTATATACTCATGCTTATATGTTATTTAGTTATTTCATGCTTATGCTTATATATACTGTGTGGCAAAATAAATAAATAAATAAAATAAAATAAAATCATTTTCTGTGCATGCATACGCCCCGGGCGGCTGCTCTTCCAGTTTCTGGTGCTCCCGCTTGTGTGAAGACCAACTGGCTGGTACTTTGGAACCCCAAAGAGAAATGAGCCGCAGCTCATGTGCACAGAGATATGGCTGTATGTGCCCCTTTCAGCACACGTTCCATAGGTTTGCCATCACGGCTATAGGTGGTTTGTGAAATGAATCAGGGTTATTTGCAGAGTTATTTGCAGGGTTATTTGCAGAGGGCTAAACTAGAATTAGAATTAGAATTTTTTATTGGCCAAGTGTGATTGGACACACAAGAAATTTGTCTTGGTGCATATGCTCTCAGTGTACATAAAAGAAAAGATATGTTCATCAAGGTACAACATTTACAACACAATTGCAAACTAGCCCCAAGGGACACGGTGGCTCAGGGGCTAGGACATTGAGCTTGTCGATCGAAAGGTCGGCAGCTCAGCAGTTCGAATCCCTAGTGCTGCCGTGTAACGGGGCGAGCTCCCGTTACTTGTCCCAGCTTCTGCCAACCTAGCAGTTTCGAAAGCACGTAAAAATGCAAGTAGAAAAAATAGGGACCACCTTTGGTGGGAAGGGAACAGCGTTCCGTGCGCCTTTGGCATTGAGTCATGCCGGCCACATGACCACGGAGACGTCTTTGGACAGCGCTGGCTCTTCGGCTTTGAAAGGGAGATGAGCACCGCCCCCTAGAGTCGGCAACGACTAGCATGTATGTGCGAGGGGAACCTTTACCTTTACCTAAATTAGCCCCAGATAATTAACAGGGTTAAACTGATTCCACCTGCTCGAAATTTATTTGGAGACATTTAATTTCAGCTCATTCACTGGTTTTTTTGCTTACACAGCCCTCCAAGAAAGAGAGATGAAGAGAAAGAGCAGAACAGAGAGTCTGCCCATCAGGGACTCACTGCTGCAGCCTGGCAACAGGGAACACACCCAAGCACTGATTGGCTGCAACGACTAAAGCCACAGACTCTGCTGGTGCCTGATTGGCCAATGGTTAGATTAGGCTCCTCCTGGAGAAAGCAACTGGAATTCTGCAGTCCCAAATCACAATTTTTGATCGTGGGGTTGAGTGCTGCACCCAGCGCAAGGAGTCCTCCATTTACGACCATAATGGAGCCTGGAATTTCAAGCAAAAGTCGTTGCAGTTGTAAGTCGAGGCACCACGTGAATGGACTCAGTTTTATGGGTTCGTTATGAAGCGAGTCATCACGGTCCTTAAGTGAATCCATATCTCCCGAATTGGTGCTTTCACATGGCAGTCACATCATCGTGAAATACTACCGGTAGTCCTTGATTTACAACAGTACTGGGAAAAAAATGACATTAGGATGGTTTTTCACCAGTTACGCCCATGGCAGCATCCGCATGGTCGTGTGATCACAATTCAGATGCTTGTCAATTGCTTCATATTTATGACCGTCGGAGTGTCCCAGGGTCACGCGATCCCCTTTTGCAACCTTCTGACAAGCAAAGTCCATGGGGAAGCCGGATTCACTTAACAACCGGGGTTGTTAACTTATCAATTGCAGTGATTCACTTAATAACTGTGGCAAGAAAGGTCATAAAAACCGTCTCGTTTAAGCAGCAGAAATGTTGGGCTCTATTTTGGTTGTAAGTCGAGGACTCCCTATATTGCTGGGGGGAGCCTTGAGCTCCTCTATGAACAGTAAGAAACAATACAGATAATCCCCAATTTTCAACTAGAAAAATCTGTCATTAAGTGGCACAGTCATTAAGTGTGGCATCACACGACCGTATCTTAATTTATTTTTATTTTTTATTTTATTTATTTTTTCGCATTTGTATACCGCCCTATCTCCCTAGGGACTCAGGGCGGTTCACAGGCAAATAAAAAGGTACATATAAATACAGAATAAAATATCAATTAAAAAACTTATTCCACATAGCCAAATAATTAAAAAGAACAGTATATATAATAAAACCCATTAAAACCAATATAAATTTAAAATCTAGTCCAGTCCTGTGCAGATGAATAGATGTGTTTAGAACCTTTTTCGCCATGGCTGTGAATCCCTGTGGTCATTAAGTGAGACATCATAGGACTGGGACTTGTGATCTTTTCTTCCCTGCCAGCTTCCCCATTGATTTTGCTTATCACCTAGGAAGCCATCTAGGACAGGGGTCTCCAACCTTGGCAACTTTAAGATTTGTGGCTGAGGAATTCTGGGAGTTGAAGTCCACAAGTATTAAAGTTGCCAAGTTTGGAGACCCCTGATCTAGGAGTCTCCTTTAATGGCAATCACGTGACCACGGGGTACTGCAATTGTCGTAAATGGGTGACTATTGCCAAATGCCTGGATCCTGGTCAAGTGACGGACTCTGCAATGGTCATAAGTGTGAGGATTGGTCATGACACTTTATCCAGCTGTTGTAACTTTGGTCCCTAAATGAATGGTTCTTAAGTGAGGACTATTTATATGTATAAACACTTGGAATCCTGCATCCAGTTTTGGTCGCCACGATGTAAAAAAGATGTGGAGACTCTAGAAAGAGGGCAGAGAAGAGCAACCAAGAGGATTAGGGGACTGGAGGCTGAAACATACGAAGAATAATTAATAATAATAATAATAATAATAATAATAATAATAATAATAATAATAATAATAATAATGATGATGATGTTTTAATTTGTATACCGCCCTTCTCCCGAAGGACTCAGGGCGGTGAACAGGCACCGTTGCTGGAACTGGGTATGTCCAGTTTGATGGAAAGAAGGACTGGGGGGGACATGATAGCAGTCTTCCAATATATGAGGGGCTGCCCCAGAGATGGGTTTCAGCAGGTTCTGACCAGTTCTGGAGAACCGGTAGCGGAAATTTTGAGTAGTTCGGAGAACCGGTAGTAAACCTAAGACTGTCTACTGTTGACCTCACCCCATTCCTAAGAGGTCTGTAAGGGGCGTGCATAAGAGCACCAGCGTGCCTATCGTCCCTGTCCTAATGTTCCCTTTAATTGTATTCATTTCATGCATTTAATTCATGCTCATACTTATATATATTATTTAATATGTATTCGACAAAATAAATAAATAAAATAAAAATTCTGACTGGCCCCGCCCCCATCTATTCTCTGCCTCCCGAGTCCCAGCTGATCAGAAGGAAATGGGGATTTTTGCAGTAACCTTCCCCTGGAGTGGGGTGGGAATGGAGATTTCACAGTATCCTTCCCCTGCCACGCCCACCAAGCCACACCCACAGAACCGGTAGTAAAAAAATTTGAAACCCACCACTGGGCTGCCCGAAAGAAGAGGGAGTCAAACTATTCTCCAAAGCACCTGAAGGCAGAACAAGAAGCAACGGGGTGGAAATGAATCAAGAAGAGAAGCAACCTAGAACTAAGGAGAAATTTCCTGACAATTAGAACCATTAATCAGTGGAACGACTTCCCTACAGACGTTGTGAATGCTCCAACACCGGAGAAGAGAGTCGACTGTCTCAAAGGTGCTTTTTCAAGAGGCAACTGAACTTTCTGGTTTTTCTTTGAAGACGTTTCGCTTCTATTCCAAGAAGCTTCTTTGTTGTGTCTCGTCCGATCTCACCACAGCCGGGGCCTTCTTATCTGCTTCCGAACACGGAGGAATGTCCTAGTATGCCTCCCGGCCCCAGCCCTGGCTCCATACCCAGACAGGCTGAAGAGGAGGAAATACCTCCAGCCCCCAGCTCTGGCTCCATGCCCAGGCAAACGGAGCAACTAGACCCTCCCTCCCCACAGCATGTGAGCCTGAGGAGGTCAATTGCCAACAGCTGCCGACTGGAGTGACCTCGCGTCAGAAGACTTGATAGGCGGAGGCAACAGAAGGAAGGAGGGCAGGCCTGGATAAGTGCTGAGTCATGGAGCCACACCCCATGGCCTATATAAAGGATCTGCTTTCTGGCATTCTCTGAGTCAGGCAAAGTCTAACATATCTTGCTGAAGTCACTTTCTGGTCTCCTGCCTGCCTTGAGGACTTTGCTAGGACTTTGGCAGAGCTGCAAAGGCACACCTGATTCGGATTTCCCTGACCCGGCCGTCAGCGGAGGAATGGGACACGACATTCTTCAACTCTGAAGAAGCCTCTTAGGTGAGAAGTGAAACGTCTTCAAAGAAAAACAAAGAAAGTCCAGTTGCCTCTTGACAAAAAGCACCTTTGGGACAACCATGACCTGAGAATTTCCACAGATAAGAAAGTGGACTAGCATTTGTCAGGAATGCTATAGGGTTTCCTGTTTGAAGGGGAGTGGGGTTGGACTAGAAGACCTCCAAGGTTCCTTTCGCCTCTATTATTCTGTTACTTCTGGAGGACATCAGGTTGGAAAACTGCAAATGCAAAGGAAATTTGTGCGGCGCCCGTTTTTCTCTTCTAACACACAGACACAATGCCACTCGCAGCGTATCTGGCACAGTGTCTCTTTCTGCTCTGCTGTGAATTTAATGTGAGCGGGATTTAAAGCATTTCTCCAAGACTTTCCCAGTCGATTGGCTTTGTGCAATCCATTCCCCCTTATCGATTTCCCCCTTTTTAGGTTTTCTTTACGGTCATCAAGAATCCGAGCGGCACTGAGCTGTCTTTAAACAGGGTTTGTTGAGCAAGGCATAGTAGAAGTGAGTCACGCATCATCCAAAGTGAGCGAGCAAGCAAGCACACACATCGTTTTGTGTTTCACAAATCCAGCAGGCTGAGCCCAAACCGAAAGTTCCCATTTTCGGTTGGCCATGGGTGTGTGAATCCATTGTGTAAGATTTTAAAGCAGGGGTGTCCAAACTTGGCCCTTTGGAGAGTGGTGGACTTCAACTCCCAGAATTCCCCAGCCAGCATGAGCTATAAATTTAAGCAAGTTGCTAGTTGGAGAATTCTGGGAGTTGAAGTCCACCACTCTTCAAAGGGCCAAGTTTGGACATCCCTGTTTTAAAGGCTCAGTGAGAGGGCTGTACAGCAACACAACCAATCGCCTGACAAGTATGCAGTCCATCGATCCACATGAATCAGAATGCACCAATCAGCCAACTATGGGAAATTTATTTATTTATTTATTTATTTATTTATTTATTTATTTATTTATTTATTTATTTATTTATTTATTTATTTATTTATTTACGTTTATATCCCGCCCTTCTCCGAAGACTCAGGGCGGCTTACATTGTGTAAGGCAATAGTCTCATCCTATTTGTATATTTATATACAAAGTCAACTTATTGCCCCCCCAACAATCTGGGTCCTCATTTTACCTACCTTATAAAGGATGGAAGGCTGAGTCAACCTTGGGCCTTGGTGGGACTCGAGCCTGCAGTAATTGCAGGCAGCTGTGTTCAATAACAGGCTATCTTATAGCCTGAGCCACACCGCGACCCTGAAATCCTCAAATTACGACCACAACTGGAACCAGAATTCCCGTTGCTAAGTAAGGCGCTGGTTAAGTGAGTCGCGCTCAATTTTAGGACACGTTTCATGAAGCAAATCACTGCAGTTGTTAAATGAATCTGATTTTCCTTATTATTTTATTGACTTGGCTTGTTGTAAGATGGCTGGAAAAGTTTGCAAATGGTGATCGCCTGACTCCAGGATAACCATCATAAATACAAGCCGGTTGACAAATGTCCACGTGACCATGGGGATGTTGCAACAGTCGTAAGTGTAAGGATCGGTCATAAGTCACCTTTTTCAGTGTTGTTGTAAGATCAAATGTTTGCTGAACGAATGGTTCTAATTTGAGGACTACCTATATTCATGCAGGGTATCTACCAGTGTAAATATACACATCCACACATATCTCTGGAATTCGTGCATTGTGGCCATCCTGCACCAGGCAAGCCAAAAGCCAAGGAGATATTGCCTTCCATTTGATACAGTCAACTATGGTTGGTTTTTCTGTGGCTTAGCCTGTACAATAAGAGGTACATTCTTATGCACATTCAGAAATGAAATTTCTTCCAAAACCTACAGAAATGTGTGAATGTAAAGCTTGTCGATCGAAAGGTCGGCAGCTCAGCGGTTCGAATCCCTAGTGCTGCCGTGTAACGGGGTGAGCTCCCGTTACTTGTCCCAATTTCTGCCAACCTAGCAGTTCGAAAGCAGGTAAAAATGCAAGTAGAAAAATAGGGTCCACCTTTGGTGGGAAGGGAGCAGCGTTCCGTGCGCCTTTGGTGTTGAGTCATGCCGGCCACACGACCACGGAGACGTCTTCAGACAGCGCTGGCTCTTCAGCTTTGAAACGGAGATCAGCACCGCCCCCTAGAGTCGGCAATGACTAGCACGTATGTGCAAGGGGAACCTTTACCTTTACCTTTAACCACTAGGTGGAATATCCTGAAGATTATGTCAGGTCCAAAAAAACACACCTTCCTTAGTGAAAATGAGATTCCAATCCTATTTAAGTTGTTTCAGTCAAGTGCACTGAACCCAGGAATTTATTAATACCTTAGTTTTTACCGCATTAACAGTTGGAGATTCAGAATACAGAATAACGGAGTTGGAAGGGACCTTAGAGGTCTTCTAGTCCAACCCCCTCCACAGACAAGAGACCTTATTGTCCCGTGGTGGCGAACCTATGGCACACGTGCCCGAGGTGGCACATGGAGCCATATTTCCGGACATGCGAGCTGTTGCCCAATTCACCCGCAGCTGCGCATGCATGCGTGCCCCAGCTGGTGTTCGGGTCTCTGTTGCGCATGTGCGCAATTCCGGAGACCCACGCTCTCCTGTGCATGTGTGCACATTTGTGCATGTGTGCGTGAGTACCTGCGCACAGCATGTGCATGTGCAGGTGGCATTCGTGTGCATGCACTGCAAATGCGAAAACCATGTGCATGCGCAGTTGGTGCAATTGCACATGAAGCACATGGGGGGAGCCGCGCAAAAGTCGCACACGAGCACAGATGGTGCGGTTTCGCCCACAGTGCACAGGGGGCGTGCGAAAGCATGCGCATGTGCAGATAGTGTGGTTGCGCGCACAGCACCCAGGGGAGGAGCCACTCGGTGAGTAAAAGGTTCGCTACCACTGCTCTAGTCTATACCGTTTCAGACAAATGGTTGTCCAATGTCTTCTTAAAACTTCCAGTGTTGGAGCATTCACAACTTCTGGAGGCAAGTTGTTCCACTGGTTAATTGTTCTGACTGTCAGGAAATTTCTCCTTAGTTCTAGGTTGTTTCTCCCCTTGATTAGTTTCCATCCATTGGTTCTTGTTCTACCCTCAGGTGCTTTGGAGAACAGCTTAATTCCATCTTCTTTGGGGGAGCCCCTGAGATATTGGGGCACTGCTATCATGTCTCCCCCTAGTCCTTCTTTTCATCAAACTAGACCAGGGCTGGAGCCACATGTGGCTCTTTCACCCCTCTGCTGTGGCTCCCTGTCACTCAAAATAGGCGTCACAACCCGCAATATGCGACACACACACACACCCCGGCACATGATTTATTGAGCTTTTCAACCCCCGGTAGGCCAATCATTCTTCTGAAAAGTTTCAGAAGAAAACAGAACATTTAATTCAACTACTAGTTTTGTGGCCGCTCAAGAAATAGTCAGGCATGGGAAGGGTTTTGTGGCTCCGGGGTGTGTTTTCTTTTCTGTGGGAAACGGGTCCAAATGGCTCTTTATGAGTGTTTAAGGTTGCAGACCCCTGCACTAGGCATACCGAGTTCCTGCAACCCTTCTTCATATGTTTTCGCCTCCAGTCCCCTAATCATCTTTGTCGCTCTTCTCTGCAATCTTTCTAGACAACTCTTCATTCCCAGCGCACCGGATTTGGGCAGGTTTAGGGATTGTTCAAAATGCAGCTTTTCCAGGTGTAGCAGGATCCAAGTTCCTGCAAATATACTTAACAGGGGCCGGTTTCGGGCTAAGGCTGCAGCGCTGGTTCTTGGCAGGGAATCCTGTTGAAATCAGCTGGAATTAGTTGGGCAGGGCTGCGAAACTGATGAGCTGTCCCGTTGCTCTAATTAGGAGCAAAAGACTTAAGAACTAACTATACGAGGAAGGCTGCCTTACTCGTCCAAATAACATTCTTCTCTCTCTCTCTCTCTCTCTCTCTCTCTCTCTCTCTTGCAAAGATCGCTCTCATTTCAATTCGCACGTTTCATACCCTCCCTTTTTTGGGAGGTGGGGGGGGGAAGCAGTAGTATTTCCCAGCATGCTGCAATTTGCACGCCAAGGGTTCTGGCAAAGGCAAGTCCCGCTTTGAGTAAGTTGGCTTCAATGCCTGATCAAAGGAAGGAAAAACTCTTAAAGGAAAATTTGCGAAGCGGCTGCTTAAAAATGACAGCCGCCTTCCCGGCAATCAGCGACTCCCCTAAACGGGAATCCTTCACACGTTCGTTTGCTTCTTTGGTAAAAAAAAAAGAAAAGAAAAGAAAAGAAAAGGAGATTTCGGTTCTGCAAAGCAGCTGTTCAACCGGTAACCTCTCCCTGTTAATCCTTCCGCTGAATGAGACAAGGGCAAATGTTGCTCTGTTTTCGGAGAAACCGGATCAGGCGCCGGTTTAGAGCCGCGATGCACCTTGCACGGCGTTGAAATAATCGCAGTAAGGGTGGAGGGGGGGGGACTTTTCTTATTCATTTGGTGAAAGGCTTTTTTCAAGGGGTCCCCCACCCCCAAATTCTCCCCTGCTTAAGACACGAGCACACGAACTCCAGAGAAGTCAAGACCGAGTAGAAAGGTGGTGGAAACGACACCGGGTGTGGGTCTTTCATCCAATATGGGGAGGGGGCGTCGAGATCTCGGCTTTTCCACCCATCCACCTGAACCGCGAAGGGGAGGGGGGGGGGGAAACCGACCGCCACACCTGCTTACAAAGCCTGCTGTCACCCAATATTGCACACCGCGTCTCCCAAGCCCATTTTTCCACCCTGAGCGGCGGATCTCTTTCCCCTCCAAGGACGCCCCCTCCTCCCCCACCCCTCCCCCAAATCTGTTGGGCGTAGAGGTCTTTTTTCACCATCCCCAGCCTGGAGGTTGGGGAGCATGGGAAGGGGAGTACCAGAGGGTTCCCCGCTGGTTAGGTTGGAGCAGTTTACCCTGCGGTGGTCTCCATTCATCCTCCTCCTGCTTACACACAAACACACAAACACACACACACAGAGATACATCTGGCACCCCCTCCCCACCCCTCAGCCTTTTGTTCCGTTTCCTTTCGTCGTGTTCTTTCCGCCACCTCCCTCCGTCTCGCTCAACGCTGGAACCGCCTAAGATGCGCGCCGCAACTTGCAGACGATCGAAATCGCCGCTTCGCAAGGTAGACGGTTCGCCAAGGGAAGGGGTGCTTCCACCCCCCCCCCATCCCCACCCAACATCGGGGACCTCAAGTCGTTTCTCACCCACCTCTATCCCCCCCCCCCAATCTCAGTTCCACGCGCGATCCCCTCCTTCCCCCTACCCGTCGGTCGGTAACCCCGAAAAGCAGCAAAGCAGAACCGGGACGCCTGATCCCCACGACCCCTCGCGGCACACGCCTCCTCCTTACCCTCCATCTCCTTGCCGTCGCCGCAGTTCATGCTTTTAAGCCCCCGCGCATCGCCTGGGCTGGCTGGCTGGCTGGCTGGCTGGCTGGCTGGCTTGCTTGGCGGAGCGGAATCCGGCGGAGCGAGCCAGCGAGCGGCCGGAGGAGGAGGAGGAGGAGGACGCGCGGCGAAGGGGCGGCTGGCGGTGTCTTTCCGACGACCGCTGGGCGCCCCAGACGTCCGTAGGAGGCGGGGCGGGAGAGGGCGGAGGGGTGGGTGGGGGGCGGCGGCCACTCGCCTCGCCGGAGTTGGGCGGACTTGGAACCGAGGCAGCCGCGCCGGGGCTGCCAGTCGCCCTCCGCCGCCTCCTCCTCCTCCTCCCGGCTTCCAGCTCTTAAGCCCCCCACCCCCCCTCCCCCCCCCCCGCCGGCATCCCCGCAAGGCCCCCCCCAGCCTCGGCTTTGTTTCGGCCATCCTAGCGGCCGCCGAGGCTCATTCGCCGCCGCCGCCGCCGCTTCTCCTACCCGCCCTAATACCGAGCGCGGAACGGACAAAGGACCGGAGCCCGCCGGTTTTGCAGCTCTGCTCCAGCGGGTGGCCCGGCCGGGCAAGGGGAGTGGAGAGCGGCGTCCCCCACCCCCACACTGCCCATCATCCCCAGCGGGCCTGCAATTGGGGGAAAGGAGGAAGGGTCTGGCGACCGCGGCGGCGCTTTTCTCTCCCCCCCCCGCCCCGCGCACAACCATCCACCCCGCGGTCGTTCAGGGGAGAGGCGGCCCGGAAAAGCATCCCCGCCTTGCCTGGGGTGCGGGATCCATCCCGATCGCCGCCCTGCTCTGCGACTTTCCTGCTTTCCTTCCTTCCTTCCTTTCTTTCCTTCCTTTCTTCCCTCCTTCCCTCCTTTCCTTCCTTCTTTCTTTCCTTCCTTTCCTTCCCTCCTTCCTTCCTTTCCTTCCTTCCTTCCTTTCTCTCCTTCCTTCCTGCCTGCCTGCCTGCCTGCCTGCCTTCCCTTCCTTCCTTCCTTTCTCTCCTTCCTTCCTTCCTGCCTGCCTGCCTTCCTTCCCTTCTTTCCTTCCTTTCCTTCCTTCCTTCCTTTCTCTCCTTCCTTCCTGCCTGCCTGCCTGCCTGCCTGCCTGCCTGCCTTCCTTCCCTTCCTTCCTTCCTTTCTCTCCTTCCTTCCTTCCTGCCTGCCTGCCTTCCTTCCCTTCTTTCCTTCCTTTCCTTCCTTCCTTCCTTTCCTTCTGCGACTGACTCCGCTGGGACCCACCCGCGGCCTCCGCCTCCTCTTCTCGCCCGGCTGCTTTCGACGATCTGCTGCGTCTCTTCCGCCCTTTGCAACGAGCCCGGGTCGCGCTGCGCTCTGCGGCCGCCTTCGGGGGTGGGCTGGGTAGAGGATCGCGCTCGGCGGGCGTCCTCGGGGCTGAGTAGACTGGGGTGGCTCTATGCTAAGCCTGGGCGGGTGGGTGCGTGGGTAGGTTCTTCTCGGCCCCGCTGTCCGGCGATTAAGCAGCGTCGGCAAGCTGCTTCAGCCGAGGCGCTAGGCCAGCTGGGGAGCTGGAGTGTGAAGGTAACTTCTTAGCTTAGGGTTTATTTCAGGGGTGAAATCCAGCAGGTTCTGACAGGTTCTGGAGAACCCGTAGCAGAAATTTTGAGCAATTGAGGGAATGGGGATTTTGTAGTATCCTTCCCCCTGGAGTGGGGCGGGAATGGGGATTTTGCAGTATCCTTCCCCCTGGAGTGGGGAGGGAATGGGGATTTTGCAGTATCCTTCCCCCAGGAGTGGGGAGGGAATGGGGATTTTGCAGTATCCTTCCCCCTGGAGTGGGGCGGGAAAGGGTATTTTGCAGTATCCTTCCCCCTGGAGTGGAGCGGGAATGGATATTTTGCAGTATCCTTCGCCCTGGAGTGGGGCGGGAATGGGGATTTTGCAGTATCCTTCGCCCTCGAGTGGGATGGGAATGGGGATTTTGCAGTATCCTTCCCCCTGGAGTGGTGTGGGAATGGGGATTTTGCAGTATCCTTCCCCCTGGAGTGGGGTGGGAATGGGGATTTGGATACTGCAAAATCCCCATTCCCACCCCATTACAGGGGAAGGATACCGCAAAATCTCCATTCCCATCCCACTCCAGGGGAAGGATACCGCAAAATCTCCATTCCCATCCCACTCCAGGGGAAGTGTATTGCAAAATCCCCATTCCCACCCCATTCCAGGGGAAGGATACTGCAAAATCTCCATTCCCACCCCACTCTGGGACCAGCCAGAGGTGGTATTTGCTGGTTCCCTGAACTGTTCAAAATTTTTGCTACCAGTTCTCCAGAACCTGTCAGAAGCTGCTGGATTTCACCCCTGTCTAAAGGGCAATAAGAGAAAAGCCTAATATGAACAGATACATAAATTGCGTGTTCCAAAAAAAAGGATGGGCAGGACATTGTAATTTTTTTTATGGTTACACCCATTTTTTATTTATTTATTTATTTTTGTTCTCCTTTGCCCATCCAGTGCCCGCCCCCCTCTTTTTAACTTTTCAGACGAGATTTCCAGGTGGCCTCTTGTCCAAATACTAACCAGGGTTAGAAGAATATCCAAGGTGAACTAGGTGCTGCCACCTAGCTTCAGATACAGAAATCTCTAGTGTTAATAAAACAGGCCCAGTTAGTGCAGTGTTTCTTAACCTTGGGCATTGTAAAAAGTGTGGACTTTAATTCCCAGAATTCCCCAGCCAGAATGTAAACTGAAGGCAAATATTAAAGTTTAGACACTAAGGAGGTTCATGCATTTTTTGGTTGATAAAATTAAGTAATCAGTACAGACAAATAAACTTGGCCTGGCGTATTTCCCTTTGGAGCAATTCTAGAAAATTAAAATATTTTTACTGCTGGTCCTCAACTTACAACCATTTTTTTAGTGACCCTTCAAAGTTAGAAAGTGTCGTGTCCCACTCCTCCGCTGACGGCCGGGTCAGGGAAATCCGAATCAGGCTTGCCTCTGCAGCTCTGCCCAAAGTCCTAGCAAAGTCCTCAGAGCAGGCAGGAGACCAGTAAGTGACTTCAGCAAGATAGGTTCGACTTTGCCTGACTCAGAGACTGCCAGAAAGCAGATCCTTTATATAGGCCATGGGGTGTGGCTCCATGACTCAGCACTTATCCAGGCCTGCCCCTCCCTTCCTTCTGTTGCCTCCGCCTATCCAGTCTTCTGATGTGAGGGTCACTCCAATCAGCAGCTGTTGGAAGTAAACTTTCCTCAGGCTCACATGCTGTGGAGGAGGGGGAGGGGTCTAGCTGCTCCGTTTGCCTGGGCATGGAGCCAGGGCTGGGGCCGGGGGGTGCTCCCTCCTCTGCAGCTTGTCTGGGCATGGAGCCAGGGCTGGGACCAGGAGGTGTCCCCTCCTCTTCAGCTTGTCTGGGCATGGAGCCAGGACTGGGGCCGGGAAGCATACATTCCTCCGTGTTCGGGAGCAGATAAGAAGGCCCCGGCTGCTGTGAGAGCGGACAAGACACAACAGAAAGAGACTGAAAAAAGTGACTTATGTCCCTTTCTCGCACCGTTGCAGCAGCCACAAGGTCATGTGACCAACATGCAGATACTTGGCTACTGGCTCATATTTATGATGGCTGATGCAATCATTTTTGTGACCATCTGACCAGCAAAGTCAATAGAGAAGCCAGATTCACATAAAAACCCGGTGACTAACTTAACAACTCCGGTGATTCACTTAACAACTGTGGCTAGCAAGTTCGTAAAATGGGGCAAAATTCACTTAACAGCTGTCTTGCTGAGGAATGGAAATTTTGGGCTAAATTAGGATTTAGTAAGTTGAGGACTACCTCTATATTGAACCTCTTTTTATGATGTATATTCTCCTGGTGTTGCCAATGTCAAAATACCCCTTAGACAATTTTAAACAAGAAAGTTTAACAATGCAAAAAAAAAAAAGTATCCATTTGTGTGAAAACACATATAACAAAACCCCCACAGTGGAATAGAGTAATGTCTCCAGTTTTTCTACCGTAAGTCAAAGGAAGTGATGCAAAAATAGAACTTCAAGGGAAATTTGTTTAAACACATAGCAGTCTTCCAATATTTCAGGGGCTGCCCCAAAGAAGAGGGAGTCAAGCTATTCCCCAAAGCACCTGAGGGTAGAACAAGAAGCAACGGGTGGAAACTAATCAAGGAGAGAAGCAACCTAGAACTAAGGAGGAATTTCCTGACAGTGAGAACGATTAATTCTACAGAGGAATTATTGAGTCTGTCATTTGCACCTCTATAACTGTCTGGTTCGGTTCTGCAACCCAACAAGAAAAACACAGACTTCAGAGGATAATTAGAACTGCAGAAAAAATAATTGCTACCAACTTGCCTTCCATTGAGGACCTGTATACTGCACGAATCAAGAAGAGGGCCGTGAAAATATTTACAGATTCCTCACATCCTGGACATAAACTGTTTCAACTCCTACCCTCAAAACGACGCTATAGAGCACTGCACACCAGAACAACTAGACGCAAGAACAGTTTTTTCCCAAAGGCCATCACTCTGCTAAACAAATAATTCCCTCAACACTGTCAGACTATTTACTGAATCTGCACTACTATTAATCGTTTCATCGTTCCCATCACCAATCTCTTTCCACTTATGACTGTATGACTATAACTTGTTGCTGGCAATCCTTATGATTTATATTGATATATTGATCATCAATTGTGTTGTAAATGTTGTACCTTGATGAACGTATCTTTTCTTTTATGTACACTGAGAGCATATGCACCAAGACAAATTCCTTGTGTGTCCAATCACACTTGGCCAATAAAATTCTATTCTATTCTATTCTAATCAGTGGAACAACTTGCCTGCAGAAGTTCCGATTGCGCCAACACTGGAAGTTTTTAAGAGGATGTTGGATAACTCTTTGTCTGAAGTGGTGTAGGGTTTCCTGCCTAAGCTGGGGGTTGGACTAGAAGACCTCCAAGGTCCCTTCCAAAACTCTGTTGTTGTTGTTATTATTATTATTATTAGGTCATATAATTAATTACTTTTTGTGATACCTTCTGAGTCAAGTGAAGTCAATGGGGAAGCCAGATTCACTTAACAGCCGGGTTACTAAATTAACAACCGCAGTGATTCACTTAACAATTGTGGCGAGAAATGTCGTAAACCTCACTGAACAAATGTCTCACTTGACAACAGAAACTTTGGGCTCAAATGAGGTCGTATATCGAGAACTGCCTGTAATGCATCATGTGCAGCCAGCCCATGAGAGGGAGGGCAGAGAACTCGGTGCCAATCCAAACGTTGGTGTGTCAGGATATTGCAAAAGGTTTCTAGGCAAACCCACAAACGTATTCAGTATGCCAAGAAACTGTGCTGTGGGAAAGGAAGCCTTTCGATACGTTGTTTCCCCCCCCAAAATGAAGTTGATGACAGTTTTGGGCATTTAAACAGCCTCTTTTAGAGCCTAGCATGTGCTATAGGGGAGAAGACGTTAAATTAGGAGCGGGAAGATCCAGATTCGAATCCTCCACTAAAGAAAACCATTCTTGGACTTTTGCCCAGTTGGGTTTGTTCTATCTGTCTCAGTCAACCTCCTCACGAGATTGTGGTAGGGATAAATTTGAGGAGACCAACATAACAGAATAACAGGGTTGGAAGAGACCTTGGAGGTCTTCTAGTCCAGGAGTCACCAACCTTTTGAATAGAATAGAATAGAATAGAATAGAATAGAATAGAATAGAATAGAATTTTATTGGCCAAGTGTGATTGGACACACAAGAAATTTGTCTTGGTGCATATGCTCTCAGCGTACATAAAAGAAAAGATACGTTCATCAAGGTACAACATTTACAACACAATTGATGGTCAATATATCAATATAAATCATAAGGATTGCCAGCAACAAGTTATAGTCATACAGTCATAAGTGGAAAGAGATTGGCGATGGGAACGATGAGAAGATTAATAGTAGTGCAGATTCAGTAAATAGTTTGACAGTGTTGATGGAATTATTTGTTTAGCAGAGTGATGGCCTTCGGGGAAAAACTGTTCCTGTGTCTAGTTGTTCTGGTGTGCAGTGCTCTATAGCGTCGTTTTGAGGGTAGGAGTTGAAACAGTTTATGTCCAGGATGCGAGGGGTCTGTAAATATTTTCACAGCCCTCTTCTTGATTCGTGCAGTATACAGGTCTTCAATGGAAAGCAGGTTGGTAGCAATTATTTTTTCTGCAGTTCTAATTATCTTCTGAAGTCTGTGTTTTTCTTGTTGGGTTGCAGAACCGAACCAGACAGTTACGAAGGTGCAAATGACAGACTCAATAATTCCTCTGTAGAACTGAATCAGCAGCTCCTTGGGCAGTTTGAGCTTACTGAGTTGGCGCAGAAAGAACATTCTTTGTTGTCCTTTTTTAATGATGTTTTTGATGTTAGCTGTCCATTTGATGTTAGCTGTCCATTGGACCTCAGGGATCACTAACTTAACAATTTTAAATCCCGCGGACCACTAATATGATCTGCCTAATGACTGACTGGGTGGGAATGGCTAGGTGGTCATGTGATTGGGTGAGTGTGGCCAACTTGATATCACTCACGTCAAGGGGTGTGTCAACGGCCTCTACTGACCCCTCCCCTCCCAGCCACTCCGTGCCTGCCCGCCCAGGCTCCTTAGGGCAGTTGTTGGAGCTAAGCGGCCACCATCAGAAAGAGGTTGCAAAACAGCTCAGTTCAAATTAGATCTGACCGAGAAGGAGGCTCAGCAGAAGCACCTCACTGAGGACTAGGAACATAGGCTTTCCAAGCAGATGGAAGACCTGGGGGAGTGCAATGCCAGGTACTGGCGCCTGGAGGCTCAGCGGGCTGAGATGGTCAGCCAGTTCCAGGCCATGAGGCAGTCCCACTGGAACGAGGCCCTCCGGCTCTTTATCACAAGCGGCACTTCCCTGCAGCCTTCGCTCAAAGCCCCGCACCAGGAGGCCAAAGCAGACCCCAAGTCGGAATTTCTGACCCCCTCCGACCCACACAAGAAGACCCCGAAGGGAGAGACTCTCTGCAGCAACACAAACGTTCATTGCACGTATCCGGCCCAGGGGCCGTAGTTTGAGGACCCCTGATTTAGTGCAATATAAAAAAATGCAAATAATTTTTCTGCAGACCACCAAAATTTTCTCACGGACCACCAGTGATCCACGGATCAGCAGTTGGTGACCACTGTTCTAATCCATCCCCCTGTTCTAATCCATCCTAGGACATACCATTTTATGAAATAGTATAGCAGGAGATCCTATATCATTTCATAAAAGTGGCTGTCCAGTCTCTTCTTAAAAACCTCCAGTGATGGAGCACCCACAACGTCTGGTGGCAAGCTGTTCCACTGGTTAATTATCCTCACTGTTAGGAAGTTTCTCCTTAAATTCCAGGTTGCTTCTCCCTTTGATCAGTTTCCATCCGTTGTTTCTTGTCCTGCCTTCAGGTGCTTTGGAAAATAAATCGACCCTCTCCTCTCAAACGCTAGCACTTACAACCATCCGTTGAGCAGCTGCTCAATGTTATAAAAGCACTGGAAAAAAGGTCACTTATGACTGGTCCTCAAACATACGGCTGTCGCATCACCCCAGCCGTCACATGATCAAAATTCAGGTCCCTGGCAACCCGTGTGTATTTACCACAGTTAGCGAATCCTTGGGCCAGCCGATTGCCATTTGTGGCCTTCCTACCTGCTTTCTCACAAGCAAAGTCAAGGAGGAAAGCCGGATTCACTTAAAGACCATCTGATTTTTTTTTAAATTTGCATTTATATCCCGCCCTTCTCCGAAGACTCAGGGCGGCTTACACTATGTCAAGCAATAGTCTTCATCCATTTGCATATTATATACAAAGTCAACTTTATTGCCCCCAACAATCTGGGTCCTCATTTTACCTACCTTATAAAGGATGGAAGGCTGAGTCAACCTTGGGCCTGGTGGGACTTGAACCTGCAGTAATTGCAAGCAGCTGCTGTTAATAACAGACTGTCTTACCAATCTGAGCCACCAGAGGCCCTTTGATTCACTTAACAACTGCAGGGATTTGCTTAACAGCCATGGCAAAAAAAAAAAAAAGGTTTGTAAAATTGGGCGTGACTCACTTAAAAACCACCTTGCTTAGCACTGTAAATTCTGCTCCCCATTGCGTTCATAAATCGAGGGCTACCTGTACGTACAACCGTGTGATTTGCAACCCTCCTGAATTTTCCTACCAAGCTTTACAAATTCCTTACTGAACCGTGAAATTCTACTAATAAACTGGAAAGGGGGAAAGAAATCGCAAATCATAAGAGTCTGGGTTTTTAGCAGCTGCTAGGATTCCCCCTGCGATGTGTCATCAACCTACCACAGGGGTCTGCAAACTTGGCTCTTTTTAGACTTATGGACTTCAACTCCCAGTCCCTCAGCCAGCAAAGCAGACCTGCCTGACTTAATGTGATCTTGATGTTATCCCTTTGTTGATGCAGTCTAGAACTCTGGGAGTTGAAGTCCACAAGTCTTAAAAGAGCCAAGTTTGCAGACCCCTGACCTACCAGAAAGCAGTTTCTCAACCTGAGCCGATCTGAAGTTCACACATCTTCGAGCTGTCAACCTTATGAAACTTTGCCATAGAGCAATGGTAGAAAAATACATGTTTGTACAGGAGAGGACGGGTGGGAGGAGCCGAGTCAACTAGTCAACAACTTAGTATGGTTTTTTTAAAAAAAAAATACAGGGAAGGTAAACTTCACCAACCCCAAATCACTACCTAAGACAGAAAGAACAACAAAGCTAAAAAAAGGAGGTATTTTGCTTGAGACAAGTGGGAATATTTACAATAGGCCTGCCCAGGGCTTCGGCTTCTATTTCCCCGAAGGGTGATTTGGAGCGTGTCGAGACACGAACCCGAGCCCCAGCACGGGATAGCTTAAAGCAGCTGCACTTTATTTATTTATTTACCTACTTTTTTAATTTGCGTACTTATTGCTTCCGATGTATCCCGCCTTTATTTATTTATTTATAAAAGAATTACATGGCTGCCTATTTGCACAGGGCGGCTCAAGGCGGCTTACAGGAATATAAAAACATCATATCTATGGTAAAAAAATAAAGAAGATAAATAAAAGAAAATAATGAAATAATATAATAATATAGTAAATAAATAAAATAATATTGTTCTACTCTCAGGTGCTTTGGAGAATAGCTTGACTCCCTCTTCTTTGTGGCAGCCCCTGAGATATTGGAAAACTGCTATCATGTCTCCCCTAGTCCTTCTTTTCATTAAACTAGACATACCCAGTTCCCGCAACCGTTCTTCATATGTTTTAGCCTCCAGTCCCCTAATCATCTTTGTTGCTCTTCTCTGCACTCTTTCTAGAGTCTCAGCATCTTTTTTACATCGTGGCGACCAAAACTGAATGCAATATTCCAAGTGTGGCCTTACCAAGGTATTATAAAGTGGTATTAACACTTCACGTGATCTTGATTCTATCCCTCTGTTTATGCAGCCTAGAACTGTGTTGGCTTTTTTGGCAGCCCCCCTCCCCTCTCTTCTCCCTGTTTCAAACCAAGCCTTTGCAGGTGTGAATTAGTACCCAAAAATCATTACAAATGGTCCCTGACTTAACGACCACAATTGGGAGTCCCCAAAAGTTGCCGCTTTTTCAAGAGGCAACTGGACTTCCTCATTTTTCTTTCGAAGACGTTTTGCTTCATCTCCAAGAAGCTTCTTCAGCTCTGACTGGATTGTGGGGAAGGGAAGGATTTATACTCCTTGCAGACAACTGGTCTTTTGCATTCTTAGAAATGGGGAGTAGAACTTCTATTGCTAAGCCAGGCAGTTGTTAAGTGAGTACAGCACACAATTTTATCATTTTTGCCGTGATTGTTAAGTGAATCATCACAGTTGGTCAGCGAATCAAGAGGCCGTTAAGTGAATCCGGCTTCCCCCATAGACTGTTTTTCAGAAGCCGGGTGGGAATGTCGCAAATGGTAAATACATGTTGGTTTCCAAGCACCCACATTTCAATCATGAATGCTGTGATGGCCATGAATGTGAGGATCAGTTCTAAGCCATGTTATTCTGTCCCACTGTAACTTCAAACGGTTACTAAACGAATGGTTTTAAGTCAAAGTCTACCTGTAAATGGGACAGAATTCCAGGAGGCCACAAACCTGAGCCAGACCAAATCTGAGCACACAAAAATTATCCGTACAAATATGTAACCCACAAAGCCGGATGGGGAGAAGAAAGGAAAGGTTGAAACTTATTTTAAGTTTACCTCTGTGCTAGGTTGGGGGAGGCACCTTGATTTATTTTATTTATTTTTCTTTTGTTTTATTTATTTATTTATTTTTGTCAAGCATGTATTTGATGACAGATACAAGTGTAAACATAATTATAAATACATGAAAAGGATACGGATAAAAGAAAACATTAGGACAGGGACGGTAGGCACGCTGGTGCGCTTATGCACGCCCCTTACAGACCTCTTAGGAATGGGGTGAGGTCAACAGTAGACAGTTTAAGCTTAAAGTTTTGGGGGTTTGGGGAAGAAACCACAGAGTCAGGTAGTGCATTCCAGGCATTGACCACTCTGTTGCTGAAGTTGTATTTTCTGAAGTCTAGTTTGGATCGGTTTACCATGAGTTTGTATCTATTGCATGCTCTTGTATTGTTGTGAAATATTCATTGGCTGGTAGGCCATTGTGGCAAATGATTTTATGTACTATGCTTAGGTCAGATCGAAGACGGCGAAGTTCTAAGTTGCCTAAGCCCAAAATTTCGAGTCTGGTGGCATAAGGTATTTTGTTGTGAGCAGAGGTGATTTGCAGGAAGGGGTTTAGAAATATAAAACTAAAATACCCCACATCCTTTTTCGCACCTCTGACAGCCCCAAAGATTATGCTGTTGGAAATAGGCAGCTTCTGCTAGCCTCTATATTTATATATATACTAAAAGGGACGCGGCGGCTCAGGGACTAGGATGTTGAGCTTGTCGATCGAAAGGTCGGCAGCTCAGCGGTTCGAATCCCTACTGCTGCCGTGTAACGGGGTGAGCTCCCGTTACTTGTCCCAGCTTCTGCCAACCTAGCAGTTTCGAAAGCACGTAAAAATGCAAGTAGAAAAAATAAGGACCACCTTTGGTGGGAAGGGAACAGCATTCTGTGCGCCTTTGGCGTTGAGTCATGCCGGCCACATGACCACAGAGACGTCTTCGGACAGCGCTGGCTCTTCGGCTTTGAAACGGAGATGAGCACCGCCCCCTAGAGTCGGCAATGACTAGCACATATGTGCAAGGGGAACCTTTACCTTTACCTATATCTATACTTGTTCCTACTTTCCAGCTGAACTCTGCCAGATGTTCTGACATCCCTCCTTCCAGCCAGGTTGGCTGACAGTTAAGGTGTTTTCGGTCCAACATGTTCACAGGTTTAAAACGGTTGCCACTGTTGTGACCCAGGCCCAAGTAGGTAGTAATAAACTTAGTCCGTGAAAAAACAAACTTTATTCGAACAGCTGGGAATTACTTCATTCCCAGCGTCGTTCAACTCAAAGTAAAACAAATGCCTCCCAACACAAATTCCTCAGTTATCTCACAAACCTTGGTCCAAGTAGGCAAAGGCCCTTCCTGGCAAATGTCCAGAAGCCACAAAAACAAAGACGTACACGAAGCAGAGGACACAGCTACAGCATTGTTTTCTGGGAAACCTGAAACACTGGTGCTGGTCTGTTTTAAGCCTTATGGGAGGGGCCGATCATCTCTTGGCCCTACTCCTGAGTCGTCCTCTCTGCTTGAGCTGCTCTTGCCTTCTGGCAGCTCATCTCATGCGTGCATTAGGAACAGGCTCCTCCTGTTCCTCTGCCTCACTACTATCAGTCTCTGGAGGCTCTGGAGTCTGTACCTCACTCCCCGATGGCCCTGGCCTCACCTCAGCCTCATCGCTGTCCGATTCTGTTGCCAGCTCTGTAGGCTGCTGATGGACCACAACAGCCACAAAGTAAAACCCGCAGTCTAAATGGTGGGACTGGTCTCCGTGGGGTGGGAGATGAGTCTGCCTATCGAGATGAGATGGAACAGTTGCTTTCGTGGTGTGGAGACAATAACTTGGTCCTTAACACCAATAAGACCAAGGAGCATATAGTAGACTACAGAAGGAATAGATGAGACAACATCTATTCTATATAACAACATCCAGCCCTTGCTTATCAATGGAGATCGAGTGGAGCAAGTGGCCAGTTTTAAGTTTCTGGGTGTTATCATAAAAGAGGACCTGATTTGGGACACTCACATTGCAGCACTGTGTTGTGTCTGCGCCCCCCGAGCCAGGCCTCCTGCCAGAAAGTGACTTGGAAAGTGAGGGGGAAGGGCCATCAGGACTTACCTCGGGAGCACCGGCGTCCCTGGCTCAGTTGCAGGAGCCAGAGTCAGGCCAGATGGAGGAGATAACGAGGCCTCCGTCCCCTGACTCATCCCCCCCCCAGGCCACACCTTCAGACCCAGCTGATGGCAATCAGGCCGGGCTGGACCCTAGGTTTCGTAGGCAGGAGAGGCGGGAACAAAAGAAGCAAGGGTGGGGCAGGCCTAGGAAGTGCTGAGTCATGGAGCCACACCCCACAGGATATAAAAGCAGCGAGAGCTGGTGTGTCTCTTTGTATCAGGCAAATCCACTGATTGACTAGAGCTGAAGGTTGTGACTCACCAGCGTCTTGGCAGCAACTGAGGGCTCTTGGCAGACACTGGCTCTTTTGCTGCCAGAGCTGATAAGAGCCAGCTAATTAAGCCATCGTTCGGACAGAGGCGAAGAGGACAGAACACACTGGTCAAAAGGGCCCAGAAAGAGATTATACTACCTAAGACTTCTCAGGAAACAACAACTGAATGAAAAACGGCTGGTGGCCTTCTACCGCTGCACCATAGAGAGTATTTTAACTTATTGCACCTGTGTATGGTTTGCCAGTTGCATAGTGGCAGATAGGAAAGCACTCCAGAGGGTCAACGTTATTGCCCAGAACAGGGGTCACCAACCTTTTGGACTTCAGGGACCATTATATTCATAATTTTAAATCCCATGGACCAATAACCATAGACCAATTCTAGAATACAGCTCGCCTGTCTGGAACCCGCACCACATTTCTGACATCAATACAATTTCTGACATCAATACAATTGAACGTGTCCAGAAATATTTTACAAGAAGAGTTCTCCATTCCTCTGAAAACAACAAAATACCTTATCCCACCAGACTTGAAATCCAAGGCTTAGAAAACTTGGAACTCCGTCGCCTTCAACAAGACCTAAGTTTAACTCACAGAATCATCTATTGTAATGTCCTTCCTGTTAAAGACTACCTCAGCTTTAATTGCAATAATACAAGAGCAACCAATAGATTTAAACTTAATGTCAACCGCTTTAATCTAGATTGCAGAAAATATGACTTCTGTAACAGAATCATCAGTGCTTGGAATACTTTACCTGACTCTGTGGTCTCTTCCCATAATCCCAAAAGCTTTAACTAAAAACTTTCTACTATTGACCTCACCCCATTCCTAAGAGGACCATAAGGGCCTACTGTTCCTGTCCTATTGTTTTTCTTTTTCTTCTTCTTATATATATGTGCTTATACCTCCTAATATTTACTCATATATAATATAATAAAACAACAGAGTTGGAAGGGACCTTGGAGGCCTTCTAGTCCAACCCTCTGCTCAGGCAGGAAACCCTACACCATCTCAGTCAGATGGTTATCCAACATTTTCTTAAAAATTTCCAGTGTTGGAGCATTCACGACTTCTGCAGGCAAGTCGTTCCACTTATTAATTGTTCTAACTGTCAGGAAATTTCTCCTTAGTTCTAAGTTGCTTCTCTCCTTGATTAGTTTCCACCGATTGTTTCTTGTTCTACCCTCAGGTGCTTTGGAGAATAGTTTGACTCCCTCTTCTTTGTGGCAACCCCTGAGATATTGGAAGACTGCTATCATGTCTCCCCTAGTCCTTTTTATTAAACTAGGCATACCCAGTTCCTCCAACCGTTCTTCATATGTTTTAGCCTCCAATCCTCTAATCTTCTTTGTTGCTCTTCTCTGCACTCTTTCTAGAGTCTCAACATCTTTTTTACATCGTGGCGACCAAAACTGGATGCCATATTCCAAGTGTGACCTTACCAAGGCATTATAAAGTGGCACTAACACTTCACGTGATCTTGATTCTATCCCTCTATATTCTATGTTTATATACTATATAATCTTTTGTATGATACTCATATATATTGTTGTGACAAAATAAATAAATAAATAAATAATATGAATTTAAAAAAAAGATAAATAGTATTTAGTGCAATATAAAAAAAATTCAAATAATTTTTCTGTGGACCACCAAATTTTCTCGTGGACCACCAGTGGAGACCTTATACCATTTCAGACAAATAGTTGTCCAAGCTCTTCTTAAAAACTTCCAGTGTTTGACGCATCCACAACCTCTGGGGGCAACATCTGTTCCACTGATTAATTGTTCTGTCAGGAGATTCCTCCTTAGTTCTAGGTTGCTTATCTCCTTGATTAGTTTCTGCCCGTTGCTTCTTCTTGTTCTACCCTCAGGTACCTTGGACCGCATATACACATCGTTCTCGACTTACAACCACAGGGTCTCTGTGGCTCAGACTGGTAAGACAGTCTGTTATTAACACAGCTGCCTGCAATTACTGCAGGTTCTAGTCCCACCAGGCCCAAGGTTGACTCAGCCTTCCATCCTTTATAAGGTAGGTAAAATGAGGACCCAGATTGTTGGGGGCAATAAGTTGACTTTGTATATAAATATACAAATAGGATGAAGACTATTGCTAACATAGTGTAAGCCACCCTGAGTCTTCGGAGAAGGGCGGGATATAAATGCAAATAAAAAAAATAATAATTGAGTCCAGCGTTTCTGTTGCTAAGCAGAAATAGTTGTTAAGTGTAGTTTTGCCCCGTTTTACGACCTCTGTCGCCATAGTTGTTAAGGGATTCACTGCAGTTGTTAAAGTTAGTAACACAGCTGCTCAGTCTGGCTGCCCCATCGACTTTGCTTGTCACATGACCCCAGGACACTGCAACCGTCATATTTACATGCCAGTTGCCAAGCATCCAAATTTTGATCATGTGACTGCGGGAATGCTGCAACAATTGTAAGTGTAAAAAAAAGGTGGTAAATGGCTTTTCTCAGTGCTGTTGTAATTTTGAACGGTCACTAAACAAATGGGTTGTAAGTTGAGGATTACCTGCATGGTCCAGGTGGGAAGATAGAAATCCCAGAGATAGTTTAACTCACAGAATCATTTATTGTAATGTCCTTCCTGTTAAAGACTATTTCAGCTTCAATTGCAATAATACTAGAGCAACCAATAGATTTAAACTTAATGTCAACTGCTTTAATCTAGATTGCAGAAAATATGACTTCTGTAACAGAATCATCAGTGCTTGGAATACTTTACCTGACTCTGTGGTCTCTTCCCACAATCCTAAAAGCTTTATCCAAAAACTTTCTACTATTGACCTCACCCCATTCCTAAGAGGACCATAAGGGGCGTGCATAAGCGCATAAACGTGCCTACCGTTCCTGTCCTATTATTTTTCTTTTCTTCTTCCTATATACATATATGCTTATACCTCCTTATATTTACTCATATATGTGTTTATATATTATATAATCTTTTTGTATGATACTTACATATATTGTTATGACAAAATCAATCAATCAATCAATCAATCAATCTAGTCCAGTGGTCTCCAACCTTAGTCCTTTTAAGATTTGTGGACTTCAACTCCCAGAGTCCCTCAGCCAGCTTGAGGAACTCTGGGAGTTGAAGTCCACAAGTCTTAAAGGGACCAAGGTTGGAGACCCCTGATCTAGTCCAAGTGGGGGGAGAGGGGGTTGGACTAGATGACCTACAAGGTCCCTTCCAACTCTTGTTAATCTGTTAAAATGAAAGGAAATAAACCACAAACCAACCAAGTTCTTTACACTCACCTATTTCCATTCTGCACTTTCTCCCTCGTAAATTTTCACCAATTTGGGTCACCGACGAAAAGTGAGGAAAGAAGAGGGGAGGTAAATACAAAGAACCAGACTGACAGGCTGAGGAGAAATGACTTCGCTGTGCTACATTTGTCCACATTTTAATTAATCCCATTTATTGCCTCCCCACCCACATTTCATAATTTTTAATGCACGGTTTGCTTTCAGTGTTATTCCTGATCAGGGGAGCGGCTGTGTTTGTACAGCCTAGTTAATGATTTTAGAGGCAGTCCTCGACATACGATTTTACAGGCAGTCCTCGACATACGATTTTACAGGCAGTCCTTGACATACGACTGTCCTGGAGCTTGCTCGTGACGGTCGTATGCTGTGGCAGTTGTAAATCAGGTGGATCATATCTCTGGTCTGATTTTTTTTTACCATCTTTTTTTGTGGCGGTTGTAAAAGAAAGGCTGCACCCTGGTGTTTTGCACACTTGCGTTTTGCATGGTTTTCAGCACGGGATGTGGCCAATGGCTAGAAAGGCAGCCATTTTTCTTAGTGTGGTCACGTGACCACAGGGTGGTGGTGCGCGGGGAGCGGGCAGAGACGACTGTCAGGATTTCAGAACTGGACTGTAACTTCCTTTTGCAGGTAGGTCACAACGTGGAACAATCACTAACCGACTGGTCGTAAGTTGAGGACTACCTGTAACACGATAGTTCTCAAATTTGGCAACTTTAAGATGTGTGGACTGCAGCTCCCAGAATTCTCCAGCCAGCATGGGAGTTCAAAACCACGGAGCATCCTCTAGTCCAGGGATAGTCAACCTGGTCCCTACCGCTTACTAGTGGGCATTCCAGCTTTCATGGTGGGCGGTAGGGGTTTTGTCCGATACTGAAGCACTTTCCTTTTTTTTTTAAATTTAATTGCCTTTTTAAAAAAAATTCATAGCATTATTTAAAAACATTTTCATTAGGTTTTCATAAAATTCTCCGGGACAATTTAAATTTCTGAAAATATACTATTTGTATCGCCCGCGCATAAGTTTAGTTCACGTTACGTAAGTGAAACTAAATGGCGCTATAGTGCGACCGCAAACAAAAGAGCCTCGTCCCAGAATAGCTCACGCATCTCCCCCCACACCACCCCAGCTGTAACAGACAAGCAGAGTTGGTAGCCGGCGCCCACCCCCCAACCCAATCCACGATGCGCGAGAGGCATGCGCAGATGACGATATACGGTGCATTACTGTGGAACCGGTGGGCGGTTAGAAAATTTTACTACTAACAGAGATACAAAAGTGGGAGGTAGGTATAAAAAGGTTGACTACCCCTGCTCTACTCTATAACCTAAAACCTTATTACAGGTAGTCCTCGACTTACAACCATTCGTTTAGTGACCATTCAAAATGACAACAGCACTGAAAAATGCGACTTACGACCGTTTTTCACACTTAAGACCCGTTGCAACATCCCCGTGTGGTCACCTGATCAAAATTCAGATGCTTGGCCACTGACTCACCTTTATGAGGGTTGCAGTGTCCCCGGGGATGTGTGTGTCACGTGATTCCCCTTTTGCAACCTTTGGACGAGCAAAGTCAAAGGGGAAGCCGGATTCACTTAACAACCGTGTTGCTAATTTAACAAATGCAGTGATTCGCTTAACGACTGTGGCCAGAGAGGTCATAAAACGGAACAAAACTCACTTAAAGCTTAACATAGTGTAAGCCGCCCTGAGTCTTCGGAGAAGGGCGGGATATAAATGCAAATAAACAAACAAAAAAAGCAACTGTCTTGCTTAACAGCCATGTTACTAATTTTAACAAATGGGGATATTTACCTTTGGCCAGAAAGGAAGTAAAATGAGGCAAAATTCACAGCTATCTTGCTTAGCAACGGAACCAGGTGTTGGTGGAGTTAAAGGAAGGGGTCCTCTTTTTCCTGCCCTTTGCGTTAGGACTTTGTTTCCCGAATTCCTTTCGGACCTGCCACTTACTGGCCTCTGACTTCCAGCAGGGCAGGGAAAAAACCCTCCAGAATTGCATCTGGAGAAGAAGTGCCTCAGTGCTAATATATCCACATCAGCAGATTCTGGAGAACTGGTAGTAGAAATTTTGAGCAGTTTGAAGAACTGGTAACCGAAATTTTGAGTAATTCGGAGAACCGGCAAATACTACCTCTGGCTGTCACCAGAGGTTTTTTTTAAAAAAATTTGAATTTATATCCCGCCCTTCTCCGAAGACTCAGGGCGGCTTACACTGTGTTAAGCAATAGTCTTCATCCATTTGTATATTATATACAAAGTCAATTTTATTGCCCCCAACAATCTGGGTCCTCGTTTTACCTACCTTATAAAGGATGGAAGGCTGAGTCAACCTTGGGCCTGGTGGGACTTGAACTTGCAGTAATAACATAATAATATAACAACAGAGTTGGAAGGGACCTTGGAGGCCTTCTAGTCCAACCCCCTGCCCAGGCAGGAAACCCTACACCATCTCAGTCAGATGGTTATCCAACATTTTCTTAAAAATTTCCAGTGTTGGAGCATTCACAACTTCTGCAGGCAAGTCGTTCCACTGATTAATTGTTCTAACTGTCAGGAAATTTCTCCTTAGTTCTGAGTTGCTTCTCTCCTTGATCAGTTTCCACCCATTGCTTCTTGTTCTACCCTCAGGTGCTTTGGAGAATAGTTTGACTCCCTCTTCTTTGTGGCAACCCCTGAGATATTGGAAGACTGCTACCTTGTCTCTCCTAGTCCTTCTTTTCATTAAACTAGACAGATAGACTTAGTCTGCTGAGCCACCAGAGGCCCAGAGTGGGGTGGGAATGGAGATTTTGCAATATCCTTCCCACAGGAGTGAGGAGGGAATGGGGATTTGCAATATCCTTCCTCCAGGAGTGAGGAGGGAATGGGGATTTTGCAGTATCCTTCCCCTGCCACGCCCACCAAGCCACGCCACGCCCACCAAGCCACACCCACAGAACCGGTAGTAAAAAAAAGATGGATTTCACCACTGATCCACATCAACTTTGCAAGAGTATCGGCGGGGTTTTATTCATAATCTTCATTTTCAGATGCTCCAGCCCAGTTTTTCCTCCCTGCAGTCCAGAAAAATAAGGAGGGAGGCCAAATTGAGATGCCTGGTGGCTTTTTGCCAGTTTCTCTGCACTCCGGCAGTTTCATTCCCTTTTCCTCTCCTTAAAGTCACAGGGGTGGTTGCCAAACAACTGTTCACTTCCAGTTCTTTTAGCTCGTTGCCCAATCTGGGTGGGACAGCCTCACCTCCTTTCTAGGGATATTTCTGGTCTAAAACCTTCCCGTGTTTTTAGTCACAGGATTTGAACTCAGGACAGAACCAAGTGGAGCCGACAGGCTGACCACGTTAGAAAAGGTGATCCCATGACCTCTGGGACATTGCAACCGACATAAATACAAGTCAGTAGCCGAGTGTCTGAATTTTGATCATGTCGTGTCCCCCTCCCCCTCCGACGACCGGGTCTAGGAAGTCCGTATCAAGCGTGGCAACAAAGCCTCTGCAGCTTGCCAAGTTCCTTCGAGGTTTATCAGGGCAGGCAGGAGTCCAAGTTGTGACTTCAGCGATAGAGTCCGATATCAGCAAACTAGATGAGACTTTGCTTGACTCAAGGTTGGAATGCCAAAAGCAGGTCCTTTATACAGGCTGTGGGGTGTGGCTCCATGACTCAGCATTTATCCAGGCCTGCCCCTCCCTTCCTTCTGCTGGCGTCGCCTCTCAGATCTCTGGAAGCGAGGATCCTCCCACTTTGAATTCTCTTCAGCTGGAACTGCTGTCAGTAATTCCAGCACGTGGCTGGCTTCCTGCTCACACGCTGTAGGAGTGACGTTTATCAGGCTTATCTGTTCACTCCTGACCTCCTCTCCGGGCATGGGGCCAGGGCCGGGGGCTGGAGGCATGACAGGCCGTTCATCTTCATTATCAGACTCGGAGTCTGATAAAAGGCCCGGGTGGATACGGGAGGGGCCCGGCTGAGGAGCGGAGGGAGGACGAGGCACAACAGATCATGGGACTGTGAAGACGGTCGTAAGTGCGAAAAATGAACTTGAGTCACTTTTTGCAGTGCCGTTCTAACTTCAAACGGTCAGTAAATGAAACGTTAAATCAAGGACTCTCTATAACTGTTTTCAGTGTCGTTGAAACTTTGAATGGTTGCTAAATAATGGTTGGAAGTCGAGGACTCTGTTCCCTTGACAAAAGACAGAAGCAGGATGGGAAGAACTTTCAAAGCAACGTAAAAACATTTGGTGGAAACAAATAATCTTGCCGTCTGTCTTCACACAGATAAATTGATTTTTTCCCCTCCTTGAATATCTCTTTTCGTAGATGAAGTACCCCCCATTGGCATAATGGCTTGTAAAAACGAAGTACTTAAGGAGAAAAATGAGTACAGTGTGTTATTCTGTATTTCGGTTATCAATTTCTTTTCTTGACTAAATACACATATGGCCAAAAAAAAACACACAAAAAAAACCGGGGAGGCGGGGGGGAGGAGGAAACATATTTGGGTAGAAAGCACTCCAGATTCCATATGCTCATAAATATTATTGAATATCGTTCCTCCGATGCATATGCTTTCTCCAAACTAAATATGACAGCAAAAACCTTCCTTCGCAAACATTACCAGAATGTCATCGCTGCGTTTTTGGCTGTCTCCCACCCACCAAATTCTCAACAAACGCTGAATTTCTTACTGTGCACCGCTTGTACCCCTGGCCTGGATCGAGCGGCTTTCCTCGTGGTCACTCACGCCTTTATAGACGCCTCTCGGTTGGACTACTGTAATGGGCTCTACCTGGGACTGCCCTTGAAGGGTATCTGGAAGCTTCAACCGGTGCAAAATGCAGGCAGTTATGTCTCTCTTCCTAGTAGAGCTGTATTGGTTGCCATTTTTTCTTCCCTGGGTCCAATGTGAGGTGGTGGGTTTGATTTTTTAAAACCCTACATGGCACAGGGTCAGGCTATCTGAGGGACCAGCTTTCCACAATTACGTGTGACAGATCCAGCAGAGAGGGCATGTCATGAGTCTAGGTAGCTAAAGAACTCCTGTTGTGACTTGTCCTCCCTCCTCTCCTCAGCCGGGCCCCTCCCGTCTCCAACCGGGCCTTTTATCAGACTCCGAGTCTGATAATGAAGATGAACGGCTTGTCATGACTCCAGCCCCTGTCCCTGTCCCCATGCCCGGAGAGGATTCAAGGAGTGAAAGGACAAGTCCAATAAACCTCACTCATACAGCGTGTGTTCCTTTGGCAGCCTTCAGAGCAGGAAGCCAGCCAGGTGGTGGAATTACCCAGGCCCACTCCCTTTGACCCCTCCCTTTCCCAGACGCTGACAGCAGATCCAGCTGAAGACAATTCAAAGTAGGTAGACCCTCGCTTCCGGAGATCTGAGAGGCGACGCCAGCAGAAGGAAGGGTGGGGCAGGCCTGGATAAATGCTGAGTCATGGAGCCACACCCCACAGCCTATATAAAGGACCTGCTTTTGGCATTCCAACCTTGAGTCAAGCAAAGTCTCATCTAGTTTGCTGATATCGGACTCTATCGCTGAAGTCACAACTTGGACTCCTGCCTGCCCTGAGAAACCTCGAAGGAACTTGGCAAGCTGCAGAGGCTTTGTTGCCAAGTTTGTTACGGACTTCCTTGACTCGTTCGTCGGAGTGGAAATGGGACACGACAACTCCATTTGGTGGGCCTTCGGCATTGGGGGGTTTTCTGCTAGGGCACCCGCCCTATAGAATATTTTTCTGTGGCACCCTCCCTATGCAACAGGGCAGTGGTAAGTTTCAAAATTTTTTACTACCGGTTCTGTGGGTGTGGCTTGGTGGGCGTGGCTAGGCGTGGCTTGGTGGGCAATACAGCTCTACTAGGTGGGCTACTTGCTAGGTGGCCGTGGCTTGGTGGGCATGGCAGGGGAAGGATCAGTGGTGAAATCCAATTTTTTCTATTACCTGTGGGTGTGGCTTGGTGGGCGTGGCGTGGAGTGGCAGAGGAAGGATACTGCAAAATCTCCATTCCCTCCCAATTCCTGAGGGAAGGATGTTGCAAAATCCCCATTCCCTCCTCACTCTGGAACCAGCCAGAGGTAGTGTTTGGCGGTTCTCCGAACTGCTCAAAATTTCCGCTACTGGTTCTTCAGAACCTGTCAGAACCTGCTGGATTTCACCCCGGGAAGAATACTGTAAAATCTCCATTCCCACCACACTCCAGGGGAAGGATACTGCAAAATCCCCATTTCCTCCCCATCAGCTGGCACTCGGGAGGCAGAGAATAGATGGGGGCGTGGCCAGTCAGAATTTTTACTACCGGTTTTCCGAACTACTCAAAATTTCTGCTACCGGTTCTCCAGAATTGGTCAGAACCTGCTGAAACCCACTTCTGGAACAGGGGTCTCCAACCTTGGCAACTTTAAGCCTGGTGGACTTCAACTCCCAGAATTCCCCAGCCAGCAAAGCTGGCTGGGGTATTCTGGGAGTTGAAGTCCACCAGGCTTAAAGTTGCCAAGGTTGGGAGACCCCTGCTAGGGAATATTCTTCCCCTGAAGCGAGGCTGGTTCTATCACTTTTGACTTTCTGAAGCTCCTTCAAAATCTCATTGTGTCATGTGACCTGGGGACTAATAATAATAATAATAATAATAATATTTAATTATTAATTATTAAGCAAAGAGGTGTTATTAATAATATTATTAATATATTAATATTAACATGCCTTCTTTTATTTATCTGTTTATTTTATTTTTTTTCTTGCCTTTTATTATTTTTGGTAAATAACTCAAGACGGAGAGCATACCTAATACTCCTTCCTCCCTTATTTTCTCCACAGCAACAACACTGTGAAGTAGGTTAGGCTGAACGAGCTTTCATGCCCAAGGGGGGACTAGAACTCACTGTCTCCTGGTGATTGGCCCAAAGTCATCCAGCTGGTTTTCATGGCTAAGGCGGAACTAGAACTCACTATCTCCTGGTGATTGGCACACAGTCATCCGGTTGGCTTTCATAGCTAAGGCGGGACTAGAACTCACTGTCTCCTGGTGATTGGCACACAGTCATCCAGCTGGCTTTCATAGCTAAAGCGGGACTAGAACTCACAGTCTCGTGGTGATTGGCCCACAGTCACCCAGCGGGCTTTCATGCCTAAGGCAGGACTAGAACTCACAGTCTCCTGGTGATTGGCCCACAGTCACCCAGCTGGCTTTCAGGGCTAAGGCGGGACTAGAACTCACTGTCTCATGGTGATTGGCCTAAAGTCACTCAGCTGGGGTTAGAACTCACTGTCTTCTGATTTCTAGCTTGCTGTTTGGGGAATTCTGGAAGTTGAAGTCCACAAGCCAAGCTCGGAGATCCCAGGACTTTCATACAGCCTATCCACTTTTATGAACTCTTAAGGGAGGGATTTCTTGTGGAAGGATTCTGTGGGTACCTGTCCATTGAGGGATCGGGGAAAGAGGAGATTGGAATGGCGTTCTTAGTAACAACCGCTCACTTTGGAAAAATTTACTTCCGAAGGCCAGGATGATGTCCACGCTACCAACCTTTAAGAAGACTGCAAGAATTAAGCTTTTGGTGCAAAAAAAATATATCATAATTAGCCAAGTGGGGTAGGGTTTTAATGGGTGTTCATTGATTATTGGGATTGCTAGAAAAGGTTTTCATAATTGCAAGTTGCCTGGGCCAGCAACAAAGGAGCGTAAATGAATAAATGAATAATTCCCACCTTCTCCACCTAACCAGTTGAGTTGGTAGAGTTGGCTCCTTTTCAAGTCGGTTGTCAAAACCTGTTATTTTCCACGTTGGAAATTAAACCGGTTCTGCTTTTCGTTGCTCACCTCACAAGCACCCAAATTACAAAAGCCTTTGCTTCAGACAACTTTACTTAGGGGTTAAACCTGTCGCTCCCACCGGCTCAACGCCATGGTTCTGCAGGGAAGGCCAATAAGAAAAAGAGATATTTAGGGAAACAATTCAGCCTGTTTTGATGGTTTCTATTTCCAAACAGTTTGTTCCCTGCTGGAAACTTTCTGAGTTGCGTGAAATCTCAGATTCTCTCCTCCCCGCCTCTCCGCTCCGAAACTGCATGTCTTTAGGAGGAAGGAAACATCCAAGATTTTGACTGAATGGCAGAAGTTGGCGTAAGAGGGTTATTATTAGACTTGCAGCTGGCAGGAAATAGATGCCCTTTTTTTTTTTTTTTTGCTGTCTCCGAGCTGCCCCGCCAATCGATTATTCCAAGTCAGCAATTAGCTGACAGCAGCGCATTTCCGGGTTCCTAAAAGTGGAAGCTGAAGGAAACAGTAAAAAGAAAAAAGGGACTGGATGACCAAATGATAGCCTGTCGGAGACTGCCATCGTTTAAAAACAAAAGCAGATAATTGTGCAAAGAATGGCTAGATTGATCCTTGATGATTTATGTCATTTCTCTCTTTTTTTTCTCTCTCACTATTTTTAGAACAGCAGAATAACGGAGTTGGAAGAGACCTTGCAGGTCTAATAATAATAACAACAACAACAACAACAACAACAACAGCAACAGAGTTGGATGGGACCTTGGAGGCCTTCTAGTCCAACCCCCTGCCCAGGCAGGAAACCCTACACCATCTCAGACAGATGGTTATCCAACATCTTCTTATCTTCTAGTCCAGCAGTCACCAACTGGTGGTCCGCGAGAAAATGTTGGTGGTCCGCAGAAAAATTATTTGCATTTTTCATATTGCACCAAATCAGGGGTCCTCGAACTATGGGCCCTGGGCTGGAAACGTGCAATGAACGTTTGTGTTGCTGCAGAGAGTCTCCCCCTTTGGGGTCTTTTTGTGTGGGTTGGAGGGGGACAGAAATTCCAACTTGGGGTCCGCTTCAGCCTCCTGGTGTGGGGCTTTGGGCGAAGGCTGGAGGGAAGCGCCGCTGGTGGCAAGGAGCCAGAGGGCCTCGTTCCAATGGGACTGCCTCATGGCCTGGAACTGGCTGACCATCTCAGCCCACTGAGCCTCCAGGTGCTGGTACCTGGCCTTGCGCTCCCGCAGGTCTTCCCTCTGCATGGAAAGCCTATGCTCCTAGTCCTCAGTGAGGTGCTTCTACTGAGCCTCCTCAGTCAGATCCAATTTGAACTGAGCTGCTTTGCCAACTTTTTCTCGTGGTGGCTGCTTAGCTCCAACAACTGAGATTGTTGAATTTGGGGTTTTCATGAGCTGCCAGCCATAATCATCAAAATTATGACAAATCAAAGCGTGAACTATCTCGCTTTGCATGTAATGAGTCTATTAGTTTACACCTTTTAAGTTGCATTACTGAAATAAATGAACTTTTGCATGATATTCTAATATTTTGAGTTTCACCTGTATTTACGACAGTTGCACTGTCCAGGGCAGGGCTGGGCTGCTGGGGGTTCGCAGGGGCTTGGGAGAACCTGTAGCTAAGATTCTGTGCAGTTCGGAGAACCCCCAAATCCCACTCCTGGCTGGCCCTGCCCACCCCTCCCCTCCCAGGAGTCCCCATGCAGCCCGTTTTGGATGCAGGTAAGTGCAGGGCGTGCGAGGAGGCTCAGGGAGGACGAAAAACGGACCTACTGGAAGTTCGGGCCTGTATCTGGCCTCCAGAGGGCCCTCGGAGCCTGGGGAGGCTATTTTTGCCTTCCCGGAGGCTTGAGGAAAGCCTCCGGAGCCCGGGGAGGACAAAAACGAACCCCCCCAACCGTGGTGCAGGAGGCTGACTAGGCCACGCCCACCATGGCCACGCCCACCCAGCAACCGGGCAGAGAACTCCTTGCTAAAATTGTTGAAGCCCACCCCTTGTCCCGGGGTCATGTGATCACCTTTTGTGACCTTCTGACAATCGGAGTCAATGGGAAGCCGCTAACGACCCTCTTGCTAACTTAACAACTGCAGCGAGTCATTTAACAACTGTCATAAAATGGGGCAAAACTCCCTTCACAACGGTCTCGCTTAGCAATGGGCACAATTGTGGTCAATAAATCAAGGACTAATGATGCGAATTGCTGTAGTGGAAGAGGGGGGGAGAGGGTGGGGGATGTTTCCATATCTGATTGCTGTCTATGGGAAGCAGGTGTAGGAATTTAGCACCCACCCCCCTCCTAGAAGAATGAAATATTTTAGAAAATATTTAAAAAGGCAGAATATATTTCCCTGGATGAGACATGGAGAAACATGTTTTAAAGACAAAGCAGCTTCCTGACTCCCCCCCCACCTTTGTCAATGGGCCATTAAAAGCCTCAGCTAAGCTCACTCATTCTCCCCACCTTTCTCAATGGGCCATCATCATCTGCAACATAATAGAACCCATCTAGAACAGAAACTCACCACATGGCACCTGGGAAGATTACATCAGCCAGCAAGGCTAGCTAAGACCCCCACCCGCTGGGAGTCTGACAACCAATCAGGGTACTCTTCCTGTGCCCCAGAAAGTTCAAAGCTCAGAAAAAGCATAAAGCCAGGGAGCACACAGGATCTCGCCCTTTTCTGTTCAGGATCTCAAGCCATGTGATCCTGGCCACCATTAAACCATCTTTCCAAGCAGCCTCCATGTTTCCAGTGTCTTTGTCCCCACTTGGAACTGAACCCAGATGGATATTTCTTCCAACACAGGCAAGCTCACTCTCTGCTTCCCCCATAGACAGCAACGGAATGACAAGTGCTTCTGTTTTTTTGAAGCTTTTCTTTGTTGAAATTGCTCTCTGGGGCAGATCAATACTTTAGGACAAATATTTCCCTAGTACACGATTGATTTTGCTAACTAGGCCACCCTGCCTTCAGAGAAATCTGGTAGCGTGGTACTATAATTGAGCAAAAGCGTTCTTTGCCAGCGTTAATTTGGGAAGTTGCTCCAACAAGATTGGCCAGTTTTCTTTTCTTTTCTTTTTTTTTAAAGAAAAAAGGGAGGGGGAATTTGGCCAGAGATGGACAAAAAGTATTGCTTCAGCATGTCCAAGAATAAGAAGGGCTTTGTGTGGCTCAGACTGCTAAGACAGTCTGTTTTAAACAGCAGGTGCTTGCAATTACTGCAAGTTCAAGTCCCACCAGGCCCAAGGTTGACTCAGCCTTCCATCCTTTATAACAGGGGTGTCCAAACTTGGTCCCTTTAAGACTTTTGGACTTCAACTCCCAGAGTCCCTCAGCCAGCAAAGCTGGCTGAGGAACTCTGGGAGTTGAAGTCCAAAAGTCTTAAAGGGACCAAGTTTGGACACCCCTGCTTTATAAGGTAGGTAAAATGAGGACCCAGATTGTTGGGGGCAATAAGTTGACTTTGTATATAATATACAAATGGATGAAGACTATTGCTAACATAGTGTAAGCCGCCCTGAGTCTTCGGAGAAGGGCGGGATATAAATGCAAATAAAATAAAATAAAATAAATAAACAAGATGCAAAGATTGGCTTGCAATCAGCAAGGGTTGTATCGGGGGTTTTCAAACTATTTAAGGCCATGAAACGTGCCCCGTTTAAAAGAAGACCCTTCCCAGAAGCCCTGACCAAAGGGCAAAACTCTAGAGATGGAAATTAACTTAGTTTGAGTGAAGGGGCTTGTTTTTAAATTTTTAATGTTGCTGTTAGCCTTTCCCAGAACCTTATCAAATGTTCATGGAATTCTAGAGACTGACTATATGATTAAAATAATTCCCCCGTTGCATGAGACTGTCTCTTTCAAGGACTTTAGAGTGTACCCTATGGTTTGCATGGAAAAAAAAACCTTCCAATATTTCTGCCTCATATTGTACCTCTCCCTCCCTCCCTCCCACTCTCTCTCCTTCTCCCTTCCTCCCTCCTTCTCTTTCTCTCTCATTCTCTCACGCTCTCCCACCCTTTCTCCTTCTCTCTCTCGCCCTCCCTCTCTCTCTCGCCCTCCCTCCTTCTCCCTCCCTCTCTCCTTCTCTCTTTTTCTCTTTCCCCCTCCTTCTCTCCTTCTCTCTCTAATTCTCTCTTCCTCCCTCTCTCCTTCTCTCCCTCACTCCCTCTCTCCTTCTTTCTCTCTCCCCCCTCTCTCTCCTTCTCTCTTACTCCTCCCTCCTCCCTTCTCTTTTTCTCTCCCTCCCTCCTTCTCCCTCCCTCTCTCATTCTCTCTCTCATCTCACCCCTTCTCTCTCCCCTCCCTCTCTCCTTCTCTCTCTCTCTCTCCCTCTCTCATCTCCCTCCCTCTCTCCTTCTCTCTCTCTCCCTCCCTTCCTCCTTCTCCCTCCCTCTCTCATTCTCTATCTCTCTCCTTCTCTCTCTCTCTCTCTCCCTCTCTCTCTCCCTTCCTCCTTCTCCCTCCCTCTCTCATTCTCTCATCTCCCTCCCTCTCTCCTTCTCTCTCTCTCCCTCCCTCTCTCTCTCCCTCCCTCTCTCATTCTCTCTCTCATCTCTCTCCTTCTCTCTCTCCCTCCCTCCCTCTCTCCTTCTTTGTCTCAGCATCTTCATGGTCATGCAGTCCAAATTCAGATGTTTGGTAACTGGCTTGTATTTATGACGGTTCCAGTGCCCTGGGGTCATGTGATCTAGTGGTGGGTTGCTACCAGTTCGCCCCGAATCGGGTGAACCGATAGCGGTGCCTTCAGGAAGCTCCGCCCACCCACCCGGATGCTTCTGCGCAGGCGAGCAAACCGGTAATGAGGGGTTTTGAAACCCGCCCCTGATGTGATCCCCTTTTGCAATCCTCTAATCAGCAAAGTCAATGGGGAAACCAGATTCACTTAACAGCCATTTTACTAACTTAGCAACTGCAGCGATTCACTGAACAACTGTTGCAAGAAAGGTCGTCCAATGTGGGAAAATTCACTCGACAACTGTCTCACTTAGCAACAGAGGTCTTGGGGCTCCACCGCGGTCGTACGTCGAGGACTACCTGGAACAGGTAACCAAGGAGCTCATTTCGAGGACTATTTTCTTCTTCCTTTTTATTAAAATAGATTGATATTTAAAATTACGGAGGTGGGGGGGCATGGATTCTCATTCAGCCCTCGTAAATAAAGCAAGACACAGCCCGGCTTTTGCAGCAGTTAAACACTCAGCTCATTAAGGTTCAGGCAACCGAAGCAAATGAATGGCTTAGTTCCCGCTTGGCGGGAGCTGGAAATGCATCTATCAAATTACTTATTAAACTTGCTTGATTGCCTTCCCCTTCCCGGTTTGGAAATCAGCGGATAAGAGTGACTTTTGCAAGAATATGGGAAGGAAGGACTCCACACTAGGATTCCCCGTTTGCTGCTGGGACGATGTTGTAGGCTTCTAAACTAGGAGAAACGTAGATGGCAATAGCACTTAGATTTATATACCGCTTCACGGGACTTTACAGCCTTCTCTAAGCGGTTTACAGGGTCAACTTATTGCCACAACAATCTGGGTGTTGTGCCTTGTCCTCCCTCCTCTCCTCAGCCGGGCCCCTCCCTCCTCCTGCCGGGCCTGCTATCAGATTCAGAGTCGGATAATGAAGAGGAACGGCCTGGCATGCCTCCAGCCCCCAGCCCTGGCACCATGCCCGGACAGAATGTCAGGAATGAATAAACAAATCTCACTCCCACAGCGTGTGAGCACGAAGCCAGCCAGGTGCTAGAATTGCCGGCAGCAGATCCAGAGGAAGGGAATTCACAGTGGACGGATCCCTGCTTCCGGAGATCTGAGAGGCGACGTCAGCAGAAGGAAGGGAGGGGCAGGCCTGGATAAGTGCTGAGTCATGGAGCCACACCCTATGGCCTATATAAAGGATCTGCTTTTTGGCATTCCTTGAGTCAAGCAAAGTCTCATCTGGTTTGCTGAAGTCACACCTTGGATTCCTGCCTGCCCTGAAAAATCTGAAAGGAATCTGGCAAAGCTGCAGAGGCTTCGTGGCCACGCTTGATACAGACTTCCCAGACGCGGTCATTGGAGGGGGAGGGGGACATGACACTGGGTCCTCATTCGACCGACTTCAAAAGGATAGAAGGCTGAGTCAACCTTGAGCCGGTCAGGTTCGAACTCATGGCAGTGGGCAGAATTAAGCCTGCAATGCTGCATTCTAACAGGAAGGAAGGGGGGGAGGAAGGAAGGAAGGGAGGGTGGGAGGAAGGAACAAAGGAAGGAAGGAGGAAGGAAGGAAGGAAGGGCAATATCAATAGCCCTTGGACTTATATACTGCTTCACAGTGCTTTACAGCCTTCTCTAAGTGGTTTACAGAGTCAGCCTCTTGCTCCCCAACAATCTGGATCCTCAGTTTACTGACCTCGGAAGGATGGAAGGCTGAGTCAACCTTGAGCCAATTGGGTTCGAACTCATGGCAGTGGGCAGAGTTAACCTGCAATGCTGCATTCTAACAGGAAGGGAGGGAGGGAGGCAGGCAGGCAGGCAGGCAGGAAGGAAGGCCAATAGCAATAGCTATTAGGCCACGCGTATCATTTCTGGCTACAGAGGTTTCAGGAAAAGGATATCAAGAATAAGAATGGGGAATCCTGAAATCTCTGCTATGAATGTCCTAGGTGGCCTGAGGCCAACTGCCTGCTGCCGGCCTCAGTTCTCCCATCTGCAGTATGGACACAATTAATATAATTTGCCCTCCCCTCCCCTGTTGGTGACAGACTGAGGCTTAAAAAAGCTAAGCAGGCCTGAAGTTGGGTGTTGCGGTCCGCCAGCAGCCCACGGACCTGGCAACGGAGTGACACAGTGAGGAGGCTGGGGAGGACAATGAGCCAGTCCGGGAGTCAGGGGAAGGCCCGGATGAGAGCTCTGTGTCGGAGGCAGAGATGGGGCCAGGGCCATCTGGAAGTGATGGACTCCGGAGCCTCGAGAGGCAGACAGTGGAGAGTCAGAGAAACAGGAGGAGCCTGTTCCTAGTGAATAGAATAGATTTTTTTTTTTTTATTGGCCAAGTGTGATTGGACACACAAGGAATTTGTCTTGGTGCATATGCTCTCAGTGTACATAAAAGAAAAGATACGTTCATCAAGGTACAACATTTACAACACAATTGATGGTCAATATATCAATATAAATCATAAGGATTGCCAGCAACAAGTTATAGTCATACAGTCATAAGTGGAAAGAGACTGGTGATGGGAACGATGAGAAGATTAATAGTACTGCAGATTCAGTAAATAGTTTGACATGTTGATGGAATTATTTGTTTAGCAGAGTGATGGCCTTCGGGGAAAAACTGTTCTTGTGTCTAGTTGTTCTGGTGTGCAGTGCTCTATAGTGTCGTTTTGAGGGTAGGAGTTGAAACAGTTTATGTCCAGGATGCGAGGGATCTGCAAATATTTTCACGGCCCTCTTCTTGATTCGTGCAGTATACAGGTCCTCAATGGAAGGCAGGTTGGTAGCAATTATTTTTTCTGCAGTTCTAATTATCCTCTGAAGTCTGTGTTTTTCTTGTTGGGTTGCAGAACTGAACCAGACAGTTATAGAGGTGCAAATGACAGACTCAATAATTCCTCTGTAGAATTGGATCAGCAGCTCCTTGGGCAGTTTGAGCTTACTGAGTTGGCGCAGAAAGAACATTCTTCGTTGTCCTTTTTTAATGATGTTTTTGATGTTAGCTGTCCATTTTAGATCTTGCGATATGATAGAACCTAGAAATTTGAAGGTTTCTACTGTTGATACTGTGTTGATACTGTGTTGATACTGTGTTGATACTGTGCACGCATGCAAAGAGCTGCCAGATGGCAAGAGCAGCAGAAGAAAAAAAGACAACTCAGGAGTAAGGCCAGGAGATGATTGGCCCCTCCCACAAGGCTTTAAAAGAGCAGCAACGAGCCTTTGGGTTCTTTGTAGGAAAGCAACGTTGATTTCCTTGCTTCTTGTCAGCGTCTCTTGAACTTTGTGGGATTTTTGCCAAGAAAAGCCTTTGGCAGGTTGCCAAAGACATCAAAGGTTGGTGATAAGGCCGAGGGACTGGTTATGAAGAATTTTGTTTTGGACTAAGCTGAGAATGAATTAATTCTCAGCTGTTTTAATAAAATAAGTTTGTTGAGGACTGAATTGTGTTTAGTAATCACTCCTTGGGCTTTGGAACTCCAGGCAGTAGGCACCCTGCAGCTATGTCGACAACTGCAGGGAAGTTGAAAGGGGCTCGGCCACTGTCAGACCCCTACTGTCTTTTTTCAAAGGTTAATATTTGCCAATCACTTGTACAGATAGTCTCGACTTACGACCACAACTGAGTGCAGGCTTTCTGTCGCTAAGCGAGACACTCAGTTATGTTTTGCCCCATTTAATCACCTTTCTTGCTGTTGTGTCTCGTCCAATCTCACCTCAGCTGGGGTCTTCTTATCTGCTTCTGAACACGGAGGAATGTTCTAGTATGCCTCCCGGCCCCAGCCCTGGCTCCATGCCCAGACAGGCTGAAGAGGAAGAAATACCTCCAGCCCCCAGCTCTGGCTCCATGCCCAGGCAAACGGAGCAACTAGACCCCTCCCCCTCCTCCACAGCATGTGAGCCTGAGGGAGGTCAATTGCCAACAGCTGCAGACTGGAGTGACCCTCGCGTCAGAAGACTTGATAGGCGGAGGCAACAGAAGGAAGGGAGGGGCAGGCCTGGATAAGTGCTGAGTCATGGAGCCACACCCCATGGCCTATATAAAGGACCTGCTTTCTGGCATTCTCTGAGTCAGGCAAAGTCTAAACATATCTTGCTGAAGTCACTTTCTGGTCTCCTGCCTGCCCTGAGGACTTTGCTAGGACTTTGGCAGAGCTGCAGAGGCACGCCTGATTCGGATTTCCCTGACCCGGCCGTCAGCAGAGGAGTGGGACACGACAGTAAAGTGATCTAGCACAGGGGTCTCCAATCTTGGCAACTTTAAAACTCGTGGACTTCAACTGCACAGGTACCGTATATGTGGTACCTTGCTCAATAGTAGTACCTGTGAGAGGGATCTTGGAGTCCTAGTGGATAACCATTTAGATATGAGCCAGCAGTGTGCAGCAGCTGCTAAAAAAGCCAACACAGTTCTGGGCTACATCAACAGAGGGAGAGAATCAAGATCATGTGAAGTGTTAATGCCACTTTATAATGCCTTGGTAGGGCTACACTTGGAATACTGCATTCAGTTTTGGTCACCACGATGTAAAAAAGATGTTGAGACTCTAGAAAGAGTGCAGAGAAGAGCAACAAAGATGATTAGGGGACTGGAGGCTAAAACATATGAAGAACGGTTGCAGGAACTGGGTATGTCTAGTTTAACAAAAAGAAGGACTAGGGGAGACATGATAGCAGTCTTCCAATATCTCAGGGGTTGCCACAAAGAAGAGGGAGTCGGGCTGTTCTCCAAAGCACCTGAGGGTAGAACAAGAAGCAATGGGTGGAAACTAATCAAGGAAAGAAGCAACTTAGAACTAAGGAGAAATTTCCTGACAGTTAGAACAATTAATAAGTGGAATGACTTGCCTGCAGAAGTTGTGAATGCTCCAACACTGGAAATTTTAAAGAAGATGCTGGATAACCATCTGACTGAGATGGTGTAGGGTTTCCTGCCTGGACAGAGGGTTGGACTAGAAGGCCTCCAAGGTCCCTTCCAACTCTGTTGTTATATTATATTATATTAACTCTCAGAATTCTGGGAGTTGAAGTCCACAAGTCTTAAAGTTGCCAAGGTTGGAGACCCCTGATCTAGCATTATGCCTAAGTGAAAGTCTTATTTACAAAACCAGTATGTTCTTTCTGTGTGTGTGCAGAATAAGATATATACGAAATCGAGTCTTAACCTAGTTAATTTCCCCAGGTCTTAAGTGTCTTTCCCTCCCTTTCTGCTTGTAATTTATTGTGGTTGTTCTCCCTTTCCTTATCTCAGTTACCGACAGTGGAATGTCTCCGGGTTTTTTCCTTCCAGCTGTCTTGCAGCCAAAGAAAATCTTTAACTCACAAACATCCACCGATTCAGCATCTCAATCTATGTAAACACAGCAGAAACCTTCCTCCTGGCCTTTCACACTCTCATAAGCTCCCCCCGTGCTTATTCTTCCTTTGCTCCGTGCTATTCTTCCTCGACCTCTGCCACCTCTGGATTTTTTTTTCCACCCCAAACTAACCCACATATCCTATATGTAGCATTTGAAATAGGACCCTCTTTTCCTTTCTCTGCATTGAAGGCAAGTAGGCAACACTATGCAGGAGCCTCCTAATGTTTCCCTTTTTCCTGTCTGCCTTCTCATCTCTTCTTCCTTCCTTCCTCCCATCTCTTCTCTTTCCTCCCCTTCCTTCCTTCCTTCCCTCCTTCCCTCCCTCCCTTCCCCCTCCTCTCCCTCCTCTTCCCTTTCTTCCTTCCTCCTCCCCCTCCCTCTTTCCTTCTCATCTCTTCTTCCTTCCTCCCCTCCCTCTTTCCTTCTCTTCCTTCCTTCCTCTCCCTCCCTTCCTTCTCATCTCTTCTTCCTTCCTTCCTCCCATCTCTTCTCTTTCCTCCCCTTCCTTCCTTCCTTCCCTCCTTCCCTCCCTCCCTTCCCCCTCCTCTCCCTCCTCTTCCCTTTCTTCCTTCCTCCTCCCCCTCCTCTTTCCTTCTCATCTCTTCTTCCTTCCTTCCTCCTCCCTCTTTCCTTCTCTTCTTCCTTCCTTCCTCTCCCTCCCTTCCTTCTCATCTCTTCTTCCTTCCTTCCTCCCATCTCTTCTCTTTCCTCCTCCCTTCCTTCCTTCCATTCTTCCCCTTTACTTCCCTTCTCCTCCTCTCCCTCCCTCCCACCCCTTCTTCCTTTCTTCCGTCTTTCCTCCCTCCCTTCCTTATTCTCATCTCTTCCCTCCCTCCCTCCCTTCCCTTCCTTCCTTCCTTCCCCTCTTTCTCCCCTCTTCTATCCCCTTCCACTTCTCTGCTCCTCCCTTCCCCTGCCCTGTTTCCCTTCCCCTCCCTTCTATTTTCATTGGTGAATTGATGTTTACAAGCGTTTGGAAAAGCCTATTATACAGTAAGTCACATTTTATTTTATTTTTTATTTTTTATTTATTTATTTTTGTCACAACAGTATATATAAGCATAAGCATGAAAATAACTATATAATATTTAAGCATATATATGGGCATAAGTATGTAATAACTATATTAATTGGATATAATGAAAGGAGACAATAAGACAGGAACAGTAGGCACGTTTGTGCTCTTATGCACGCCCTTTACAGACCTCTTAGGAATGGGGTGAGGTCAATGGTAGACAGTTTTTGGTTAAAGCTTTGGGGATTTTGAGAAGAGACCACAGACTCAGGTAGTGCATTCCAGGCATTAACCACTCTGTTAAAGAAGTCATATTTTCTGCAATCAAGATTGCATGATTGCATGGTGAAACATGCATGAAACATGGTGATGAGTGTCCTGTAATCTAAGATTCAGAAAATCCCAAGAAATGTACAGGACACACCCACCTGGAGAGCAGAATGATGAACTGAGCTGTCAGCCAGGAGGAGGAGGAGGAGGAGGAGAAGGCCTCAGTCTATGGGCTCCAATTCACCACACACACTCCCTTTGCTTCGAAACAAAATAAAGCAAGGAAGAACATTTGAAAAATTGAAAAAAACAAGGAAAAAAACCTGCAAAACACTCTTTCCTGTCAAGTCTTATTGTTGGGACTATCTTTCTGTAGCGTAATTTTTAAAAAGTATGACTTTTAAAAATATGACTTCTATAACAGAGTTGTTAACGCTTGGAACTCACATCCTGACTGTCTAGTCTCTTCTCAAAATCCCAAAAACTTCAACCAAAAACTGTCTACTATTGACCTCACCCCATTCCTAAGAGGACTATAAGGGGCGTGCATAAGAGCACAAAAGTGCCTACCGTTCCTGTCCTATTGCTCCTTTTCATTATATCAAATTAATATGGTTGTGGCATACTTTTGCTTATACATATGTTTTTATGATGTGTTGTTGTTTTATATCAATGTTTGCGTATACTGTTGTGACAAAATAGGAAAAAAAAAGTACACAAGCACACACCTAGACACAAACTGCTGAAGAGTTTGCTACTTCTGGCTTAAAGATGTGTATGTATGTATCTATATCTATCTATATTTGCTAGACCAATTCTAGAATACAGCTCGCCTTCACCACATCTCTGACATCAATACAATTCAACGTGTCCAGAAATATTTTACAAGAAGAGTTCTCCATTCCTCTGAAAACAATAGAATACCCTATCCCACCAGACTTGAAATCCTAGGCTTAGAAAACTTGGAACTCCGTCGCCTTCGACAAGACCTAAGCTTAACTCACAGAATCATCTATTGTAATGTCCTTCCTGTTAAAGACTACTTCAACTTTAATTGCAATAATACTAGAGTAACTAATAGATTTAAACTTAATGTCAACCGCTTTAATCTAGATTGCAGAAAATATGACTTCTGTAACAGAATCATCAGTGCTTGGAATACTTTACCTGACTCTGTGGTCTCTTCCCATAATCCTAAAAGTTTTATCCAAAAACTTTCTACTATTGACCTCACCCCATTCCTAAGAGGACCATAAGGGGCGTGCATAAGCGCACAAACGTGCCTACCGTTCCTGTCCTATTGTTTTTCTTTTCTTCTTCCTATATATATGCTTATACCTCCTTATATTTACCCATATATGTGTTTATTTACTATATAATCTTTTTGTATGATACCTACATATATTGTTGTGACAAAATAAAATAAATAAATAAAAATAAAAAAATATATCTATATATATCTCTATCTCCATATCTATCTATCTATCTATCTATCTATCTATCTATCTATCTATCTATCTATCTATCTATCTATCTATCTATCTATCTATCTATCTATCTATCTATCTATCTATCTAAATAATATGGTCATTCTCTGGTCCAATGTTTCTTAACCTTAGCAACATAAAGATGTGTGGACTTCAACTCCCAGAATTCCCTAGGCAGAGTGCTGGCTGGGGAACTCTGGGAGTTGAGGTCCAGACATCTTAATGTCGCTAAGATGGAAAAACACTGTAGTCCATCTAGTTTAACATTTTTACACAAAGCCCATTTCAAGAATGTCTACATGTCTGGAGGCCTGTTTTGTTCCAGAAAGAGAATTCTTACGCAAGAGAAGAAAACTTTTATAAAGATAGTGGGGACCGCTGAAGGGCTACACGCTTAAGAAACTGATCCCTCCTTATGTAAGCGAACCAGGAAAGGCCCATGAACCCTCGAAGGTGTGTATGCGTATAAAACTTGGCATATAATCTAAACCAGGGGTCTCCAACCTTGGCAACTTTAAGACTTGTGGACTTCAACCCAGCTTTGCTGGCTGAGGAACTCTGGGAGTTGAAGTCCACAAGTCTTAAAAGTTGCCAAGGTTGGAGACCCCTGATCTAAACTACTATCAAGCCTCTCTCCTTTTGAGGAGGCACCCACAGTTATTAAACTGATCATTTACATCTGATCTCCTTTGGTGGTATTGATTTTCCTGGAGGGACGTCTGGGGCAATTACGGGGTTTTGAGTGTCAAAATCCTCTCTCGCCTACCGTAATTAAAATAATCTTTGGAGAAAGTAATATAAAATAGCCTCCCAAAGATGTAACATAATCATATACTATATAATTATATAATATATAATCCCTTATATCCCTTATATATATATAGACCGGGATGCCTTGTGCACAGTCACTCACGCCCTCGTGACGTCTCGTCTGGATTACTGCAATGCTCTCTACATGGGGCTCCCCTTGAGGGGCATCCGGAGGCTTCAGTTAGTCCAGAATGCGGCTGCGTGGGTGATAGAGGGAGCCCCTCGTGGCTCCCGTGTGACACCTATCCTGCGCAGACTGCACTGGCTACCTGTGGCCTTCCGGGTGCGCTTCAAGGTTTTGGTGAACGTCTTCAAAGCGCTCCATGGCATAGGGCCGGGCTATTTACGGGACCGCCTACTGCTACCGAATACCTCTCACCGACCCGTGCGCTCTCACAGAGAGGGACTCCTCAGGGTGCCGTCAGCGAGACAGTGTCGTCTGGCGACACCCAGAGGAAGGGCCTTCTCTGTGGGGGCTCCCGCCCTCTGGAACGAACTCCCCCCAGGACTTCGCCAACTTCCGGACCTCCGAACCTTCCGTCGCGAGCTTAAAACACACTTATTCATCTGCGCAGGACTGGATTAGTTTTTAAATTTGTGGGTTTTTTAATGGGTTTTTATCATTTATTCTAAAATTTTAATCTTGGCCAATTGAATAAGTCTTTTAATTGTATTTTAATAGTATTTATATTGTAATATTATTGTTTATTTTATCTGGCTGTGAACCGCCCTGAGTCCTTCGGGAGAAGGGCGGTATAAAAATTTAAATAATAAATAAAATAAATAAATAAAAAATATATTAGTAGTATAAAATAGCCTCCCAAAGATGTAAAATAATCATATACTATATAATTATATAATATATAATCCCTTATAGTATGGTATGGTATGGTACGGTACAGTACAGTACGGTACAGTATCGTAGGATAGTGTAGTACAGTGTAGTATAGTATAGTGTAGTGTAATGTAGTGTAGTATAGTATAGTATAGTATAGTATAGTACAGTACAGTACAGTACAGTACAGTACAGTACAGTACAGTACCGTATCGTATCAGTGGTGGGTTGTTACTGGTTCATACTGGTTTGGGCGAACCAGGAGCGGTGGGGGGAGGCTCCGCCCACCCACCCGGACGTCGTCAAATATGATCTGCATATGCATAGAATGTGCAGATGTGGTGCATGTGCGAGTGAAGGAAGTGCGCGCGTGTGAGCGAACTGGTAGCAATGGGTGGACACTAATCAAGGAGAGAACCAATCTAGAAATCAGGAGAAATTTTCTGACAGAACAATTAATCAGATGAACAACAAGTTGTGAGTGCTCCAAAACTGGAGATTTTAAAGAAGAGACTGGACAGCCATTCGTCCAGAATGGTACAGGGTCTCCTGCTTGAGCAAGGAGTTGGACTAGAAGACCTCCAAGGTCCCTCCCAGCCCTATTTCCTATGTTTTATGTTCTCAAATATAAAATAAAATCCATTCCTGGAACTTTCAGATTTGCACATTCCTAACTGAAAAGAGTGAGCCTGGTATCATCTGAATGCTCAACCCCTAACGTGAATTTATTCGGGAATGAGAAAGGATGTGTCTCTTTTCCAAACCAACTACTTTTTCTTTTACATTAAAGTTTCGGTGTATTATTAATATGAAGATTGAATTGGCCTCTCTACGCTCTTCCCCCTGTCATTCTCGCCTCAGCTTCAGCTTGCCTGGAGCTTCTCAATTTTCAATTAGCCGAAGAATGTTTCCTCAGAGACCGCATTGCTCAGCCTTTGAAAATAAGGCTGCAATAATATTTAATTGATTAGCAGGGGTGTCCAAAGTTTTTTGAGTGAGGGCCAAATACAGAAAAATAAGCAAAGGCCCGGGCCACGGGGGGGGGGGGGGATTTTTTTGTACCAGTTCTTTGGGTGTGGCTTATTTTGGGGTGTGGCTTGGTGGTCATGTGAATGGTGGGTGTGGCTAACTGCTCATGTGACTGAGTGGATGTGGCTATGGGCATAGAAACTACTCAGAGGGCTAAAAAAAGTAATTTTTGACCAGTCCTCACACTTATGACCATCCTCACATTTATGCCCATTGCAGCATTTTTAACAACCATATCACTCATTTCACAACTGCTTCTCTTCACCACGGTTACAAGATAGGGTGCAAAATGTAAAGATAGTTGTAGGTGTGAGGACCAGTCAAAAGTGTGAGAACCTGTCAGAAATCACTTTTTTCAGCCGTCTGGGTAGTCCCTATGCACAGTTTATGAATATGTTTCATATTCATTCATCTTGGCCAGGGGTGTCCAAACTTGGTCCCTTAAGACTTGTGGTCAAAGCTGGCTGAGGAACTCTAGGAATTGAAGTCCACAAGTCTTAAAGAGACCAAGTTTGGACACCCCTGATCTTGGCTTTTGTTTTGTATTTGGTATGAACTTGAAACTCCCTTCGTTATTCCCTGCCCAAGGGGTGGAGGCGCGAGGAGCCTCACCAGGTGGCCCGAGGAAGGCGAGGCTAGAACTGCTGGGGTCAGGCACGGCCAGCAGCCTCTTTCCCGCTCACCGCCTCCTCCGCCCCCTCCCTTCATTATTCCCCGCCCATGGGGAGGAGCCGCGAGCCTCGCAGCGCGAAAAGGCCCATATTAAATTATACTTTCAGAATTTGCTGCGGGCCAATAAAAAATGACCCGCGGGCCGCAGTTTGGATACCCCTGGATTAAGGGAACCAACAGAATTCGTTCAGCCACTGTATTTTTCCCCCCCTGAAATATAAGTCAGGGTGGAAAATGTTGAGAGCAAAATTCCCATGTCTTTCAACATCCGGGTTACTTACAGGACCGCCTACTGCCACCGTTTGCCTCCCACCGACCCGTGCACTCTCACAGAGAGGGACTCCTTAGGGTGCCATCAGCCAAGCAATGTCGGCTGGCGGCCCCCAGGGGGAAGGGCCTTCTCTGCGGGGGCGCCAACCCTATGGAACGAACTTCCCCCTGGACTCCGACAATTTCCTGACCTTCGGACCTTTCACCGCGAGCTGAAGACGTATCTATTTTTCTGCGCAGGACTGGCATAGAGTTTTTAGATGTTATTATGGGTTTTTAATTTTTAATTGGTTTTTTAGGGTTTTAATTGTATTTTAAATTTGGGCCAAATTTTGAATAAGTTTTTTAGTTATTGTTTTATTTGTATTGTGTTTATTGACTGTTGTTTTTATTTGGCTGTAAACCGCCCTGAGTCCTTCGGGAGAAGGGCGGTATACAAATTAAAATATTATTATTATTATTATTATTATTATTATTATTATTATTATTATTATTATTATTATTATTATTATTATTATTATTATTATTAAAAACTTACTTATTTATCCAAGCGGGACTGGCCTGATTTTTAAATTTTTTAAATTTTAAATTTTAATTCTTTGAAATTTTATATGGGCTATTTTAGGTTGGGTCAATTGATGGTTTTAATTCGGCCATTATTGAATATGTATTTTAAATTGATATTTTTAACTTTGTATATTTTATTGTTCTTATCTTTGGCTGTACACCGCCCTGAGTCCTTCGAGAGAAGGGCGGTATAAAAATTTAAATAAATAAATAAATAAATAAATAATAATAATAATTATTATTATTATTATCATCTAAACCAGAGGTCTCCAACCTTGACAACTTTAAGACTTGTGGACTTCAACTCCCAGAGTTCCTCAGCCAGCCAAGGTGGCTGAAGAACTCTGGGAGTTGAAGTCCACAAGTCTTAAAGTTGTCAAGGTTGGAGACCCCTGATCTAAACCCCTAAACATTATCTGACTTTTGTATTTCGGGGGTTTGCCATTCCTCCCCTCCCCACACCCTCTAGATTCAGTCTTTTTCACCTCTGTAACGAGAGAATCTTACTTATTTATTAAATTGATATGCCATCTGTCATGCAGCGCTAGGCTGCACCAACAAAAGGACAGTATCAGGGTAACCTAAAGGGTTAGTATAGCTTTATAAGGCCATACTTGGAATATGGCATCCAGTTGTAGTGACCATGATATAAAGAAGATGTTGAGGCTCTAGAAAGAATGCAGAGAAGAGCAACAAAGAGGATTAGGGGATTGGAGGTTAAAATATAGGAAGAATGGTTTGCAGGAATTGGGTATGTCTATGTCAGAGTGTTTACAGCGTGACTACTATTTTGAGACAACCCAGGAGCAAAATACAGGACACAGAGGTTTGTCTTACAAACTGTTGTGGTCTGCCAGCAGCCTGCGGAGCTGGCAACTGAGTCAGACAGCGATGAGGCTGAAGAAGAACATGGGCCAGTCCTGGAGGCTGGGGAAGGCCCAGATGAGGGCTCTGCGTCGGAGGCTGAGGTGGGGCCAGGGCCATCAGGGAGTAATGTGAGGACTCCAGAGCCTGCAGAAACTGACAGTAGTGAGGCAGAGGAACTGAAGGAGCCTGTTCCTAATGCACGCATGAGAAGAGCTGCCAGAAGGCAAGAGCAGCTCAAGCAAAGAGGACGACTCGGGAGTAGGGCCAAGAGATGATTGGCCCCTCCCATAAGGCTTAAAAGACCAGCAACGGTGTTTCAGCTTTGCCGGAAAACAACATTGATAGCTTTGTCTTGTTGCATTTATTTTGTATCATATCTTCTGAACTTTTGCCAAGAAAGGCCTTTGGCAATTTGCCTAATTGGACCAAGGTTGGTGATAGGACTGAGGAATTTGCTTTCATTTAGTCGAACTACGCTGAGAATGAAGTAATTCTCAGCTGACTGAATAAAGTTTGTTTGTTTTTACACTGACTGAGTTTCCTACTACCTACTTGGGCCTGGGTCACAACACAAACAGTGGTTTATATACAAGACTTCTATATACAGACAGGCACCAGGCAAGCAATCCAGCTACTTCAAAACTCTACACGGAGAACTACAATGCAGATACTCAAGGAAAGAGAGACGCCCTCTAATGGCCTCCCTTATATAGGTAGCTTCTTAAAGGGCAATAACCCTGCTGACTCATCCTCAGTCTTAAAGGGGCTGGTCAGCTTTAAATCGTCATTATTTATTTATTTATTTTATTTATTTGATTTGATTTTTATACCGCCCTTCTCCCGAAGGACTCAGGGCGGTGTACAGGCATAATAAAACCGACAATACAATATACAAGTTTAAAATACGATTTAAAAAACTTATTTAAATTAGCCCAGTGATTAAAATTTACCATACTAAAAAACCCCGTTTAAAATGAATAAATTTAACATTAAAATCCCAATTTAAGCCAGTCCCGCGCGGATAAAAAGATGAGTCTTGAGTTCGCGACGAAATGTCCGAAGGTCAGGTATTTGGCGTAAACCCGGGGGAAGCTCGTTCCAGAGTGTGGGAGCCCCCACAGAGAAGGCCCTTCCCCTGGGGGCCGCCAGCCGACATTGTTTGGCGGACGGCACCCTGAGAAGTCCCTCTCTATGGGAGCGTACGGGTCGGTGGGAGGCGTGTGGTAACAGCAGGCGGTCCCGTAAGTACCCAGGACCTAAGCCATGGAGCGATTTAAAGGTCATAACCAACACCTTAAAGTGCACCCGGAAGGCCACAGGCAGCCAGTGCAGTCTGCGCAGGAGCGGTGTTACATGGGAGCTACGCGTAGCTCCCTCTATAACCCGCGCAGCTGCATTCTGGACTAACTGAAGCCTCCGAGCGCACTTCAAGGGGAGCCCCATGTAGAGAGCATTACAGTAATCCAAGCGAGAGGTAACGAGCGCATGAGTGACTGTGCATAAGGCATCCCGATCAAGGAAGGGGCGCAACTGCCGAACCAGGCGAACCTGGTGGAAGGCCCCCCTCGAGACGGCCGTCAAATGATCTTCAAACGACAGCCGATTACCCTGACATCTACTCTAATGAAGCAAAGCTGGCTGAGGAACTCTGGCAGTTGAAGTCCACAAGTCTTAAAGTTGCCAAGGTTGGAGACCCCTGTGGCTAGAGAGTATTGTATGCCAAGACAACTAGACACAGGGACAGTTTTCCCCCCCTTCATGCCGTGACTCTGCTGAATACCTGATACTCGCAGTTGACAAAACATGGTGACTACTAAGTTCTGTCTAATATGTATGTATATTAGACAGAACTTAGTAATAGCACAGTGATTAGAATGAAGTATTGCAGGCTAATTCTGCCCTATGCCAGCAGTTCAATCCTGACTGGCTCAAGGTTGACTCAGCCCTTCAGCCTCCTTCACAGGTCGGTAAAATGAGGAGCCACGTTGGGGGCTATATGCTGACCAGTGATGAAATGTAAAATCTGCTACTACTGGTTCTGTGGCATGGCTTGGTGTTTGGTGGAGTAATGTGACTGGGTGGGCAGCGTCAACTTTTTTTTTTACTTTTAAAAGGTCTTTTAAAAGGCTCTCACAATCCCAGCTGAGTTGCCTGATCGTCAGAGGCTTTTCTTTTCTTTTAAGAGCATTTTTTTTTGCTTTTAAAAGAAAAGAAAAGCCTCTGAAGATCAGGCAACTCAGCTGGGATTGTCAGAGGAGCCTTTTAAAAGCATTTTTTTTACAACCTCTTCGGCTGAAAAAATGCTTTTAAAACCCCTGACAATCCCAGCTTTTAAAACCTCTGACAATCCCAGCTGAGCCACACAATCATCAGAGGTGGGGTTTTTTTAACTGTTAAAAGCATTTTTTCGGCCAAAGAAAAAATGCTTTTAAAAGTAAAAAAAAAATGCCTCTGATGATCGCGTAGCTCAGCTGGACATGGTGCGGGGGGGGGGGAGGGATTTTTGTTACCGGTTCTCCGAACCACCCACCGCCATCACTACCGGATCAGGCGATCCAGTTTGAACTGGGAGCATTTCACCCTTGATGCTGACTCTGCAAACCGCTTAGAGAGGGCTGTAAGGAACTCTTTGTGGTGTATAAGTCTAAGTGGTGTTGCTATTAAGCCATAGAATGCGGCTATAGTATTATTTATTCTTTTATTATCTCACACTTTTAGCATTATTCTTTTCTCTGTTGTTTTTCAAGTAGGCTGAAAAGTTTCTGAACCGTGTCTAACCATATTGGTCAAATTAAAGTATTCTATTCTAGTATCGGACCTGCAGGGGGAATTGGCTTTCTTGGCTGAGATTCGTGAAAATCGTAGATCCAAGACTGGAAAGCAACAGATTATCTTATTGCTCTGATTCTTGTCAAGATAATGCAGCTTCCCACTTGTGTGAATTCAGCAGCCCAGAATTCTTTCCAAAGCTTATGCTGATTAGGAATTGTGAGAATCTATGTCTCCGCATTTGGAGGATGACTTGATGGAGAAATGTCAGAATAATGCATGCCTCCTCAGGAGCTCTCCGTAGTGCTGAAGAGACCATGCCAATCTGCTTCTTCCTTGCTAGTAATATCTTCCCACCGATTTCCTCTCCATCACTTAAAATTTTTGGTTTATACCAGGGTTGCCAAACCTTGGCAGCTTTAAGAGTTCTGGCTGGGGAATTCTGAGAGTTGAAGGTTTTTTTTTTGTTTTGTTTACATTTATATCCCGCCCTTCTCCGAAGACTCAGGGCGGCTTTACAGTGTGTAAGGCAATAGTCTCATTCTATTTGTATATTTACAAAGCTTTGCTGGCTGAGGGACTCTGGGAGTTGAAGTCCACAATTCTTAAAGGGACCAAGTTTGGACACCCCTGGACTAGAACCTGCAGTTATTGCAGGCAGCTGTGTTTTAATAACAGGCTTCTTACAGCCTGAGCCACCACGGCCCCTGGAGTTCACAGGTCTCTATGCTCTTTTCTACTCTGGAAGGCCTAGCAGAAACCTTCTGAAGTCAAGGCCACTTCCTTATCTATTTTGCTTCACATTTTCTCAGCGTGAAATGGGTGGCGAGTTATTGGCCCCCACGGAGAAGGTCCGCAATCTAGGCGTCCTTCTGGATGCACGGCTGTCGTTAGAAGAGCATATGACGGCTGTCGCCAGAGGAGCTTTTTATCAGGTCCGCCTGATACGCCAGTTGCATCCCTTCTTGGATCGGGATTCCCTCTGCACAGTCACTCACGCCCTCGTCACTTCCTGCCTGGACTACTGCAATGCTCTCTACATGGGGCTCCCCTTGAAGAGCACCCGGAGGCTCCAACTGGTTCAGAATGCGGCCGCGGGGGTGATAGAGGGAACGACTCGAGGCTCCCATATAACACCCCTCATGCGCAGGCTGCACTGGCTTCTGGTGGTCTTCCGGGTGCAATTCAAGGTGTTAGTTATCACCTTTAAAGCGCTCCATGGCATAGGACCGGGTTATTTACGGGACCGCCTGCTGCTACCGGTGGCCTCCCATCGACCAGTGTGCTCCCATAGGGAGGGCCTCCTCAGGGTGCCGTCGGCCAGACAATGTCGACTGGCGACCCCCAGGGGGAGGGCCTTCTCTGTGGAGGCTCCAGCCCTATGGAACGAGCTGCCTCCAGGGTGATAGAGGGAGTTCCACGTAACTCCCATGTAACACCTCTCCTGCGCAGACTGCACTGGCTACCTGCTGCCTTTCAGGTGCATTTCAAGGTTTTGGTTACCACCTTTAAAGTGCTCCATGGCTTGGGACCTGGGTACTTAGGGGACCGCCTGCTGTTACCTCATGCCTCCCACCGTCCTGTACACTCTCACAGAGAGGGACTTCTCAGGGTGCCATCCGCCAAACAATGTCGGCTGGCGGCCCCCAGGGGAAGATCCTTCTCTGTGGGGGCTCCTACTCTTTGGAATGAACTTCCCCCTGGTTTACGCCAAATACCTGACCTTCGGACCTTTCGCCGCGAATTGAAAACATATTTGTCTATTCGCGCGGAGCTAGCTTAAACTTTTTAAACTGTTTAGTTTTTAAATTTTAAATTCTATTTATATTTTAAATTGGGGTTTTTAGATTTTAATTATTTTAATTTCTCGGCCAAATTGTGTAATAAGTTTCTTAATTTAGTTTTTAATATTGTATATTGTGTATATTTTTAGCCTGGCTGTACACCGCCCTGAGTCCTTCGGGAGAAGGGCGGTCTAGAAATTCAATAAATAATAATAATAAATAATAATAATACACCAACTCTCTGACCTCCGGACCTTTCGGCACGAGCTGAAGACATTTTTATTCCATTGCGCAGGACTGGCCTAATAGTTTTAATGGGGGTTTTACTGGTTTTATAGTTTTCAGCCAATTTTGTATTAAATTCGTTTTTAATTTTTATACTTGTTGTTTTATCTGGCTGTAAACCGCCCTGAGTCCTTTGGGAGAAGGGCGGTATAAAAATTGGAATAAATAAATAAATAAATAAATAAATAAGCGTGCCATCGTTTTGATGGTTGGAGAGTTCTCTTTCACCAACACTACAAGACCACCTTGGAAGTGAAGATGCATAGAGGTTCCTGCAAAGAATAACAGAGTTGTAAGGGACCATGTAGGTCATCTAGCCCAACCCCATGCTCAAGCAGGAGACCCTACCCCATTTCTCACAGATGGCCGTCCAGTCTGTTCTTGAAAGCCTCCGTCCGGTGATGAAGCTCCCACAACTTCCGAAGGCAACTTTTGTTCCATTGCTTGATGGCTTTCACTGTCAGAAAATGTCTCCAGAAAAAAATCATCACCATGAGGTGATGATCAGCAGCCAGAAGCTCACATTGAGCTCGTAATAGGTGAGAAAACGTTATTAAGTTTGGCAAGACTGAGAGAAGACAGTGAGTTAAGTTACTACAGATGACTGGGATGAAGGAAATTATAGGACAGTTCTTGGAAGAGGTAGAAGTTATTACCAAAGAAAAGCGGAAATGTAAGCCATTTGCCTTGGCCAGGATGAACCCTCCTCCCAGAATTTTCACTCATTAGATTAGATTGGATTAACAGAGTTGGAAGGGACCTTGTAGGTCATCTAGTCCACCCCACCCCCCGCTCAAGCAGGAAACCCTCCACCATTTCTGACAGATGGCAGTCCAGTCTCTTCTTGGAAGTCTCCAGTGATGAAGCTCCCACAACTTCCGAAGGCAACTTCTGCTCCATTGGTTGACTGTTCTCACTGTCAGAAAGTTCCTCCTCATTTCTAAATTGAATCTCTCCTTGTTCAATTTCCCTCCATTATTCCTTGTCTGGCCTTTGGGTGTTTTGGAAAATAGCTTGACCCCCCCCCCATCCTCTCTGTGGCAGCTACTCAAATATTGGAACCTTGCTATCATGTCACCCCTAGTCCTTCTTTTCATAAGACAAGACATATTCAATTCCAGCAACCATTCTTCGTATGTGTTGCGTCTGCGCCCCCCCGAGCCAGGCCCCCTGCCAGAAAGTGACTCGGAAAGTGAGGAGGAAGGGCAATCAGGACTTATCTCGGGAGCACCGGCTTTCCTGGCTCAACTCCAGGAGCCAGAGGCAGGCCAGGTGGAAGAGATAACGAGGCCTTCGTCCCCTGACTCTTTCCCCCCCAGGCCACGCCTCCAGACCCAGCTGATGGCAATCAGGCCTGGCTGGACCCTCGGTTTCGTAGGCAGGAGAGGTGGGAACAACAGAAGCAGGGGTGGGGCAGGCCTAGGAAGTGTTGAGTCACGGAGCCACACCCCACAGGATATAAAAGCAGCAAGAGCTGCTGTGCCTCTTCGTAGCAGGCAAATCAACTGATTAACTAAGAGCTGAAGTACTGTTTGTTCCTGGGTGACTCATCGGTGTCGAGGGAGATAACAGAGACACTTGGCAGATGCTTGCTAGTTTGCTGCCAGAGCTGATAGTGCCGGCTAATTAAGCCATCGCTCGGAGGGAGGCGAGGGGGACAGAACAGTATGTTTTAGCCTCCAGTCCCCTAATCATTTTTGCTGATTTTCTCTGCACTCTTTCTAGCATCTTAAACATCTTTTTTATAGTGTGGTGACCAAAACTGGATGCGGTACTCTAGGTGTGGTCTTACTAAGGCTTTATAGAGCGGCATTAGTACCTTCCTTGATCTTGACTGTATCCCTCTATTAATGCAGTTTAGGATTGCGTTGTCTTTTTTTAGCTTCATACCTGACTCTTATTTTAAATTCTACAGCTCACTGTGCTGGGAAGAATTTCAAAAGGCAGCCGGGGGTGGGGTGGGGTGGGGTGGGGCGGGGGAGAAAGGTGTTTTAAGATAGCAACAAAACAGATTGGGTGGAAAGAGTGAAACAGCATAATAGGTGCTTGCCTGTGAAGGAAATCAAAGGTCAGGCTTGATGATTTAGCATTTCCACACTTTTTACACACCCCGAAGCTTTTATCTTGCTTTTCCAAATCCTTTAAGCACAGTCGGTTCTCTTTGAACTCTCCTCACCTGAGCAGCGTGGAGATTCAAAGGAAACTTTGAAAGAGTAAGTAGTCCTTAAATTACTGAGAAATTTAATGCCCCAGCAATAGTGTAAAATAGAAAGGCAATACGGCTCTTTCAAAAGCAGACTGCATATTGTGACATGACAAGAAAATAGATCCTTGCGGCCCGGGGATGTCAAACACAATTCCAAAATTGTATCTCAAGGCAACACGCCATATTTTTTTCCACGAAGCCTACTTGTCAAGGTCAGAGAGAGTTGGCGAGAGTCTGAGTTCACCAACTCCCCCGTGAGGCAAAGATGGTAAACAAAGTGCGAAGGCCGGAGAATCAGAAATCACTTAACTGCCTTTTTGGCAGAATTACGTACATCTAACTTAGGCCGTCTCGCAACGCTTGAGCTGGTTCTGAGTTACAGACAAAACTCTCCCAACGGGTGTTTGAATGAAGAAATAACAAGCACGGTCTAATTCTACCCACGCGTTTCTTTCGGAAATATAAAATTTAGCTGGCCATGGACCTCCTCCCCATCCTTCAGCCAAAGAAAATCTTAAGTAGCCGGAGAGGGTATTCTTCAGAGAATAATTTCCCAGCCTTCAGCTTGTTTATGTTTTAGGAATGAATGAAATACATATTATCAGGGTTATAAATGGAAACATTACACCCTTTGCTTAATTTTGTTTGCTTTTTTTATTCATCAAGTTCCTGTTAGCGGAAAGGAAGGGTGACCTGTTTGATGTTCTAGGATTAATACGTATCTTTTGATCAACCGTGAACCAGTAGTGGGATTCAGCCGGTTCAGGCGAACCGGCAGATAATAATAATAATAATAATAATAATAATAATAATAATAATAATAATAATAATAATAATAATAATAATAATAATAATAATAATAATAATAATAATAATAATAATATTTTAATTTATATACCGCCCTTCTCCCGAAGGACTCAGAGCGGTGAACAGGCAAATAAAATACAAACAAAAACATACACAATAATTAAAACAACCCTTAAAAAACTGATTCAAATTTGCCAGAAAATTTAAAATAACATTACACCCCATAAAAGTACAGAAATTTAAAACCCATCAAAATCCAATTAAAATTTAAAATTTAAAATCAGTCCAGTCCAGCCATACAAAATAAATAGGTTTTAAGTTAAATTACTGCCTAGCCCCTTCCCACCCCGCCCCTTCCAGGAGTCCCCACACACCCCATTTTGGCTTCCAGGTAATTGCAGGGAGGCCTACTAGGCCGAAAATGGGGTGCGGGTGTATGTGCATCCCAGAGATGGGTTTCAGCAGCTTCTGGAGAACCGGTAGTGGAAACTTTGAGTAGTTCGGAGAACTGGTAGTAAAAATTCTGACTGGCCCGGTCTCATCTAGTCTCTGCCTCCCGAGTCCCAGCTGATTGGGAGGAAATGGGGATTTTGCAGGATCCTTCCCCTGGAGTGGGGAGGAAATGGGGATTTTGCAGGATCCTTCCCCCCCAAGTGGGGTGGGAATGGAGATTTTACTATATCCTTCCTCTGCCACACCCACCAAGCCATGCCCACCAAGCTATGCCACACCCACCAAGCCACACCCACAGAACCGGTAGTAAAAATTTTTTAAACCCACCACTCATGCGTGGTCCCCTCCCCCGCGGCCCATTTTTGCTCCCGGGGGGGGTGCAGGAGGCCGAGTGCTGCCTGTCACACACCCCTGGCCACGCCCATCATGGCCACACCCACCTACCCGGTCATAAGGCAAAGAACCAGTTGTTAAATTATTTGAATCCCACAACTGCCCTGTACCTATAGGGAGATCAACAGAAAAATTATCAGCCTTTCTTTGCCTTGCCTGTAAACAATTGCTGGTCAGCTTGAAGGAAGAAACTTATATATTTTTTATTTATTTATTTATTTTATTTGCATTTATATCCCGCCCTTCTCCGAAGACTCAGGGCGGCTTGCACTATGTATTTCATTATCTTGTTGGGTTTTTACCTGGAGGAACTGGTTAATCAGCTGCCGGCTATAGATTGATTCTTTTAGGTTATAGCAGATCGGTCACTGATTGTAAGATGGGAAAACGCATCAGCTTTTTTCCTTTGCTTTCTGGAAAAAAAGGTTGAGCTCATAACATAACATTTGATATCATTTTTGTTTGTGAAACATGGCTGAATTCATCCCTTCCTGACTCCATTATCTCAAACAAAGAATATCAAGCTCAAAACTTACTTATTTATCTGCGCTGGACTGGGTTAGTTTTTTAAGTTATGGGTTTTTAATGGGTTTTATCTCCAAATTTTAATTGTGGCCAATTTAAATAAGTTTTTTACTAGTATTTTAATTGTATCTATAATGTATTGTGCATTTTTTACTTGGCTGTGAACCGCCCTGAGTCCTTCGGGAGAAGGGCGGTATACAAATTTAAATAATAAATAAATAAAATAAATAAGTCTATCGATCAGATCGGGAAAACCGAAGAGGTGGTGGAGTGGCTATCTTTTACAAAAAGACACTGAATCTAAAAAATATCCAAGTAGCACATAAACTCTCTCTTCCTGAAACTATAGTATGCGACCTATCCCTTGACACTACTCTTCGATTCTTACTATGCTACAGAGCCCCCGACTATGACATTACCCACGCAAATATGCTAACCTCAATGCTAACATGGACTACCTCTTGCCCATACCCTCTTATCTTCCTGGGTGACTTAAATCTACCTCTCATTAACTGGACAACTAATGAATGTTCAACTGACCCAATCCATACTACACTATACAACGCTGTTACAAACCTAGGTCTTGAACAACTTGTAACTAACAATACAAGACTCAACAACTGCCTTGACCTCATCTTCTGCAACAATCCAAACTCAATTTACGGACTACAAATTAAAGAACCTTTTTCAAACAGTGACCACTGCATGATTGATTTTCGTCTCAATATACGTCCATACTTAAATCGTCATAACACCAGAACTCCCAACTACAACTTCAAGAAAGCCAATTACGACCTTATAAACAACGATCTTTCATTTCTGAACTGGCAAAATCTGTTTGCAACCTGCATAACCGCTGATGACCTCTATAGAGTCTTCCTACTTGAAATCAATAGAGTCATTAAATTATATGTACCACGAATGACTACCATGTCCAAGAAAAACAAACTACCCATATCAATAAAAAAGCTTCAATCCAAAAAATCCTCTGGAAAAGAAACAAAAAAGGCTATGTTACAAACTTCAGAAACCGCTACAGAAACATATGCAACCAAATAAAAACTGAATGCACAAATTACCACACCAAGCAAGAAGAAAACCTTCTACGCACAAATTCCAATCGTGCCTTTTATAATTTTGTCAACAATAAACTTAAAGATTCAAGATCCATCCCACCACTAAAAGATTCTAACAACAAAGAATGCAATGACGAAACAGTCAAAGCAAACCTCTTCAACATTTTCTTTGGCTCAGTTTTTGTTAACTCCGATAACACATATCCAACATTCCACAAACGAACCAGCAATGACTATGATGATTTAACTCATATAGATTTCACAGAAGACAACGTTGGTAAAGCTCTTCACAACTTAAAACCATCGCTTTCTATTGGACCTGATGGTCTATGTGCATATTTCTTAAAAAAACTTTCCATTAATATAGCTGAACCCCTAAGTATTATCTTTGATAAAGCTTTCACTACCAGTTCTCTTCCCAAACTTTGGTCACTAGCCACAGTCATCCCCATCTTCAAAAAGGAGACCCCAGCTTAGTCGAAAACTACAGACCGATCTCCCTTTGCTCGTCACCTGCAAAGTCATGGAATCTATCATCAATCAATCCATTACCTCACACTTAGAAACTAACAACCTACTCTCCAACAAACAATTTGGTTTCAGGAAAAGTTATCATGTAACTTACAACTTCTCCACTGCAAAAACATATGGACTTCAAATCTAGATCAAGGCAAATCAATAGATGCAATCTACATAGACTTCTGCAAAGCTTTTGACTCAGTAGTACGATAAACTTCTCCTTAAACTAACATCCTATGGCATCTCAGGACCCCTCCACAAATGGATATCTGCTTTTCTGTCTAACAGACAACAAGTGGTCAAAATTGGCAATGCTTTATCAAATCCTGTTCCTGTCAAGAGTGGAGTTCCTCAAGGCAGCGTCCTTGGACCAACACTCTTTATTCTATACATTAATGATCTTTGTGACCATATCTCAAGTAATTGTGTTCTCTTTGCTGACGATGTCAAACTATTTAACACCACAGACAACACTTCTATCATTCAAAACGACCTTGACCATCTAACCGCTTGGTCTAAAAATTGGCAGCTCCAAATTTCAACCGGCAAATGCTCAGTCTTACATATAGGAAAAAAGAACTCTAAAACTAAGTACATACTAGATGGACATTACCTTACAGACGACCCCCATCCCGTTAAAGACCTTGGAGTTTTCATGTCAAATGATCTAAGTCCAAAGCCCACTGCAACTACATAGCAAAAAAAGCTCTAAGAGTTGTAAACCTAATTTTGCGTAGCTTCTTTTCCAAAAACACCACACTACTAACCAGAGCATATAAAACATTTGCTAGACCAATTCTAGAATACAGCTCACCTGTTTGGAACCCTCACCACATCTCTGACATCAATACAATTGAACGTGTCCAGAAATATTTTACAAGAAGAGTTCTCCATTCCTCTGAAAACAACAAAATACCTTATCCCACCAGACTTGAAATCCTAGGCTTAGAAAACTTGGAACTCCGTCGCCTTCGACAAGACCTAAGTTTAACTCACAGAATCATCTATTGTAATGTCCTTCCTGTCAAAGACTACTTCAGCTTTAATTGCAATAATACAAGGGCAACCAATAGATTTAAACTTAATGTAAACCGCTTTAATCTAGATTGCAGAAAATATGACTTCTGCAACAGAATCATCAGTGCTTGGAATACTTTACCTGACTCTGTGGTCTCTTCCCATAATCCTAATAGCTTTAACCAAAAACTTTCTACTATTGACCTCACCCCATTCCTAAGAGGACCATAAGGGGCGTGCATAAGCGCACAAACGTGCCTACCGTTCCTGTCCTATTGTTTTTCTTTTCTTCTTCCTATATATGTTTATATGTGTATATACTATATAATCTTTTTGTATGATGTTGTGACAAAATAAATAAATAAATAAATAATAACAGAGTTGGAAGGGACCTTGGAGGTCTTCTAGTCCAACCCCCTGCCGAGGCAGGAAACCCTACACCATTTCGGACAAATTCTCATAATTTGACAATACATTAAACTGCATCTATTTTAGGAGTAAGGTGAAAAAGATACTTCTCCTAATGATCTCTCAGTTAAGCATGTTCCATAATACAGCTGATGTCCCTCAAAGGTTACGCTACACCAGACCTGGGCATTTTACAATCCCCGTGGCCACAACCAGTGGCGGGATTCAAATAATTTAACAACCGGTTCTCTGCCCTAATGACCAGCTGGGTAGGCGTGGCTTGGTGGTCATATGACCGTGTGGGTGTGGCCAACTCAACGGCACTCAGGTCGATGGGCGCTTTGCCTTAGCAGTTACAATGTAACAAGGGTTAAGCAGAGAGGCAGTTTCTGTAAGCAGGGCAATAAAGATAAGGCTAGAAACACCAGAATGCTTCCTTCCTGCCTTCCTTACAGGATTAGCCCTGTAAAGTGGAAAAAAACAAAATAAGATTTCTTCCAACAAACCGGTTCTCCGAACTGCTTAGAAAGTTAATAACCGGTTCTCCCGAATAGGTGCGAACTGGCTGAATCCCACCACTGGCCACAACCCCCTGTCCAGCTCATATGAGGTCAATCGAAAATTAGAAATCAAATGTAAATAAACATATTCTATGCATGCAATACAACTGTGTTGATTTATTTTGAAGGTCACTGCTCTTATTTTTCTTCAATCCACGTATATGTCTGCCAGTGGCGAAATGTAAAATTTGTTACTATCGGTTCTGTGGGCGTGGCTTGATAATGTGTCTAAGTGGCATAGCCAACTTTTTTTTTTTTTTACTTTTAAAAGCATTTTTTCTACAACCTCTTCCCAATCTAGCCTTCAGGCTAGGGATGTCCTGTGCTTTTTCCTGTCTGACTATTTTTTTTAATTTGCATTTATATCCCGCCCTTTTCCGAAGACTCAGGGCGGCTTACACTGTGTCAAGCAATAGTCTTCATCCATTTGTATATTTATATACAAAGTCAACTTATTGCCCCCAACAATCTGGGTCCTCATTTTACCTACCTTATAAAGGATGGAAGGCTGAGTCAACCTTGGGCCTGGTGGGACTAGAACCTGCAGTAATTGCAGGCAGCTGTGTTAATAACAGACTGTCTCAGCAGTCTGAGCCACAGAGGCCCTATTAACCTGGGCCTGTCTGTTTAACTTTCTGGAATCATGCAACGTTCATTTGGGGCCTTCACTTGCTTTATACAGGTAGTTCTCAACACTATTGAGTTGGTAGTTCTTGTACTGGGGTATTGTTTACATGTTGATTGTTGGCTTAGTGTTAGAGCCTCTGGTGGCTCAGACTGCTAAGACAGTCTGTTATTAACACAGCTGCTTGCAATTACTGCAGGTTCAAGTCCCACCAGGCCCAAGGTTGACTCAGCCTTCCATCCTTTATAAGGTAGGTAAAATGAGGACCCAGATTATTGGGGGCAATAAGTTGACTTTGTATATAATATACAAATGGATGAAGACTATTGCTTAACACATTGTAAGCCGCCCTGAGTCTTCGGAGAAGGGTGGGATATAAATACAAATTTAAAAAAATCAACTCAGACAAACAAGCTAACAGTAGACCACAACCTAATCGAGTTTAGACGATTTAGAACTTCGCCATCTTCGGTCTGATCTAAACTTAGTACATAAAATCATTTGCTACAATGTCCTAGCAGCCTGTTGTGGCTCCAGCCCTCCCCCCCCAGGCCTGGCCCCCTGCCAGAAAGTAATACAGAGAGTGAGGGGGAAGGGCTGTCAGGGCTCCCCTCTGCAGGGCCGGCCTCTCTGGCTCAGCTCCAGGAGCCAGAGGCAGGCCAAGTGGAGGAGGTGACGAGGCCTCTGTCTCCTGTATCTCCCCCCGCCCAGGCAACGCTTCCAGACCCAGCTGTGGGCAATCAATCCTGGCTAGATCCCAGGTTTCGTAAACAAGAGAGGCGGGAACCACAAAAGAAGGGGTGGGCAGGCCTAGAGAGTGCTGAGTCACGGAGCCACACCCCACAGGGTATAAAAGCAGGAGGGGCTGCTCTACTACTTCGTGACAGACAAAACAAACTGACTGGAGAAAACTTGAGCTGACTTGACTGAGCATTTGGCCTGGATTGCTGTTTGTTCCTGACTTCCTGGTTGCTCCAGTAATGAGCTTCTGTGACGCCGGCATCAGGGAAGATAAAGAAAACCTTGGCAGACGATCGCTGGTTTGCTGCCAGATCTGATAGCTGCCGTGGACTAAATTGCTGGCTAATACGACTTTATTATTTCAACAACTAGCCTAAGAATAAAATATTTTAGTCAATTTTAATGGGTTTTAACCGGTTTTTTATCGTTTTAGTGATTTGGCGATTATAATATTTTGTTTTAATTGGGTTTTAAATTGCTTATTTATTATTGTTGTATTTTTAATATGCCTGTGAACCGCCCTGAGTCCTACGGGAGATGGTGCAGTATAAAAGTATAAAAATAAATAAATAAATACATAATTGAGTCAGTTCATATGTCTCCTGGACTGAGGTGGGGGGGGGGGGAACAGAACACAGCCAATGAATATTTCAGCTTCAACCACAACAATACAAGGGCACACAACAGATACAAACTCATGGTAAACTGATCCAAACTAGACTGCAGAAAATACGACTTCAGCAACAGAGTGGTCAGTGCCTGGAATGCACTACCCGACTCTGTGGTTTCTTCCCCAAACCCCCAAAACTTTAACCTTAGACTATCTACTGTTGACCTCACCCCATTCCTAAGAGGGTCTGTAAGGGGCCTGCATAAGCGCACCAGCGTGCATACCGTCCCTGTCCTAATGTTTTCTTTTATCCGTATCCTTTTCATGTATTTATAATTATGTTTACACTTGTATCTGTCATCAAATACATGCTTGATGAAAATAAAATAAATAAAAATAAAAACCTGCACTCCCGCCAACACAAACAGGGCAAGTCACTACTATAAAAACAGAAAGCAAATGTCACTCCCTTCCAGCACTGATGATGTTACCTAGTTGGGTCATGAAACTTCTGCAAGAAAACAACCAAGCTCAGAGAGCACCAAGGACTCCATAGTCCTCCTCCTCCTCCCTCCCTTCCAACACTGATGATGTTACCTAGTTGGGTCATGAAACGTCTGCAAGAAAACAACCAAGCTCAGAGATTACAAAGGACCCCACGGTCCTCCTCCCTCCCTTCTAGCATTGATGATGTTACCCAGTTGGGTCATGAAACACCTGCAAGGAAACAACCAAGCTCAGAGAGCATTAAAGACCCCACAATAATAGGCGAAACCCCTTTTCCAGAGGACTGCAGTGCATCCCTAGGGAGACAGCTTTAACCATTCCTTCCTTAGTGACCTTCCTTAGTGACAGATGGGTCAGACCAGAAGGAGCTACCGACTCGACCCAGTCGTAAGCAGCCCTTCTTTCCCTATTAGCTCTACCATCTCCAATGCCCAAATCTAATTCTTTTTTTAAAAATATATATATATATATAAATAAAAATCTGTATTTTCATCTTTTCTCTAGGAGCAAATGCCCCCTCTTCTCTCCGCTCCCACCCCGCTAATTTATTTGCAACCACTGAGTCAGGACAGATTGAAAAAACGGTATCTCTCGCAGAGTCATCGAGGGGCTTAAAGAGATTAACTCTATTGCAATCCAGCTTTCCGTTTCTTGGGCATTTAGCACAGGTTCCCAGCTCTCTGGGTTAAACTCACGAAAGCGTGAAATTTGCAATTAAAGGAAAGGACAGCTTTACTGGAGCAGAGCCCTCAGTAGCTCTGCCGTCTTAAGGTAGGTCAAGGTGAAGAGTAGGAAAGAAAACCTGTCCCGCGGGGTTTCCTCCCTTAGAGGCCAGTGTGCGATAGGATGGAGCAATACAGGTAGTCCTCGGCTTACAACCGTTCATTTAGTGACCGCTCGGAGTTACGACAGCACTGGAAAAAAAATGACTTACCGTCAAGTTGCGCACTTACGGTCTTTGTAGCATCCCCGTGATCAAAATTAAGATGCTTGGCAACCGGTTCATATTTACGACCGTTGCAGGGTGCCAAGGTCACGTGATCTCCTTTTGTGACCAAGCCAAGTCAAGAGGGAGGCCAGATTCGCTGAGCAGCCACTTTGCTAACTTATCAACTGCAGTGATTCACTTAACAACTGAGGCAAGAGAGGTGTTCTGTCCTCTTCGCCTCTGTCCGAACGATGGCTTAATTAGCTGGCTCTTATCAGCTCTGGCAGCAAAAGAGCCAGCGTCTGCCAAGAGCCCTCAGTTGCTGCCAAGACGCTGGTGAGTCACAACCTTCAGCTCTAGTCAATCAGTGGATTTGCCTGATACAAAGAGACACACCAGCCCTTGCTGCCTTTTATATCCTGTGGGGTGTGGCTCCATGACTCAGCACTTCCTAGGCCTGCCCCTCCCCTGCTTCTGTTGTTCCCGCCTCTCCTGCCTACGAAACCTAGGGTCCAGCCAGACCTGATTGCCATCAGCTGGGTCTGGAGGCGTGGCCTGGGGGGGAAAGAGTCAGGGGACGGAGGCCTCATTATCTCTTCCATCTGGCCTGCCTCTGGCTCCTGGAGCTGAGCCAGGGAAGCCGGTGTTCCCGAGGTAAGTCCTGACAGCCCTTCCCCCTCACTTTCCAAGTCACTTTCTGGCAGCAGGCTCGGCTCCAAGGCACTTTTGGGCATGGGGCCAGGTTCAGGGGCGGGAGCCACAACAAAAGGTCTTCAAATGGGTGAAAGCTCAGTTCACAAACGCCTCGCTTAGCAACAGAAATTTTGGGCTCAATTGTAGCCGTAAGTCGAGGACTATCTGTACTTAGTACGTTTTTTAGCTGGGTTCAAATGACCAGGTTCAAATTATCTTACAAGCAATCCTCAACTTATGATCATAACAGAGTCCTGAATTTCTGTTGTAAGTCATGATGATTGTTAAGTCAAGGCCACCCATGTGACAGACCCAATTTTGTGGGGGGTTGTTAAGCAAATGATGTGGTCATTAAGAGAGCCAATGCATTCCTATGAGCACTTTTGCTGACAAAAGCCATTGAAAAGTGTGTCACATAACTACAAAACACAACAACTGGCTATCAAGGGATCCAGTTGCAAATGCTCCAATACCGGAGGTTTTTAAGAAGAGATTGGGTAACCATTTGTCTGAAGTGGTGTAGGGTTTCCTCCCTAAGCAGAGGGTTGGACTAGAAGACCTCCAAGGTCCCTTCCAACCCTGTTATTCTATTCTATTCTATTCTATTCTATTCTATTCTATTCTATTCTATTCTGTTCTGTTCTGTTCTGTTCTGTTCTGTTCCGTTCCGTTCTGTTCTGTTCTGTTCTATCCTTATTCCTTATTCTATTCTTATTCCTTATTCTATTCTAGTCTATTCCATTCCATTCCATTCCATTCCATTCCATTCTTATTCCTTATTCTATTCTATTCTATTCTATTCTATTCTATTCTGTTCTGTTGTGTTCTGTTCTATCCTTATTCCTTATTCCTTATTCTATTCTTATTCCTTATTCTATTCTATTCTATTCTATTCTATTCTATTCTATTCTATTCTATTCTATTCTATTCCATTCCATTCCATTCCATTCCATTCCATTCCATTCTTATTCCTTATTCTATTCTATTCTATTCTATTCTATTCTATTCTATTCTATTCTGTTCTGTTCTGTTCTGTTCTGTTCTGTTCTATCCTGATTCCTTATTCTATTCTTATTCCTTATTCTATTCTATTCTATTCTATTCTATTCTATTCTATTCTATTCTATTCTATTCCATTCCATTCCATTCCATTCCATTCTTATTCCTTATTCTATTCTATTCTATTCTATTCTATTCTATTCTATTCTATTCTATTCTGTTCTGTTCTGTTCTTATTCCCTGTTCTATTCTATTCTATTCTATTCTATTCTATTCTATTCTATTCTATTCTATTCTATTCTATTCTTCATTCCAATATCTATTCTATTCTATTCTATTCTATTCTATTCTATTCTATTCTATTCTATTCTATTCTATTCTATTCTATTCTATTCTTATTCCCTATTCTATTCTATTCTATTCTATTCTATTCTATTCTTCATTCCAATATCTATTCTATTCTATTCTATTCTATTCTATTCTATTCTATTCTATTCTATTCTATTCTATTCCTATTCCTATTCCTATTCCTATTGAAAAGAAAGACTGGGGTGACATGATAGGCATGTTCCAGTAGTTGAGGGGCTGCCACAAAGAAGATGGGGAGTGGGTGTTAACCTATTTTCTGAAGCACCAGAAGGCAGGACAAAAAACAATGGATGGAAACTCATCAAGGAGAGAAGCAACCGGGATTTAAGGAGAAACATCCTGACAGTGAGAACAATTAATCGTGGAACAACTTGCTTTCAGAAACCATGGGTGCTCTATCACTGGAGGTTTTTAAGAAGAGACTGGACAGTCACTTGCCTGAAATGATATAGGATCTCGTTCTTGAACAGGGGGCTGGACTAGAAGACCTCCAAAGTCCCTTCCAGCTCTATTCTGATTGATTGATTGCTTTGGAGCAATGGTGGAATTCAATTTTTTTTTACTACCGGTTCTGGGGGTGTGGCTTTGTGAGCACGGCAGGGAAAGGATACTGCAAAATCTCCATTCCCACCACACTCCAGGAGAAGGATACTGCAAAATCCCCATTCCCACCCCACTCCAGGGAAAGGATACTGCAAAATCCCCATTCCCTCCCCACTCCAGGGAAAGGATACTGCAAAATCCCCATTCCCTCCCCACTCCAGGGGGAAGGATACTGCAAAATCCCCATTCCCTCCCCACTCCAGGGGGAGGATACTGCAAAATCCCCATTCCCTCCCCACTCCAGGGAAAGGATACTGCAAAATCTCCATTCCCACCACACTCCAGGAGAAGAATACTGCAAAATCTCCATTCCCATCCCACTCCAGGGGGAAGGATATTGCAAAATCCCCATTCCCACCCCACTCCAGGGAAAGTATACTGCAAAATCCCCATTCCCTCCCCACTCCAGGGGGAAGGATACTGCAAAATCCCCATTCCCTCCCCACTCCAGGAGGAGGATACTGCAAAATCCCCATTCCCTCCCCACTCCAGGGAAAGGATACTGCAAAATCTCCATTCCCACCACACTCCAGGAGAAGGATACTGCAAAATCTCCATTTCCACCCCACTCCAGGGGAAGGATACTGCAAAATCCCCATTCCCACCACACTCCAGGGGAAGGGTACTGCAAAATCCCCATTCCCACCCCACTCCAGGGGAAGGGTACTGCAAAATCCCCATTCCCACCCCACTCCAGGGGAAGGATAGTGCAAAATCCCCATTCCCTCCCCACTCCAGTGGGAAGGATACTGCAAAATCCCCATTCCCACCCCACTCCAGGGGGAAGGATACTGCAAAATCTCCATTTCCACCCCACTCTGGGGCCAGCCAGAGGTGGGATTTGCCGCTTCTCCAAATTACTCAAAAGTTTCCACTACCGCTTCTCCAAAACCTGTCAGAACCTGCTGGATTTCACTCCTGCTTCAGAGTTTGGTTATTCAGCCATCAATGCAAATTTTTAGGAAGGTTTTGCCCATGTTCTGAAACGATCAAAGGAAAGGAGCAATTAGTTAAGGGAGAGGAAAACCTGGATCGTTTTTTTGCTTTAGGCTGGGGGGATGGGTAGAAAATAAATGATATAAAAGCCTTTTGAAAGCCAACGCAGATTTGCTGAGAAACCAGCCTGAAATGAGTATATAATGAAACAACGCTGCCAAGGTTGCTATTCAATTTGAAGAGAGTGCCCCTTTCTCCATTTCTGAGTGGATCAAAATGGGACATTAAAGCTGTTTACACCAGAGGGCAACCTGGAGCAACTCTTCGAAGAAATAAAATTGCTTTCAGACTTTAATTAGGCCAAGTTTTCTTTGGGAAAAAAAAGTAGTTTGTGCTGGAAAAGGCTGCAGGATTATAATTTATAATGTAGCAAACAGAGGGAGTGGGGGGGTAGGGAGAGAAGATTTATGTCTGTGAAGAGATTCTCCAGATAGCTCCCTAGGTAATAATTTTTTTTTACTACATGTTTCCAATAGCCATCAAACCTAATTGTGCGCAATGAAATGTCCATGCATGAGCTCAGCAATGGGATTCAGGGGTGCCATCTAGGCATTTGAATCTCCTTGAATAGGGGTGTCCAGCTGGATTTCTTCGAGGGCCGGATCAGCATTGCAACAATACAAGAGCAAACAACAGATTCAAACTTAATGTTAACCGCTTCAATCTTGATTGCAGAAAATATGATTTCTGCAACAGAGTTATTAACTGTCGTGTCCCACTCCTCCGCTGACGGCCGGGTCAGGGAAATCCGAATCAGGCGTGCCTCTGCAGCTCTGCCAAAGTCCTAGCAAAGTCCTCAGGGCAGGCAGGAGACCAGAAAGTGACTTCAGCAAGATATGTTAGACTTTGCCTGACTCAGAGACTGCCAGAAAGCAGATCCTTTATATAAGCCATGGGGTGTGGCTCCGTGACTCAGCACTTATCCAGGCCTGCCCCTCCCTTCCTTCTGTTGCCTCCGCCTATCAAGTCTTCTGACGCGTGGGTCACTCCAGTCTGCAGCTGTTGGTAATTGACCTTCCTCAGGCTCACATGCTGTGGGGGAGGGGGAGGGGTCTAGTTGCTCCCTTTGCCTGGGCATGGAGCCAGGGCTGGGGGCTGGAGGTATTTCTTCTTCTTCAGCCTGTCTGGGCATGGAGCCAGGGCTGGGGGCTGGAGGTATTTCTTCTTCCATGTTCGGAAGCAGATAAGAAGACCCCGGCTGAGGTGTGATTGGACGAGACACAACATTAACACTTGGAACACACTACCTGACTCTGTGGTCTCTTCTCAGAATCTCCAAAGCTTTAACCAAAAACTGTCTACTATTGACCTCACCCCATTCCAAAGAGGTCTGTAAGGGGCGTGCATAAGAGCACAAACGTGCCTATCGTTCCTGTCCTATTGTTTCCTTTCGTTACAAAATACCTTATCCCACCAGACTTGAAATCCTAGGCTTAGAAAACTTAGAACTCCGTCGCCTTCCACAAGACCTAAGTTTAACTCATAGAATCATCTATTGCAATGTCCTTCCTGTTAAAGACTACTTCAGCTTTAATTGCAATAATACAAGAGCAACCAATAGATTTAAACTTAATGTTAACCGCTTTAATCTAGATTGCAGAAAATATGACGTCTGTAACAGAATCATCAGTGCTTGGAACACACTACCTGACTGTGGTCTCTTCTCAGAATCCCCAAAGCTTCAACCAAAAACTGTCTACTATTGACCTCACCCCATTCCTAAGAGGTCCGTAAGGGGCCTGCATAAGAGCACAAAACGTGCCTACCGTTCCTGTCCTATTGTTTCCTTTCGTTATATCCAATTAATATAGTTATTACATACTTATGCTTATATATATGCTTATATATTATATAGTTACTTTCATGCTTATGCTTATATATACTGTTGTGACAAAATAAAAAAAAATAAAAAAAAATAAAATTGTAGTTTTTCTCCACGGGCTGGCCGGGGGTGTGGAGACAGGATGGACAGCCTCCTGCAGCACTCTGCTGGCCAAAACAGGGTACGGGGGGGGGGCGCACACAAGGACCCCACACACTGTTTTGGCCGGCAAAGTGCTGCAGGAGGCTAGCCAGGCCGAAAACGGGGCTGCCCCCCCCCCACATGCGCAAAGCCTGTGCTCTGTTTTGGCTGACAGAGGTGCGGTGGGCCGGTCCTTTGCTATTTCCAGGCTGACCCCACTGGCTGGATTTAAGCACCCCACAGGCCTCAATCTGCGGGCCGGATTGAGCTTGACACCCTTGTCCTTGAGGGCACCCAGGTAAAAATAATCTCTTGGGACAGGGGTGTCAAACGCAAGGCCCAGGGGCTGGATCCGGCCCACGGGATGCTTAGATCTGGCTAGTGGTGAAATCCAATTTTTTTTTACTATTGGTTCTGTGGGCGTGGCTTGTGGATGTGGCAGGGGACGGATACTGCAAAATCCCCATTCCCACCCCACTCCAGGGGGAAGGATATTGCAAAATCCCCATTCCCTCCCCACTCCTTCAGGAAAGGATATTGCAAAATCCCCATTCCCTCCCCACTCCTTCGGGGAAGGATATTGCAAAATCCCCATTCCCTCCCGACTCCTGGGGGAAGGATATTGCAAAATCTCCATTCTTTCCCCACCCCTAGGGCCAGCCAGAGGTGGTATTTGCCGGTTCTCCGAGCTGCTCAAAATGTCTGCCATCGCAGCCAAAAAAGGAGCTCGGGAACCCATTTTCTCCGGCAGAGCGCTCGGGCCACCACAGGTGCCCCCGACACGAGTGACGTCGAGTTGGCTACACCTATCCTGGCATTGCCCCTGTTGTGACTCGTCCTCCCTCCTCTTCTCAGCCGGGCCCCTCCCGTCTCCAACCGGGCCTTTTATCAGATTCCGAGTCTGATAATGAAGATGAACAGCCTGTCATGAGTCCAGCCCCCGGCCCTGGCCCCATGCCCGGAGAGGATTCAGTGAGTGAAAGGACAAGCCCGATAAACCTCACTCATACAGCGTGTGTTTCTTTGGCTCAGCCTTCAGAGGAGGAAGCCAGCCAGGTGGTGGAATTACTCGGCCCTATTCCCTCTGACCCCTCCCTTTCCCAGAAACTGACAGCAGATCCAGCTGAAGACAATTCAGTGTAGGTGGACCCTCACTTCCGGAGGTCTGAGAGGCGACGCCAGCAGAAGGAAGGGTGGGGCAGGCCTGGATAAATGCTGAATCATGGAGCCACACCCCACAGCCTATATAAAGGACCTGCTTTTGGCATTCCAACCTTGAGTCAAGCAAAGTCTTATCTAGTTTGCTGATATCGGACCCTATCGCTGAAGTCACAACTTGGACTCCTGCCTGCCCTGATAAACCTCGAAGAAACGTGGCAAGCTGCAGAGGCTTCGTTGCCAAGTTTGTTACGGACTTCCTGGACTCGTTCGTCGGAGTGGGAGTGGGACACGACATTCCCCTCCGCCGAGATCAAACCCTGATGCGGCCCTCAATGAAATTGAGTTTGACATCCCTGTTTTAGGAATAAATCTTTCTCCCCCCCCCCAAAAAAAAACTCCTTACCAATGAAGGGAAGAAACTGTCATACAAAGTTACAACAGCATTAGAAAAAGTGACTCACAAGTGGTCCTCACTCTTACGCCCATTGCAGCATCCTCAAGGTCATATGATCAAAACTCAGGTATTTGGCAACCCACGTGTAATTTATGACGGCCGCAGCATCATGTGATCACCATTTGAAAACCAGCTGATTCCTGACAAGCAAAATTGATGGGGGAAAAGAGGAATCGGTTAACCGACCGCCGGATTCACTTAATAACACAGGGATCTGCTTAACCACTGTTAAGGGTAATCTGGGTTTATTTATTACTTATTTATTTAATCACATTTGTATACCGCCCTATCTCCCAGGGGACTCAGGGCGGTTTACAGCCTAATAAAAACATGCATATAACTACAGAATAAAACACCAATTTAAAAAACTTATTAAATAAGGCCGAATGTTAAAAATTGCAATAAAAATAATAAAACCCCATTAAAACCAAATTAAAATTTAAAATTCTAGTCCAGTCCTGCGCAAATAAATAGGTGTGTCTTAAGCTCGCGGCGAAAGGTTCGAAGGTCAGAAAGTTGACGAAGACCTGGGGGAAGTTTGTTCCAGAGGGTGGGAGCCCCCACAGAAATGCCTGGATAAATGCCAGGCCTGCCCCGCCCTTCCTTCTGCTGGTGTCGCCTTTCAGATCTCCGGAAGTGAGGGTCCACCTACACTGAATTGTCTTCAGAAATGGCTCTCCCTCTGGGCGTCGCCAGTCGGCACTGCCTGGCTGACGGCACCCTAAGGAGTCCCTCCCTGTGAGAGCGCACGGGTCGGTGGGAGGCAATCGGTGGCAGCAGACGGTCCCGTAGATAGCCCAGCCCTATGCCATGGAGCGCTTTGAAGATAGTTACCAAAACCAAGGTTGTGGACTGTTGAGCAGAGTACCCTAGGCAAGAAAACGACTGAGACTGATTGTATACAATAACAGTCACTTGCAGAGAAACTGGGGTTTGATATTCCTTTACTTTTAGGGAAAAGGCAAAGACATAGTCCAAATACAATTCCAGGTCATACACATATAAACTCAATCAGTCAGGGATGTTACAAATATCAGATCTTCTTACCAACGTAGACATGGACAACAAACAAGGTCTTCTTTCAGTTCGGTTCAGTTCAATACACAACAGTCAGTATCTTGAGGAATCAGTAACTAGCCATGATCAAGCAACGATCATAAAGCTCAAATATACAGTTGCAACATGTCATCAGGTTACAATGCTGTAGCGTCCCTGTAGATTCCCCACAAGCCATAATTTAGTAGTCCTTTTATACATTGGCTACAGAGCTCAACCAATCAGGATGCTTGCAATGATGCAGCACAGCCTTAAAGCAATATCATGCCTTTCTACAAACATACATAGTTAGTTTATATATTGCCTGGCCAACTAGTTAGGCAAATAACAATTTCCTGACAACCACCATAGCAGAAAAGGTCATATAATAGGGCACAATTCATTTAACAACGGCCTTGGTTAGCAATGGAAATTCTGGCCCCAACTATAGTCGTTAAGTCGAGGACAGCTTGTATAGGAATATAGGTAATATAGTGATTATACTATTAATCTCTCAATACCAGTGTATATTTTAAGTATAATTTTCCTGAGACCCACAACTGGAACTGTTTATAAGCCTCTCCAAACAAAGCCTCGGATTATCTTTTTTTCCTTTTTTCCATTATTCAGAGAATAATTACGCCGGAGGTTGGCAAGAAGGAATCTCAGCTTGGCTTACTGATGTCTTGCGTTGAGTTCCACCTCCGGCTGAAGCATTTCAGGAAAGACGAGAGCTGTATAGAATTGTAAAGTTGGAAGGGGCCATTTAAACCATTTAATCCCATTCTGAGTGTGACCTTCTCCCAGTCATTTACTTGTGAGCCGATTTTCGGTTACCTGGAAAATCTGCAAATTTCCTTCTGCACATGGCAACTTTAATCAGAAGCTGTTGGAGAACTTTAGTTCTTTCTCCCCTACTTCCAACCTCAATGGAAAAAAATTTAGAACTCCGCCGCCTTCGACATGACCTGAGTTTAACTCATAGAATCATCTGTTACAATGTCCTTCCTGTTGAAGACTACTTCAGCTTCGATCGCAACAATACACGAGCACACAATAGATTTAAGCTTAATGTGAACCGCTCCAATCTTGATTGCAGAAAATATGACTTCAGTAACAGAGTTGTTAATGCCTGGAATGCACTACCCGACTCTGTGGTCTCTTCCCAAAATCCCCAAAGCTTTAACCAAAGACTCTCTACTATTGACCTCACCCCATTCCTAAGAGGTCTGTAAGGGGCGTGCATAAGAGCACCAGCGTGCCTACCGTTCCTGTCCTAATGTTCCCTTTGATTGTATCCAATTCGTATAGTTATTTCATGCTTATGCTTATATATATGCTTATAGATCGTATAATTATTTCATGCTTATGCTTATATATAATGTTGTGACAAATAAATAAATAAAATAATAATAATAATAATAATAATAATAATAATAATAATAATAATAATAATAATAATAATAATAATAATAATATCAGAGTTGGAAGGGACCTTGGAGGTCTTCTAGTCTAACCCAGGCAGGAAACCCTACACCAAACCAAGCCATCAGACAAATGGCTATCCAACATTTTCTTAAATTTTTTTTTAATTTGAATTTATATCCCACCCTTCTCCGAATACTCAAGGCGGCTTACATTGTGTCAAGCAATAGTCTTCATCCATTTGTATATTATATACAAAGTCAGCTTTTATTGCCCCCCCAACAATCTGGGTCCTCATTTTACCTACCTTATAAAGGATGGAAGGCTGAGTCAACCTTGGGCCTGGTGGGACTTGAACTTGCAGTAATTGCAAACAGCTGTGTTAATAACAGACTGCTTGCAATTTAATAAATAAATAAATAAATAAATAAATAAATAAATAAATAAATGTTGTTGGATACATCATGACCATCTACCAGAATAAAGGAGGGATCACTTGATGTCCTACTTTTAGAAGACCCTGGAGATCTTCTAATCTAACTCCCTGTTCAAAAGGAATCCCTATACCAGGGGTCCATTTCCACACTTCCGGTAGGGCCGTTTTTCGCCCTCCCAGAGCCTCCGCACGGGCCCGGCACTTATCTGGCATCCAAAACGGGCTGCGTGGAGACTCCTGGGAAGGGCAGGGTGGGTGGGGCCAGCCAGTCCTTGCAACTATCGGTTCGGCGAACCAGATGTAATCCGAACCAGATTCGGCGAACCAGATTCTCTCGAACCGGCTGAATCCCACCCTTGAACTAGACATACCCAATTTCAGCAACCGTTCTTCGTATGTTTTAACCTCCAGTCCCCTAATCATCTTTGTTGCTCTTCTCTGCACTCTTTCTAGAGTCTCAGCATCTTTTTTACATCGTGGCGACCAAAACTGGATGCAATATTCCAAGTGTGGCCTTACCAAGGCATTATAAAGTGGCACTAACACTTCACGTGATCTTGATTCTATCCCTCTGTTTATGCAGCCCAGAACTGTGGTGGCTTTTTTGGCAGCTGCTGCACACGGCTGGCTCACATTCAAGTGTTTCCCCAGTGGGATTCATCTCTTTTCTGCTATGTACATAAAAGGCTTAAAGCTGAAAAGATTAAAAGCTTTGGCGCATTAAGGGCCAGTTACTCACAATATTGATTCCAATGACTTTGGAAAGGCCTGCCATTTGATACGTAAATAAGGACATTGATGCAGATAGTCCTCACAACCGACAATTAGGGCCACAATCTCCTTTGCCAAGCAAAGCGGTTAAGTGAATCACGCCCAATTTTATTTACCTTTTTTTTTTTTTTTGCCATGGATGTTAAGTGAATCACTGCAGTCGTTAAGTAAGTAATGCAGTTGTAAAGCAAATTCAGCGTCCGTCAGGGGCTCTGCTTGTCAGGAAGCTGGCTGGGAAAGTCGCAAATGGCGATGACGTGGCCCCGTCATTAAATACATGCTGGTTGCCAAACGCCCAAATTGTGTGATTATGTGACCGTGGGCATACTGCGATGGTTGTATGTGCAAGTCACTTTTATAAGTCACTTTATTCAGTGTTGCAACTTTGAAAGGTTGCTAAATGAATGTAAGTCGAGGACAACCTGTATTCTAGATCAGGGGGTCTCCAACCTTGGCAACTTTAAGACTTGTGGACTTCAACTCCCAGAACTCTGGGAGTTGAAGTCCACAAGTCTTAAAGTTGCCAAGGTTGGAGACCCCTGTTCTAGATGGCTTACCACTTGGGCTATTAAAATCAGAATTAGCAGGCTGTTTCCATGTATAGTCAAAAGTTGTATCTGGACACATTTTTCTTGTCTTGGAAAGCGTGGGAATCCTAGATCAGGAGTCTCCAACCTTGGCAACTTTAAGACCTGTGGACTTCAACTCCCAGAATTCCCCAGCCAGCTGGCTGGAGAATTCTGGGAGATGAAGTCCTCCAGGCTTAAAGTTGCCAAGGTTGGAGAGCCCTGTCCTAGGCCAAACTAAATCCCAAAAACCCACTAGGGAATTTCTGGATGCCTGGCGTTCAGAACAAATCAGCCATCAATAGACATATAGAGATAAACTGTATTTACACACCATTCAAAAGAGACAGTAAAAGGGCTATGAAGGAAGCAAAAAGACCAGAACACATCTTCACCAGTAACAAACACAGATAAACAGAAGTTAACACCAGACAATCAGTCAGCACGTCCCTGTAAGGGGTCATCCCGTCCCTCCTGATGAAGGAGGGAACGGACCACCCGAAACAGGGCGGCCGGGCGGTTATCTGCTGATGCAATGAGGGTGGAAACGTAAGAACGTTTCGCCTCCCTCATTCCCACTAGATAGGTCCTGGTAAAAGACCTCACTAGTGTCCGATCAGCCTCGGAACGGCTAGACCTCCAGGTGCTCTCTAGGCGTCTTCTCCGGCGTTTCATCTCCCTCAGCTCCTCGGAGAACCAAGGAGCCAATTGAGACCTACGCCGGGTCAGAGGCCGCAAAGGCACGACACGGTCCAAAGCCCCAGCCGCGGCCCGTTCCCAGGCTGCAACCAGTTCTTCAGTCGTGCCGTGGGCAAGATCCTCAGGGAACGGCCCAAGCTCCATCTGGAACCTTTCAGGGTCCATCAGGCGCCTGGGACGGAACCAACGAATTGGCTCCGTTTCCCTGCGATGGTGAGTGGCGGTCCGAAAGTCTAGGTGAAGGAGAAAATGATCTGACCATGACACCGGTTCCGTCATTAAATCTCCTAATTCCAGATCATTAAGCCACTGTCCAGAGATAAAAATCAAGTCTAGTGTGCCTCCCCCAGTGTGTGTAGGGCCATCATTTACTTGAACCAGGTCCAAGGCCGTCATGGAAGCCTGGAACTCCTGGACCACCGTTGATGACAAGCCGGCCGATGGCAAGTTGAAATCCCCCATGACCAAAAGTCTGGGGATCTCAACCGCCATCCCGGCAAGCACCTCTAGTAGTTCAGGCAGGGCTGTAGTCATGCAGCAAGGAGCCAGGTATGTGATCAACAGACCCATCTGATTCCTATGGCCCCACTTCACAAGGAGGGATTCACAACCAGCTATCTGAGGCACAGTGGACTCCCTCGGCTCTAGGCTCTCTTTAATCACAACCGCCACCCCCCCACCCCTACCTTGGGCCCTCGGCTGATGGAATGCACGGAAACCTGGAGGGCACAGTTCAACCAGGGGTACACCCCCTTCTGTGCCCAACCAGGTCTCCGTAATGCCCGCATAGTCTGCGGACTCCCTCTGAATCAGATCGCAAATCAAGGGAGCCTTATTAACCACGGACCGGGCATTGCACAACATCAGTCGAAGACCCAGGCCCTGAGGGTCCTGACCATCCGGGGAACGAGTAAGGACTGAGGGGCCGGAGCACGTGATCGCCTTTAAACATCGAACACGTGCTCCCAAAGAATGATACGGCCCCTTGCCTCCGCCATATCTGCCTCTCCCACTTACCGTACAGATGGAATGACACTCTACGCTCTGCATACTCCCCTCCCCCCCTGACTTCGGACCAACTAAAGTAGTGCCATGAGCACGCGCTGGGACTGGACATACCCTCCCCGATGGGTTTCCCCCCCCACTCATCCTTACCCTCCCCCCCTTTAAAAGACCCTTATTTAAAAACTTATTTAAAAAACCCCAAAGATTCTTCTTAGACGCATGCCACCTCTCTGGGTCCCAAGACCCTTCATTAAGGCAGGCCCTCGATAGTGTGGAGGGCCATTCCTGTGAGGCGGGAGCATCTCGCAAACGAAGAAGTTCAGAAGATGAGTATCTCATCTCTTACAACTCTTAGAGCTTTTTTTGCTATGTAGTTGCAGTGGGCTTTTCTTATAGATTAAGAGCGTTTGCAGATGACTTGGTTGTTACTTTATCTCAGCCAATACAATCGGTCAAATACTTGATGGATATAATTAGTCAATATGGGAAGGTATATGGATTTAAAATAAATCAACAAAAGACAAAGATAATAACTAAAAATATGAGTATACATCAAAAAGAAGAACTAGAACGAATAACGGGATTTGAAATAGTAAGAAAGGTTAAATATCTAGTATATATTGAAGCTTCAAATATGAAACTATATAAAAATAACTATGAAGTGTTATGGCAAAAAGTGCAGAAAGAAATGAAGAACTGGAAAAAGTTACAATCATCTTTATTGGGAAGAATAGCAGTAATAAAAATGAATGTTTTGCCTAGGTTTTTATTTTTGTTTCAAATTATACCAATATTTAAAAAAGATGTTAATTTGAAGGAATGGCAGAAAGGGATTAACAATTTTAACTGGGTGGGTAAAAAACCGAGAATTAAGTTAAAAATAATACAGGATACAAGTGAAAGAACGGGTCTTAAAATGCCTAATTTAAGATTATATTATGAAGCAGCTGCCCTATCACTAATCAGTGATTGGTTTAACTCAACAGAAGAAAGAATATTAAATATAAAAGGTTATGACTTGTTATATGGATGTCATGCTTACTTAATATATGATAAGAAAGTGGATAAGACTTTTAAAAGTCACATACTTAGAAACGCTTTGTTGAGGGTTTGGAAAAAGTATCAATATAAGTTAAACTATAAAATACCTATATGGGCAATTCCTAGACATGCGATAGAGAACATAAGTATAGAACAAAAACAGGAGGTGATTACTTATAAAGAGCTTCTTTTTATGGAAAAGGGTAAATTACAATTGAAATCTCTAAATGTAATGAAAGAAGAAAGGATAATTCATACTTGGTTTCAGTATGGACAACTACAAGCTAGATGGAAAGAAGACCAGAAAATTGGTATCATGCAAAATGAGGAAAACTTGATAAAACAAATTAGAGATCAAAGTCAATCGCATATCAAAAGGTTATATAATGCGTTGATAGAAATAGATTCAGAAACTGAATTAGTTAAGGATTGTATGATAAAATGGGCACAAAATATTCAGGAACCTATAATGATGGAAACCTGGGGGAAAATTTGGGTTAGAAATGTTAAATTTACACAAGCACAAAATTTAAGAGAAAATTTTTATAAAATGTTTTATAGATGGCATCTAGATCCTAAAAGATTAGCATGTATGTATCCGAATTTGCAAGCTAAATGTTGGAGATGTGATTGTGATGATGCTACTTATTATCATATATGGTGGACTAGCAAAAAAATTAAACCATTTTGGATAAAAATTTGGTGGATTATGCAAAATATTTTGAAAAAGAAGATGTTGTTTACCCCATAATTGTTTTTACTGGGTATAATTACGGATTGTACGGTAATAGAGAGTAAATTGATTTTAAATCTAATATCAGCAGCTAGACTATTGGTAGCGCAATATTGGAAGAAGGAACATTTGCCTATTACTGAAGAATGGACATTAAAAGTTGCAAATTTAGCAGAGATGGCAAAAATTTCAGCATATTTGAAAGATTTTTCACAAGAAAGATATATATTGGAATGGAGAAGATGGATTGACTATATTCAAAACAAATATCAGACCAAGAAATATCAAATAGCTTATGAATGAAGAGATTGTAAGAATTATATCCGTATTTCTTTTTATGTAAAAGGGGAATTAAGGTTCCAGGGGAGGATGGGAACTTATGGATAGTTAGGGTAGTTTAGCTTATGATTGTTAGATGTTATACCCTGTATTTTGCTCTGGGAAGTCCGAGGTGGGGGACTGGGAAAAGGGGGAAGGGGGGAGAGGTTGAGGGAGGGGTGGAGAAAGAAGGAGGGGAAATATTTGTAAAAACTTCGTAAAACTTTTTAATAAAAAAAAATTATATATCAATGGAAAGATAATTTAATCGAGAATGTAATGCAATAACTTTTATGAAGGATTTGCTATTAGAATAGCAGTTACAGGATAAAGAAGAAAAGTGAAACACGTAGAAAAAAACGAGATGTACAAGAATGATCACCATAGAAAAACGAGAAATACAAAAATTATCATGTCAGTTAATACTTAGTTGGGTAACCTTTAGCATGAATTACGGCCTTATAACATCTTCCCATGGAGTGAACCAAGTCTTTTAGTTCTGCAGCTGTTATTATGTGAAACCAAGATTGAAGGATTGCTTCTATTAACTGGGTTTTATTGCTGGGTCGCTTCTGACTAACCAGCTTCTTTAGTCGGCTTCATAGTTTTTCAATTGGGTGAAGGTCTGGGCTATTCCCAGGCCATTCCAGCAGTGGAATATGTATCTTGAAACTCCCCCCCCAAAAAAAGTGGTGTTACTAGCCATCAAACCTCAAAAATACATGTTTCCCAAAAGGTGTCCACAATTTTGGCCACTACTGTACTTTTATTATTTATTTATTTATTTATTTATTTATTTATTTATTTATTTATTTATTTATTTATTTAGTGTATTTTTATACCGCACTTCTCCGAGGACTCAGGGTGGTGTACAGCATAAATAAAACATAAATATCAAAAAATTTAAAATACAATATTCATTAAAAATCTAATTTAATAAGCTGAGAATTTAAAATAAATAAGTAAAATTGCAAAACCAAATTAAACCCCCTCAAAACCCCACTAATAAACCCTCAATTAAAATTTGTCATTAGGCCAGCCCTGCTTGGTGAAAGAAAAAAGTTTTGAGCTCGCGCTTAAAGGTCCAAAGATCAGGAAGAAGACATAGCCCCACAGGTAGTTTATTTATTTTATTTTGTCACAACAATATATGTAGGTATCATACAAAAAGATTATATAGTAAATAAACACATATATGGGTAAATATAAGGAGGTATAAGCATATATATAGGAAGAAGAAAAGAAAAACAATAGGACAGGAATGGTAGGCACGTTTGTGTGCTTATGCACGCCCCTTATGGTCCTCTTAGGAATGGGGTGAGGTCAATAGTAGAAAGTTTTTGGCTAAAACTTTTAGGATTATGGGAAGAGACCACAGAGTCAGGTAAAGTATTTCAAGCACTGATGATTCTGTTACAGAAGTCATATTTTCTGCAATCTAGATTAAAGCGGTTGACATTAAGTTTAAATCTATTGGTTGCCCTTGTATTATTGCAATTAAAGCTGAAGTAGTCTTTGACAGGAAGGACATTACAATAGATGATTCTGTGAGTTAAGCTTAGGTCTTGTCGAAGGCGACGGAGTTCCAAGTTTTCTAAGCCTAGGATTTCAAGTCTGGTGGGATAGGGTATTTTATTGTTTATTTTATTTTATTTTATTATTTATTTTATTATTTTATTTTATTTATTTTATTTAGTTTGTTCATTTTAAATGAAACTGGCAATGTCTAGCCTTTTCTTAATAGCAACTACCTATCAAAAAGAAAAAAGAAAAAAAGAAAGAAAAGGATGATTGCAGGGAGTAAAAAAAAAAAAAAGCTTTGCCATTAATCAGCAAAAGAGATCTAAAGTAATTTAAAATGTATAAGCAAGCTTTTGTTCTGTCTAAAAGAAATCTATTAGAATTATTTCCTCTTCATTTATCAGGGAAGAAGGGCTGTATTTCCCCCCCAGTGGCCAGTTCTCACCTGGTGCTTGGCAGCATTACCTAAATTGGTTTAAGCCAGGGGTCAGCCACTGGCGGCTCAGGGGCGGCATGTGGCTCTTTCATCCCTCTGCTGCAGCTCCCTGTTGCTGGTCGGCTCCACAATTGATAGGGCTTTCGGTTAGGTAGGACAGGTAGAGGAAAAAGGACGCAGCACTAGGAAGAAACTATGATAGGGGAACCGGACTTCTAGTCGGCTCCAGAATTGAACGGGGGCTTCCGGTTAGGACCTTTGTGGCTCTTTGAGTGTTTAAGGTTGCCGACCCCTGGTTTAAGCAAAGCTATGCTGTTTATCGAAAAGGGATAGCTGGACTTTTGCACCTTTTCTCCCATGATTTCCAGGGAGACAAACTGCATTAAGAGTGAGGTTTGTTCAGTACATTCTTGCCTCTGGCTTCTGTTTTGTTCTTCCGTGTTATGGAGGAAACAGCTTATCTAGACTCCCTTCAATCAGGTTTGAGGCCTGGACGTAGTACTGAGACAGCAGTGGTGATCTGATATGAGCCAGCAGTGTAGAGCAGCTGCTAAAAAAGCCAACACAGTTCTGGGCTGCATCAACAGAGGGTTAGAATCAAGATCACGTGAAGTGTTAGTGCCACTTTATAATGCCTTGGTAAGGCCACACTTGGAATACTGCATTCATTTTTGGTTGCCACGATGTAAAAAAGATGCTGAGACTCTAGAAAGAGTGCAGAGAAGAGCAACAAAGATGATTAGGGGACTGGAGGCTAAAACATATGAAGAACGGTTGCAGGAAATGGATAGGTCTAGTTTGATGAAAAGAAGGACTAGGGGAGACATGATAGCAGTGTTCCAATATCTCAGGGGTTGCCACAAAGAAGAGGGAGTCGGGCTGTTCTCCAAAGCACCTGAGGGTAGAACAAGAAGCAATGGGTGGAAACTGATCAAAGAAAGAAGCAACTTAGAACTAAGGAGAAATTTCCTGACAGTCAGAACAATTAATCAGTGGAACAACCTGCCTGCAGAAGTTGTGAATGCTCCAACACTGGAAATTTTTAAGAAAATGTTGGATAACCATCTCTCTGAGATGGCATAGGGTTTCCTGCCTTGGCAGGGGGTTGGACAAGAAGGTCTCCAAGGTCCCTTCCAACTCTGTTGTTGTTGTTGTTGTTGTTGTTGTTGTTGTTGTTGTTGTTGTTGTTATTATTATTATTATTATTATTATTATTATTATTATTATTATTATTATCTCTGATGGAGTCACCATAGGGACAGTGCAACCATCTTGGTTGGTCTTCTTGTGGCCCGCCGGGTGGCCAGAGGAGCTGGCAGCAGAGTCAGACAGTGAGGAGGTTGTGGAGGAACTTGGGTCAGTCCTGGGGGCTGGGAAAAGCTCAGACGAGGGCTCTGCATCGGAGGCAGAGAGGGAGTTAGACAGCAGTGAGGCAGAGGAACAGCTGGAGCCCGTTCCCATGTGCAGAGCTGCCAGAAGACAAGAACAAACTCAGAAAGCAGGGTCGACTCAGGAGTAAGGCCACACCTTGGAGGTGATCAGCCCCTCCCATAGGAAACAAAAGAGGAGCGAACAGGGAGTGAGCTTTTGCAGGAAACAATTCATCTGTTCCGTGACTCTGAGAGACTCTGTGCCGGGTTTTGCTTTGTACTACGGTTGGAAACAAGTTATGTAGCAGCTTGCCAAACGAGGTAAGGTCTGTGTTGAGAAATATTCCTTTGAAAAACTCTCCGGCAAACCTTGCTGACTGTGAATGAACTAATTCACAGTCATGTAAATAAAAGAGGTTTTGCCAGTAATTCCTGCCTCCTGCTTGTTAATCCTTCGTCCCAAAGGTGCTTTTTTCAAGAGGCAACTGGACTTTCTGGTTTTTCTGTCAAAATGTTTCGCTTCTCATCCAAGAAGCTTCAAGAAGCTGAAGACGTTTCTTGGATGAGAAGCGAAACCTCTTCAAAGAAAAATCCAGAAAATCCAGCAGCTGCCTCTTGAAAAAGCACCTTTGGGACAACCATGACCGGGATGTCTGAGAATCTCCATAGACATGTTGATCCTTTGATCTCCTGGTGGCTTTCAATGCTTCTGACCATTGTATGGTTTGGTCTACCAGTGGAAATTAGGAATGGGGACGCTTCTTGTGGTAGCTGTCTTCCTTCCTCTGTTATGGTTGCTGTAGATGTTGACAAAGAGGAGACAGCAGGTCCGTGGCCCCTGATGTGTGGGGTGCTTCAGCGTGTTGTGCCTCGCCCGCCCCCCTCTCCTCAGCTGGGCCCCTCCCATCTCCTGTTAACTGAGCCAGAGACTGATAGTGAAGAAGAATGGCCTGGCATGCCTCCAGCCCCCAGCCCTGGCACCATGCCCAGACAGACTGAGCAAACAAACCTCCCTCCTACAGCGTGTGAGCAAGAAGCCAGCCACGAGCTAGAATTGCTGGCAGCTGAGCAGGAGTGGACAGATCCCCGCTTTCGGAGAATGGAGAGGCGACGTCAGCAAAAGGAAGGGAGGGGCAGGCCTGGATAAGTGCTGAGTCATGGAGCCACACCCCATGGCCTATATAAAGGATCTGCTTTTTGGCATTCCTTGAGTCAGGCAAAGTCTCATCTGGTTGCTGAAGTCATACCTTGGATTCCTGCCTGCCCTGAGAACTCTGACAGGAATTTGGCAAAGCTGCAGAAGCTTCGTGGCCACACTTGATACAGACTTCCCAGACCCGGCCGTCAGAGGAGGAGTGGGACACAACACAGCGTTTGACACTCTTGTTCCTTCTGGTAAATATCTGATTGGAGCTGAGAGGTCATCTTCCAGTTTTTGGTCAAGTCTCATCAAAATGTAACAGATAACAGATGAACAGAGTTGAAAGGGACTTTATAGGTCATCTAGTCCAACCCCCCCTGCTCAAGCAGGAGACCCTATACCATTTCTGACCAAGGGCAATCTCTTTTTGAAAGCCTCCAGTGATGAAGCTTCCACAACTTACGAAGGCAACTTTTGTTCCATTGGTTGATAGTTCTCACTGTCAGAAAGTTCCTCCTCATTTCTAGGTTGAATCTCTCCTTGGTCAGTTTCCATCCATTATTCCTTGTCTGGCCTTTGGGTGCTTTGGAGAATAGCTTGACCCCCTCCTCTCTGTTGCAGCCTGTCAAATATTGGAAGACTGCTATCATGTCTCTTCTGGTCCTTCTCTTCACTAGACTAGCCATGCCCAGTTCATGTAACCGTTCTTCATATGTTTTAGTCTCCAGTCCCCTAATTATCCTGGTTGCTCTCTTCTGCTCTTTTTCTAGAGTGTCAACATCTTTTTTATAGTGTGGTGACCAAAACTGGATGCAGTACTCTAGGTGTGGTCTTACTAAAGCTTTATAGAATGGTATTAGTACCTCACTTGATCTCAATTGTATCCCTCTGTTAATGGAATTTAGGATTGTGTTGGCTCCCCTACCCCCTGCCGCTGCACACTGCTGGCTCATATTTAGCTGATTGTCCACTAAGACTGCAAGATCCCTTTCACAGTCACTGCTATTAAGCCTGGTTTCCCCCAGTCTATATGTATGCTTTTGGTTTTTCTTACCCAAGTGTAAGACTTTACTTTTCTCTACATTGAATTTCATTTTGTTAGATAGGGCCCGATGTTCAAGTCTGTCAAGATCCATCTGGATCTTGAGCCTATCTTCTAGGGTGTTAGCTATTCCTGCCAGCTTAGTATCATCTGCAAATTTGGTGAGTTTCCCTTCTATTCCCTCATCTGAGTCGTTTATGAAGGTATTGAAAAGTACTGGGCCTAAGACGGAACCTTGTGGCACCCCACTGCTTACTTCCCTCCATGGAGACTTAGACCCATTAAGGACTACTCATTGAGTATGGTTTGTCAGCCAGTTGTGAATCCATCTGGTGGTGAAGCTATCTATTCTGCTTTTTTCTAGTTTATGAAGAAGATGACTGTAGTCTACTTTGTCGAATGCCTTGCTGAAGTCTAAGTATATTATGTCCACAGTATTTCGCTGGTCTACTAATTTAGTCACTATGTTGAAGAATGAAATAAGATTGGTTTGGCATGAGCTGTTTTTAACAAACCCGTGCTGACTGCTAGTTATTACTTTACTTGTTTCTAGGTGTTGGCAGATCTGTTTTTCAATTACCTTTTCCAGTATCTTCTCGGATATTGATGTTAGGCTGATTGGTCTGTAATTTCCTGTGTCTGGTTTTTTCCCCTTTTTTGAAGATGGGAACCACAACAGCTCTTTTCCAGTCCTTTGATAGTTCCCCGGTGTTCCAGGATTTTTGAAAGAGGTGGTGCAATGGTTCTGAGATGACATCTGCCAGCTCCTTTAGAACTCTGGGATGTAATCCATCATAATTAATAATAATTAAGACCTGTGGACTTCAACTCCCAGAATTCCTCAGCTAGCCATGCTGGCTGGAGAATTCTGGGAGTTGAAGTCCACAGATCTTAAAGTTGGCAAGGTTGGACACACCCGATGTAGATGCTATCCACAGATCTGTTGGGGGTACTGTCAAGGTCTTGTGCAAGTGCCAAGAGGATGTGGGGAACTGGAGGGGGAAAATGGGCCGAAGGTCATTCCAACAAGATCAGGTGGGCTGTGGGATGAAACATCTTACATCAGAGGTGGGGAATGACGGCCCTCTAATGACTTGTGGATTTCAACTCCCAGAATTCCCGAGCCGGCATGGCTGACTCAGGAATTCTGGGAGTTGAAGTCCACAAGTCATTAGAGGGCCTTCGTTCCCCACCCGTCTTACATGTTCCATCTTTAATCTTCAATGGAATTGCATTTTCCCCGTTATGTCCAATTTGGGACTATTGGACTCTCAGTTCTTACTCAAGGAATAGGTGGCAGTTACTTCTAAGTTCTTCACACACAAACCTATTTTGGGCTGGCCTTCATCCAACCACTCATGCTTTGATCTGGACCAGGGGTCCCCAACCTTGGCAACTTTAAGACTGGTGGACTTCAACTGGGAGTTGAAGTCCTCCAGGCTTAAAGTTGCCAAGGTTGGAGACCCCTGATCTGGACTACTGCCTTTGAAATCCACTTGGAAGTTGCAACTGGTCCAGAATGTGGTGGCACAAGCAATTTGTGCTTTTGCTTCGTGAGCTGCACCGGTCTCTGATATACTTCCAAGTGCAATTAATGGTGCTGGTTTATCACCTGTAAAGCCCTTGCTGGCAAAAGGCCCACTTATCTAAGGAAACGCTCAATGTTCTGTAATTCCTGCACAGCCGGTCCTTGTTCCCGGCGTTAATTAAATTGATCTGCGCCTCGGCCCTCAAGGGTGTCAGCAAGAAAAACAGCAATATGTGGATGCTTTCTAGACGGTTTAGCTGACCACTTGTTTCCCTTTGGTTGTGGGGGGAGCTCCTCTCATCTGGACAACTAGTGCAGGCCATGAGCCATTTAGCCAAGAGTGGGAAAACAGAAGGGTCTTCTGCCCTGAGACTCCTGGGCCCCCACTCAAAAGCAACGTTTTCCAGCTTCCTTCAGCAGTTCGTCTGTCTGTCTTATCTTCTTTTTATTCCTGCTCCAATTAATTCCGGGGCCTGTTGCAGGTACGATCCCTCTTCTTCTATCACTGGTGTCTGCCCTTCCGTGGCCATTGGGTGTTGTGCTGCATGGCTTTCTCTTTTTGAACTGTCTTTCCTTCCCAGAGTGAAACAGGGAACCACTGTTCCCCTTTTTTCTTCTTCTTTTTTTCTTCCTCTACTCTCCCACCCCAGAGCCATAACCCCCCACCGCACCCCACCCCATCACCCAGCTGCTTCTAGCTGAAGTGATAAGAAGGTTAACACTGTGGCTGTTTTTTTGTTGTTGTTAAATGATGAATTAGGATTTAAAAAATGAATTTCCTTCCTTCTTTCCATCCATCCAGATTTCTTCCTTGTTAAGATATTCCTTCCTTCTTTCCTTCCATCCATCCATGCAGTCCTCCCTCCCTCCCTCCCTTCCTGATCAATCTTTCTTTCTCATCCGGATCTTCCCTTCCTTCCATCCATCCATCCATCCATCCATCCATCCAGATCAACTTTTCTTCCTCATGATCTTCCTTCCTTCCCTTCCCTTCCCTTCCTTCCTTCCTTCCTTCTTTCCTTCCATCCATCCATGCAGTCCTCCCTTCCTTCCTTCCTGATCAACCTTTCTTCCTTATCAAGATATTCCTTCCTTCTTTCCTTCCATCCATCCATGCAGTCCTCCCTCCCTCCCTCCCTTCCTGATCAACCTTTCTTTCTCATCCGGATCTTCCCTTCCTTCCATCCATCCATCCATCCATCCATCCATCCATCCATCCATCCAGATCAACTTTTCTTCCTCATGATCTTCCTTCCTTCCCTTCCCTTCCTTCCTTCCTTCCTTCTTTCCTTCCATCCATCCATGCAGTCCTCCCTTCCTTCCTTCCTGATCAACCTTTCTTCCTTATCAAGATATTCCTGCCTTCTTTCCTTCCATCCATCCATGCAGTCCTCCCTCCCTCCCTTCCTGATCAACCTCTTCCTCATCCAGATCTTCCCTTCCTTCCTTCCTTCCTTCCTTCCTTCCTTCCATCCATCCATCCATCCATCCATCCATCCATCCATCCATCCATCCATGCAGTGTTCCCTCCCTTCCTTCCTGATCTACCTTTCCCATTTCCAGACTTCCGGAACTTCCAGGAGGCCCGTTTTTCGCCCTCCCAGAGCCTCCATGCGGGTGCTGCATTCACCTCAAATCCCAAACGGGTCATTTAGCGACTCCTGGGAGGGATGGGGTGAGCGGCGTCAGCCAATCCTTGCAACTACCGGTTCGGCGAAACAGATTAAAATTAACCTCCGATTCGCCCGAACTGGTCCGAACTGGCTGAATCCCAGCCCTGATTCTAGGATCCAATACCCTTGCAAAGCCTCAAAATATGGTTAAAATCCAGCATGCGATGGGATAGGAGGGTGTCGCCTGGTGGCTCAGCTTGGGCTTATTCAAAAGCAGCGCCGTATTTCTTTGATCGGGGTTTAAAGTTTCCAGACATGCCTGGCCTGGCACATTGTTTTCCTTGGAGAAGCAGTAGGGCTGCAAATCTTTTCGGCCGATTCTCCGCTTTCCCTCTTTCCCAGAAGCAGGGAGAGAAAGCGTCGCTTGTTTATTGATCGTCCAGATTTTTAACACATTGGCTGAAAAGTTCCAGGCATCCTGCCAGCGCTGAGCAAAGAATAAGGGCGATGAATGTCACTGGTTTTCAGACGAGAACAAATGGAGTTCTCCGAGGTACAGGGCCTGCAGTCCTAAGGAAAGAGCTCAGCTCATTACTGGCAATGCTGAAACCTCCTTTGATAACTGTACACACTATGTTGAGCCATTTCTTTCTTTCTTTCTTTCTTTCTTTCTTTCTTTCTTTCTTTCTTTCTTTCTTTCCTTCCTTCCTTCCTTCGTTCCTTCCTTCCTTCCTTTCTTTCTTTCTTTTCATCCCTTCAGTTTTAAGGGCTGAATGGGAGACTTTGCTGCTGGCTTGCTTGTGGCATTTAAAACCTCGGTGGCGCCAGACCAGACTCCCACCGCTGCTGCCTTCCTTCAACCCTTTGGTTTTTTGCTCGTTCCACACCGCATTCCAATCATGATTGGTTGAAATCGCATTTAATTCCCCAAATCATGCTTCATTTCTCGTTCGTACTGGGATGTTTTGGCTTTTTTGGGGGGAGGAGGGGGGGAGGTGGAGGTTAAGGTAAAGGTATCCCTCGCACATCTGTGCTAGTCATTCCTGACTCTAGGGGGCGGTGCTCATCTCCGTTTCAAAGCCGAAGAGCCAGCGCTGTCTGAAGACGTCTCCGTGGTCATGTGGCTGGCATGACTCAATGACAAAGGTGCACGGAACGTTGTTCCCTTCCCACCAAAGGTGGTCCCTATTTTTTCTACTTGCATTTTTTACGTGCTTTCGTAAACTGCTAAATTGGCAGAAGCCGGGGCAAGGAACGGGAGCTCACCCTGTTACGTGGCAGTACTAGGGATTCGAACCGCAGAACTGCCGAGCTTTTGATCGACAAGCTCAGTGTCTTAGCCATTGAGCCACCGGGTCCCCTGGAAGGTGGAGAGAACAAGGCAAGTCCATACCAAGCTTGAGAATGAAGAATTGAAAACCATGGTGTTAATTCAAGGATCCCAAAGAGAGATTTATTCTCAATAAAAAATAAAAGTAAATATTTGTAGCTCAGGGTTGAAATGTGGGGTCTTTGTTGCTTTCTGAGCTTGGTTGTTTATTCGCCGATGTTACGTTACCCCCCAACTAGGTAACATCATTAGCACTAATGATGTTAACCTAGTTTGGGTAATGAAACGTGCAAGAAAAACAACCAAGCTCAGAGAGTACCAAGGACTCCACAGCTCAACCCTCTACTACACAATCCTCCTCCTCCTCCTCTTCTTCTCCGCAAACCCCTCTCCCTTCCAGCACTGATGATGTTACATAGTTTGGGTAAAAGAAACATCTGCAAGAAAACAACCAAGCGCAGGGAGCACCAAGGACTCCTCAGACTTGTTCTCTCTCCTCAGGAATCAAAAGTGGAAGCCAATGTTTCTTCCTCTCAAAGACTACTTCAGCTTCAATTGCAACAATACACGAGCACACAATAGATTTAAGCTTAATGTTAACCGCTCCAATCTTGATTGAGGAAAATATGACTTCAGAAACAGAGTTGTTAATGCTTGGAATACACTACCTGACTCTGTGGTCTCTTCCCAAAATCCCCAAAGCTTCAACCAAAAACTGTCTACTATTGACCTCACGCCATTCCTAAGAGGTCTGTAAGGGGCATGCATAAGAGCACAAACGTGCCTACCGTTCCTGTCCTATTGTTTCCTTTTGTTATATCCAATTAATATAGTTATTACATACATATATATATGCTTATATATTGTATAGTTATTTCATGCTTATATACTGTGTGACAAAAATAAAATAAATAAATTAAAATAAATAAAAAATGAGGAGTAAAATATGTTAGAATATTCATGACTGGGAAGACATGGTAACAAAGTCAGCCAATGGGGAGCTGAGACAGACTGGAGCCAGGGCGTGTCTTAGTCTGCAGCTTCTGAGTCTGTGCAGAGCGAAAGTGAAACTAGTCTCTCTGCTGTACTCTGTGTGCGAACATGTCTGCTGATCTGAGCTGAAGAATCAACTGTTGGCATTGTAAATATACTTTATGTGTTATTATGAATATAAAGAAGTTAATGAATCCAGCTGATTCACTTATCTGTGTGCGCTTCTGGGTTTGATTTTTGCAAGAAACTCTGACAAAATATTGGGAAAAATGCTCAATATACTAGATTTGCTTGGTTAACTGAGTAGTTGTAGTACAGTGGCAATAGGTACTTAAGATAGTAACCAATTGGCCTTGATTACTGCCAACAGCACAGACTAATACGTCTCAATCTCAACCCTTTCAACGTTGAGAGGTCTGGACTTCAATTCCCAGAATTCCACATCCATTTTAGCAAGAGACTCTAGAAAAAGTGCAGAGGAGAGCAACCAGGATGATTAGGGGACTGGAGACTAAAACTTATGAAGAACAGTTACAGGAACTGGGCATCGCTAGTCTAGTGAAGAGAAGGACCAGGGGAGACATGATAGCAGTCTTCCAATATTTGAGGGGCTGCCACAGAGAGGAAGGGGTCAAGCTATTCTCCAAAGTACCCGAAGGCCAGACAAGGAACAATAGATGGAAACTGAACAAGGAGAGATTCAACCTAGAAATGAGGAGGAACAATGGACAGTGAGAACAATCAACCAATGGAGCAGAAGTTGCCTTCGGAAGTTGTGGGAGCTTCATCACTTGAGACTTTCAAGAAGAGATTGGACTGCCATTTGTCAGAAATGGTGTAGGGTGTCCTGCTTGAGCGGGGGGTTGGAGTAGATGACCTACAAGGTCCCTTCCAACTCTGTTAATCCAATCTAATCTAATGAGTGAAAATTCTGGGAGGAGGGTTCATCCTGGCCAAGGCAAATGGCTTACATTTCTGCTTTTCTTTAGTAATAACTTCTAACTCTTCCAAGAACCGTCCTATAATTTCCTTCATCCCAGTCATCTATAGTAACTTAACTCACTGTCTTCTCTCAGTCTTGCCAAGCTTAATAATGTTTTCTCACCTATCACCAGCTCAATATGAGCTTCTGGCTGCTGATCATCACTTCGTGGGAACAATCCATTTTTATTTATGATTAATTTGACGGTTCTTACGGTCAATACTATACTTAGTAACCACGTCATCTATCCATACCTTCTGAAAATATTTACAGACCCCTCACATCCAGGACATAAACTATTTCAACTCCTACCCTCAAAACGACGTTATAGAGCACTGCACACCAGAACAACTAGACACAAGGACAGTTTTTTCCCAAATGCCATCACTCTGCTAAACAAATAATTCCCTCAACACTATCAAACTATTTACTAAATCTGCACTACTATTAATCTTTTCATTGTTCCCATCACCCATCTCCTCCCACTTATGACTGTTAGACTGTAACTTTGTTGTTTGTATCCTTACAATTTATATTGATATTGTTTCCTGATTGCTTATTTGTACCCTATGACTATCATTAAGTGTTGAAACTTATGATTCTTGATGAAGGTATCTTTTCTTTTACGTACACTGAGAGCATATGCACCAAAGACAAATTCCTTGTGTGTCCAATCACACTTGGCCAATAAAGAATTCTGTTCTGTTCTGTTCTGTTCTGTTCTGTTCTGTTCTGTTCTGTTCTGTTCTGTTCTATTCTATTCTATTCTATTCTATTCTATTCTATTCTATATCCTATATCCTATATCCTATATCCTATATCCTATATCCTACTCTACTCTACTCTACTCTACTCTACTCTACTCTACTCTACTCTACTCTACTCTACTCTACTCTACTCTACTCTACTCTACTCTACTCTATTCTATTCTATTCTATTCTATTCTATTCTATTCTATTCTCTCTCTCATTCTTTCTCAGTGACAAACTTTTATATCTGTGCAGTCAAGGTAAAGCTTCAACTCACCTTTGGCCATATGCACAATTTTATTGATTTATTTACTTATAGGGACACGGTGGCTCAGGGGCTAGGACGCTGAAACTTGCCAATCGAAAGGTCGGCAGCTCGGCGGTTTGAATCCCTAGTGCTGCCATGTAACGGGGTGAGCTCCCGTTACTTGTCCCAGCTTCTGCCAACCTAGTAGTTTCGAAAGCACGTAAAAATGCAAGTAGAAAAAATAGGGACCATCTTGGTGGGAAGGTAACAGTGTTCCGTGCACCTTTGGCGTTGAGTCATGCCCGCTACATGACCCTGGAGACGTCTTCGGACAGTGCTGTCTCTTCGGCTTTGAAACGGAGATGAGCACCGCCCCTAGAGTCGGGAACGACTAGCACGTATGTGCGAGGGGAAACTTTACCTTTTTATTTACTTATAAAATGTACTAGCCACCCATCTTGCCACACACGGTAACTCTGTACGGCTTACAATATTAAAAATTTCAGATGAAGCTGGTGCCAAACTCACTCTGGGATGTGGATATAATAATTCATTCAAGATGTTAAGCTAGTTTTGCCCCTTTCTAATTCAGAAGAGGCCCTGTCACGATCTTACAAATCTCTCTTGTGTTTTGCCGAACTAGTCCATTTCCAGTCAAAATAGATTAGCCCAAGCAACGATTCCTGGAAAAAGGGATAGATTTGTGTGATCAATTTCCAGCGCACCAAGTAATGTTTTTTGATTTATAAATGGAGTCTGCTGTAAAAATTAAACATCCTTTCTGTAGCGCCGAATAAATAACGGGCGATTTATTGTTCTGCATTGACTTTGGCAATGGGTATTATTATTTAAATAAGCAATGCTGAAGGAACAAGATCGTTCGCATACCTTAAATTTAAAACGCACAAAAGATGGCATTATTTCACAAAGGCCTCTCTGACGAGAATCCGACGCAGTTGCTGTGCTAAGTTAAGCGGCCAACATTGAGTCGGAAAATAAATGGGGCTTAATCAAGCTGGGAAGAACTTAATGCCTTGAAGGCTGAATTCATTTTAGCCAGCATTTTTTTTTTTTAAAAAAAAGTCTAAACAGAAGGAAGGGAAAAGGGAAAGAAAGAAATTATGAAAGAAGTATGAAAGCTTTCCATCATCTGCTTGGGTAAACTAGGCCAGCATATTAAGTGAGATTATCCAAAATGTAACCTTGGTTTGTTTGGAACCCTGTAACTAGCTATCCAAAAGGCCTCTCTAGTTTTAGTACGCCATCTGGTGGAAAGCAGAATTTTAAAACCACAGCTTTGGGGCAGAAAATGCCCTCTGCTTTTCTGTGAGTTCTTTCCAGGCTGCTATTTATTTCACGATTTCTGTAGATTGAAGTTGCACGAAGCAGTGTTATGCGCCAACTTTGCAAAAAAAACGTTGCAGAGGGATCTCAAATAGGATATAGGGACTGGCAGGGACTTCTTGGTTGGAGTAATACGGGCAGCAGATTGTTGACTACAGATTTAACAGATTAATAGAGTTGGAAGGGACCTTGTGGGTCATCTAGTCCAACCCTCCCGCCCAAGCAGGAGACCCTACACCATTTCTGATAGATGGCAGTCCAGTCTCTTCTTGAAAGACTCCAGTGATGAAGCTCCCACAACTTCCGAAGGCAACTTCTGTTCCATCGGTTGATGGTTCTTACTGTCAGAAAATTCCTCCTTATTTCTAGGTTGAATCTCTCCTTGATCGGTTTCCATCCATTGTTCCTTGTCTGACTAGTAAGAAGATTTCTCTAGAGCAGGGGTCTCCAAACTTGGCAACTTTTAAGACTTGTGGACTTCAAATCCCAGAATTCCCCAGCCAGCCATGCTTAAAGTTGACAGTCTTAAAATTGCCTAGGTTGGAGCTCGTTGCTCTAGTGTATGGATTCTAGCTTGCATATGACGACCAGACACGTGCTTTCTGGTTTTAATTATTAACTCAATTAATTAGGAATTAATGATTGCTGTGAGCCACCCTAGTAAGATGGGCAACCATTTATGGAGTTCAAATAAATAAATCTTAATGAAAATGAGGAGAAAGCCTGCAGGGTGTGGCTTCTAGAAAACTTTCCAATTCCCTTCAAGAGACAACCCACAGGAAATATCTAAATTCTCTGTGGTATAATAGAGTAGAAGCATTGTGCTTTTACGTGTGCTTTTTGCTGTACCCTTGAATTGTGCGTGTGTGTGTGTGTGAATTGGAAACTGTTGTGTCTTGCCCGCCCTCAGAGCAGCCGGGGCCTTCTTACCTGCTCCCGAACACTGAGGAATGTATGCCTCCCGGCCCAAGTCCTGGCTCCATGCCCACACAAACTGCAGAAGAAGGAGCACCCCCTGGCCCCAGCCCTGACTCCATGCCCAGGCAAATGGAGCAGCTAGACCCCTCCCCCTCCTCCACAGCATGTGAGCCTGAGGAGGGTTTATTCCCAACAGCTGCTGATTGGTGTGACCCTCGCATCAGAAGGCTGGATAGGTGGAGGCAACAGAAGGAAGGGAGGGGCAGGCCTTAATGAGTGCTGAGTCATGGAGCCACACCCCATGGCCTATATAAAGGATCTGCTTTCTGGCAGTCTCTGAGTCAGGCAAAAGTCGAACTTATCTTGCTGAAGTCACTTACTGGTCTCCTGCCTGCTCTGAGGACTTTGCTAGGACTTTGGGCAGAGCTGCAGAGGCAAGCCTGATTCGGATTTCCCTGACCTGGCCGTCAGCGGAGGAGTGGGACACGACAGAAACCGTTGGGTGGACTGCACATACACTCTGCTCTGAATCATTAGTCTGTAATTACTCCACCATAAAGGTAGTCCTTGACTTACAAAGTTTGTTGAGTGACCGTTCAAAGTTACAACAGTTCTGAAAAAAGTGACTTACGACCGATTTCCACAGTTACGACCACGGGTGAAATCCAGCAGGTACTGACAGGTTCTGGAGAACCGGTAGCGGAAATTTTGAGTAGTTCGGAGAACTGGCAAATACCACCTCTGGCTGGCCCCAGAGTGGGGAGGGAATGGAGATTTTGCAATATCCTTCCCCGAGGAGTGGGGAGGGAATGGGGATTTTGCAGTATCCTTCCCCTGCCTTGCCCACCAAGCCATGCCCACCAAGCCACACCATACCCACCAAGCCATGCCCACAGAACTGGTAGTAAAAGAAATTGGATTTTACCACTGGTTACGACCTTTGCAGCATCCTCAAGATCACATGATCAAAATTCAGATGCTCGGCAATGGGTTCATATTTATGACGGTCACAGTGTCCCTGGGTCACGTGATCCCCTTTTGCGACCTTCTGACAAGCAAAGTCAATGGGGGAAGCCAGATTCGTTTAACAACCAGGTTACTACAAGGGTGAAATGCTGCCGGATCGGACTGGATCGCGCGATCCGGTAGGACCATGGCCGATAATTAGGCGATCCGGTAGTGATGGAGGAGCGAAGCTCTGCCCACCTGCCTGGGGCGTGTTTTTTACCTTCTGCGCATGTGCGCGGCGCGTGCACTTCCGAACCGGTAAGGAAGTTAAGTAGATTTCACCCCTGCAGTGATTCACTTAACAACTGAGGCAAGGAAGGTCATAAAATGGAGCAAAAGTCATTGAACAAACGTTCAAAATTACAATGGCATCGAAAAAAGTGACTGATGAGCGTGATTACTCCCATGGTCACATGATCAAAATTCAGATGCCTGGCAACTGACTCATATTTATGACGGGTTGTAGAGTCCCCGGGGACATGTGATTCCCTTTTGCGACCTTCTGATGAGCGAAGTCAATGAGGAAGCCGGATTCACTTAACAACTGTGTTACTAGTTTAACAACTGCAGTGGTTCTGGCACGAAAAAATTTCTTAAAATGGGGCAAAACTCACTTATTTATTTTTTATTTATTTATTTATCACATTTGTATACCGCCCTATCTCCCTAGGGACTCAGGGCGGTTCACAGGCAAATAAAAAAGGTACATATAAATACAAAATAAAATAACAATTAAAAAACTTATTCTACATAGCCAAATTTTTAAAAGAACAATATAAATAATAAAACCCATTAAAACCAATATAAATTTAAAATGGGGCAAAACTCACTTCACAAATGTCTCACAAATGTCTCACAAATGTCTCACTTAGCAACAGGAATGTTGGGCTCAATTGTGGTCATAACACGAGGACTATACTCTCCTGGAGTTTGGCCAAATTCACGTTCACTGCTTCGATGACCCTAGCTAATCATCTCATGAGTCCCTCTCTGTGAGGCGCCGGGTCGGTGGGAGGTATTCGGTAGCAGCAGGCGGTCCCGTAAATAACCGACCCTATGCCATGGGCGCTTTAAAGATAGTTACCAAAACCTTGAAGCGCACCAAACCACAGGTAGCCAGTGCAGTCTGCGCAGGAGAGGTGTCACATGGGAGCCACGAGGGGCTCCCTCTATCACCCGCGCAGCCGCATTCTGGACTAACTGAAGCCTCTGGATGCCCCTCAAGGGGAGCCCCATGTAGGGAGCATTGCAGTAATCCAGACGAGACGTCACAAATGTCTCACAAATGTCTCACTTAGCAACAGGAATGTTGGGCTCAATTGTGGTCATAACACGAGGACTATACTCTCCTGGAGTTTGGCCAAATTCATGTTCACTGCTTCGATGACCCTAGCTAACCATCTCATCTTTTGACATCCCCTTCTCCTCTTGCCTTCCATCGAGAGGTGGCCGTCACATATTGTAACAACCGGTTCGGCCAGAACCGAAAATGTGAGAGCGTTGTGGGCCTTCCACGCATGCGCATGGCATTGGGAAAAAAAAATGACAATTATATAGGACGGAATAGCACCAGGGCGGTTGGACAGGCCCAGCCGCTGGTTGGAACTACCAGTTCGCTTGAACCAGTCCGAATTGGCAGCAGCCCACCTCTGCTTCCGTCTTTTACAGCTCAGGTACTAAACATTTTAAAAGAAAAGCCAGAAAATCTGGGAAATGGAAAGGGTGTGAATAGCGAGCTTGTTTCAGTCCTCACCACAAATTATTGGATGATTTTATGTGATATTTTGATAGTTCCTTAGATGCTTGCAAGGATGGGCTTCAAAAATTTTAGCAAGGGGTTCTCCGCCCGGTTGCTGGGTGGGTGTGGCCATGGTGGGCGTGGCCTAGTCGGCCTCCTGCACTACAGCCAGGGGGCGTATTTTTGCCCTCCCTGGGCTCCGGAGGCTTTCTTCGAGCCTCTGGGAGAGCGAAAAACGGCCTCCCCAGGCTCTGGAGCAGAGGTCTCCAACCTTGGTCCCTTTAAGACTTGTGGACTTCAACTCCCAGAGTCCCTCAGCCAGCAAAGCTGGCTGAGGAACTCTGGGAGTTGAAGTCCACGAGTCTTAAAGGGACCAAGGTTGGAGACCTCTGCTCCAGAGCCTAGGGAGGCCAGAAATGGGCCCATTTCCGGCCTTCCCGAACTTCTGGTAAGCTCATTTTTTGCCCCCCCCCCCCCCGAGCCTCTGCACGCACCCTGCACTTACCTACATCCAAAACGGGCCGTGTGGGGACTCCTGGGAGAGGCGGGATGGGCGGGGCCAGCCAGGAGTGGGATTTGGGGGTTCTCCGAACTGCACAGAATCTTAGCTAGAGGTTCTCCTGAACCCCTGCAAAACTCCAGCAGCCCCACCCGTGGATGCTTGGAGTTTTGTGGTTGTCAGTTTAGGTTATTTTAAGCTTCTCACTGAAAGAGGAGCCTACTGAAGGTATTTTTGTACTGGAGTAACGTATATAAGACTAGTAAATAAGTCGAAAATGTAAAAATGTTGAAAAACAGTTTGGGGAATTCATTTGTTGAATTCTTAATGTGATAACTTAATGTGAATAACTTAATGTGAAACGCTCCAATCTGGATTGTAGAAAATATGACTTCAGTAACAGAGTTGTTAATGCCCGGAATGCACTACCTGACTCTGTGGTCTCTTCCCAAAATCCCCAAAGCTTTAACCAAAAACTGTCTACTATTGACCTCACCCCATTCCTAAGAGGTCTGTAAGGGGCGTGCATAAGAGCACCAGTGTGCCTACCGTTCCTGTCCTAATGTTCCCTTTAATTGTATTCCATTTGTACGGTTATTTAATGCTTATATATACTGTTGTGTTTGACAAATAAATAAATAAAAAATAAATTAAAAAATGTAAATCAGGAGAATATGATGGCTTTTCCTGCTAACTTTTTCCGCCGCTAATCCCCAAAAGGCAAGTGATAAAATGATAATTACTTTCCCTTGGAAATTTTTACTTTAACCCGGATTATTGACAGCTTTGAATGAAATACAAAAGCTGAACTCAGAGGTGCTGTAAAAGCCTTCTGGATAACAGGCTGCGCAAAGCTTTTGATAGGTGTGCTTTGCTTTCTAATGCCTGAGAGGCTTACTAAGTGCTCCTTTCCAAGACTTTAAAGCAGCCGCATCTTTAAATTTGGTAAAGTAATACGCCTCCACTATAATCATCCTGTGTTACACGATTCCATTATCTTACTTGGATCAAAAATAATAAATTTAACATGAACAAAGGGACACGGTGGCTCAGGGGCTAGGACATTGAGCTTGTCGATCGAAAGGTCGGAAGCTCGGCAGTTCGAATCCCTAGTGCTGCCATGTAGCAGTTTCGAAAGCACGTAAAAATGCAAGTAGAAAAAATAGGGACCACCTTTGGTGAGAAGGGAGCAGCGTTCCGTGCGCCTTTGGCGTTGAGTCATGCCGGCCACATGACCATGGAGACGTCTTCGGACAGCGCTGGCTCTTCGGCTTTGAAATGGAGATGAGCACCACTCCCTAGAGTCGGCAACGACTAGCACGTATGTGCGAGGGGAACCTTTACCTTTACTTTAATATTAAAGTATCTACCACCGTCACATGATTGAAAGAGTTTTTCAGAAGTTTTTTGGGGGAATTGTTGAAGAATTTTTTTGGGGAATTGTTGAAGAATTGTTGAAGAATTGAAGAGCTTGACTGCAGAAAATATGACTTCAGTAATAGAGTTGTTAATGCCTGGAATTCACTACCTGACTCTGTGGTCTCTTCCCAAAATCCCCAAAACTTTAACCAAAAACTATCTACTATTGACCTCACCCCATTCCTAAGAGGTCTGTAAGGGGCGTGCATAAGAGCACAAGCGTGCCTACCGTACCTGTCCTAATGTTCCCTTTGATTGTATCCAATTCGTATAGTTTTTTTTTAATACTTATGCTTATATATATGCTTATATATCGTATAGTTATTTCATGCTTACGCTTACATATACTATTGTGACAAATAAAATAAATAAATAAAATAAATAAATTCAAAGGTATCAAAATGGCTTTGTAGCATAGATAGCCTATTGTCAGGCATTGCAATGAACTGAGTTAAATACCCTTCCTTAGTATATAACAAGGTTGTGAAGACAGCCATTGGACTACAACGCTGGAGTTCCAAATGCTGCCACCAAAAAATTAGGGAGCCAATGGGGACCATCGCAAACATTGGCAAGCTCCACGTCCCACCAAATTTTTGACTTAAAAAAAAAAAAATTACACAAAGATATTCTGTAATATTTAATTCCCTGGCTTAAGCATTGTTTTTTGTTTGCAAAAATGACCCAGGGCCACAAATGGATTTTATAAGCTTTCTGAGTACATAAATATGCTGGATAGTTGCATCTTGCTTAATACATTTGGAATGCCATCTTCAAAAACCCAAGTCTCTTGCTTTGTCAGCGATACCCAATACATGCCTTCCAAGGTATTTATTTACTTATTAAATTTGTACGCTATTGAAGTTCCAACAAGTCTTGGCTGCTCACAAGTAAAACATGCACAATTAGAAAAGGCAGCAAAAAAAATAAATAAAAATGAGCAATGATGTACTTATTGGTTACTACCTTTAAAGCGCTCCATGGCTTAGGACCGGGATACTTACGGGACCGTCTACTGCCGTCCTCTATTTCCCAACGACCGGTGCATTCTCACAGAGAGGGACTCCTCAGGGTGCCGTCAGCCAAACAATGTCGACTGGCGGCCCCCAGGGGGAGGGCCTTCTCTGTGGGGGCTCCTACCCTGTGGAACGAGCTTCCCCCTGGACTTCGACAACTATCTGACCTTAGGACCTTTCGCCGCGAACTTAAAACCTATTTATTCCGCCTTGCTGGACTGGCTTGATTTTTAACACTTTTAATTTGATTTTATGGGTTTGAAATTTCTGTCAATTTTATAGGGCGTTATTACATTTTAAATTTGGCCATTTGAATAAGTTTTTTAAGGGTTGTTTTTTAGTATTGTATGTATTGTTTCCTTTGTATTTTATTTTGGCTGTTCACCGCCCTGAGTCCTTCGGGAGAAGGGCGGTATACAAATTAAAATATTATTATTATTATTATTATTATTATTATTATTATTATTGTTGTTGTTGTTGTTGTTGTTGTTGTTGTTGTTGTTGTTATTATTATTATTATTATTATTATTATTATTATTATTATTATTATTGCATCAAATTAATATAGGCTCCAGTGTAACTACCATGATTCTGGGTGGCCTACAAAGTTAAACATTCAGAAAGCAATTCTGAATCAACCCAAAAAAATTACTGCAAAAATCATTAAAAAAACAATAAAGTGGACAAAAGCCAGATTGGAATGGGGGGGGAAAAAAAGAAACAGGTTTACATAATTCCCTTGCTAAAACACGACCTTTGTAACACTGGATCTTAGGAGGAATTGCATTCTGGAGGGTAAGTGAACAATTAGTCAGTGGAAGAGTTTGCATCCAGACGTTGTGGGTACTCTTAAGACTGGAGATATTTTAAAGAAGAGATTGAACAGCCATTTGTCTGAAATGGTATAAGGTTTCCTTTCTGAGCATGGGGTTGGACTAGAAGACCTCCCGAGCTCCCTTCCAAGTCTGTTATTCTGTTTCTGCTGCTAAGGAGAAGGCACACCCTCAAGCCTGACACGGTTCAACTGAAGGAACCTACAGTGTGCCAGATTGAATAAACCAGGCAAGATACTATGGCACACAGGTGATAACTTTATTGCCTTTTTTTTTTTTGCTGCGAGCATACTGGCCCACATTAAAAATGAAATTCTGTTGCATGCTCTTCAAGAGAAAGCGTATATCATTATGTACCTAAACACATACATAATGCACGTATACACACGCTATAGGTAAAGGTGAAGGTTCCCCTCGCACATATGTGTGAGTCATTCCTGACTCTAGGGGGCGGTGCTCAACTCCGTTTCAAAGCAGAAGAGCCAGTGCTGTCCGAAGACGTCGCCATGGTCATGTGGGCAGCATGACTAAATGCCAATTTATTGGGGGCAATATGTGAATAATGCTTCGGCATTGTAAACTGTATAGAGAGTGAAGTAAACCACTATGGGGCAGGATATCAGTCAAAGTCAGTGGTGGCGAACTGTCATGTCCCACTCCCACTCCGACGAACGAGTCGAGGAAGTCTGTAACAAACTTGGCAACGAAGCCTCTGCAGCTTGCCAAGTTCCTTCGAGGTTTATCAGGGCAGGCAGGAGTCCAAGTTGTGACTTCAACGATAGAGTCCGATATCAGCAAACTAGATAAGACTTTGCTTGACTCAAGGTTGGAATGCCAAAAGCAGGTCCTTTATATAGGCTGTGGGGTGTGGCTCCATGATTCAGCATTTATCCAGGCCTGCCCCTCCCTTCCTTCTGCTGGCGTCGCCTCTCAGATCTCCGGAAGTGAGGGTCCACTTACACTGAATTGTCTTCAGCTGGATCTGCTGTCAGCGTCTGGGAAAGGAAGGGGTCAGAGGGAGTAGGACCGGGTAATTCCACCACCTGGCTGGCTTCCTGCTCCGAAGGCTGAGCCAAAGGAACACATGCTGTATGAGTGAGGTTTATCGGGCTTGTCCTTTCACTCCTTGAATCCTTTCCGGGCATGGGGCCAGGGCCAGGGGCTGGAGTCATGACAGGCCATTCATTTTCATTATCAAACTCAGAGTCTGATAAAAGGCCCGGTTGGAGATGGGATGGGCCCGGCTGAGGAGAGGAGGGAGGACGAGTCACAACACGAACCTTTTACTCACCGAGTGCCAAACAGGTCCATGCTTCGCGTGCTTTGTGTGCATGTGTGCCATCCGTGCTAATGCGTGGCTCCTCTGGCTCCTCCCTCATGTGCTGCATGCGCAACCGCACCATCTGCACATGTGCACAGCTTTTGTGGGCATCCCCACCGTGTGCTGCACACGCAACCACACCATCTGCACATGCTTTCGCGTGTGTTCCACTGTGCACCGCGTATGCAATCGCACCATATGCGCATGTATGTCTTTTTTGTGCAGGCAATGCACATGCGTGAACGCCGTCTGAACATGTGCATGCTGCGCACCAGTACTCTCGTGTGCATGTGCAAATGCACACGCAGGAGAGCTCCGAAGACCAGCTGGGTCCCCTGAATTGCACGCATGTGCTCCAGAGGGCTGTTGTGACTCCAGCCCACGAACCTGGCCCTATGCCCAAAAGTAACTCTGAAAGTGAGGGGGAAGGGCCGGTAAGGCTTACCTCGGGAGCACCAATTCCTTTGGCTCGGCTCCAGGAGCCAGAACCAGACCAGTCGGAGGACGTAATGAGGCCATCATCCCCTGATTCCTCCCTTCCCCAGGCTACGCCTTCAGATCCAGCTGATAATAATAATCAAGCTTGGCTTGACTTCAGAAGATTAGAGAGGCGGCGTCATCAAAAGGAAGGGTGGGGCTCAGGATATATAAGGAGCTTTGGGACTGCTCTCACTCCACGGGAAGCAAAAGTTTAGCTGAACCGTTTCAAAGAGAGCTGAAAGTCTTACTCTGTGAGTCATTTGTTTGAACTTTGGCAGGCAGCTGCGATTTCTCTGCCAGGACTGATAAGAGCCGTGAATCCACTGGCTGAAGGCCAGCTCGTGGGTCTGAAGTGGGGAAGGAGACAGAACAAGGGCTAAACACCAGCTGGGGTTCGCACGCATGTGCAGCTGGGCGACAGCTCGCATGCCTGGAAAAATGGCTCTGTGGGCCACTTCCGGCACGTGTTAGGTTCACCATCACAGGTCTAAGTGCTAATGCTATTGTTATTTCTATGGTTAAATCTCATTATTTTAAGAGATTGTAAACTGCTCAAGGTCTTTTAGCAGCATAGAAATCCGAGGAATGGAATAGGAAGTAAAAATCTATCACTTGTCCTTGAAAAAAAGACAAAGGAAAGCTGGAATAACAGGATGTCTAGCGGGACTTTTTTGGGAATACAGGTAGTCCTCGACTTACAACCGTTTGCTTAGTGACTGTTCAAAATTACAACGGCACTGAAAGAAGTGACTTGTGACTGTTTTTCACCCCTTTGCAGCATCCCCAGGGTCACGTGATCAAAATTCAGATGCTAGGCGATTGACTCGTATCTATGACGGTTGCAGTGCCTTGGGGGGTGGTCACGCGATCCCCTTTTTGCGACCTTCTGACAAGCAAGGTCAATGGGGAAGCCGGATTTGCTTAACAACCGGGTTACTAACTTATCAACGGCGGCGATTCACTTAACAATTGAGGCAAGAATGGTCATAAAATGGGGCAAAACTCACTTAACAAATATCTCACAAGAGAAATTTGGGACTCAATTGTGGTCGGAAGTCGAGCACTATCTATATTCTGGTAAATCACGCCAGTTATGTTTCCCCAGGAAACCACATTATGGGTGGACAAACTCTTGTAGCTGCTTATCTGGGTGCGAGTCTAAATGTTCTCAACATGTTAAATAGGCTCACCAATATCAAACACTGATGGGCACCTTTGCCTTGCAGTGTGTTCTGTTTCCCTCCCCCAATACTCCCAACAAAGAGTCAGTGAAAGGCCTCCTTTTCTACTTTATTTACATAGATAAATGTCCTGGCCACGTCTACCCACGGGCCTGCCAAGTTTCTGGAGATAACGAGGAAATTATAGATAAGGCCAGAATTACTCACGAATATATTCTTCCCTCCATTGATACAGTTTGCCCGCGCAAATTCATTGCTTTGTCCAAGACAAAAAACCAGGAAGTCCCGCCTCCTATTTATAGTCTCTGCAGATGTCCATCATTCCTTGGCCTTATCCCAATGCTGTTTCTGCTGCGCGCGCCGGTCACGTCTGCGCAGTCTTGCATCACTCCAAAACTGTTCTTGGGGCGTTGCCAAATCAGAAGAAGGCTCCAGAGAATCAGGCCTTGCCGGCCCCTCCTCCTCCCTTTGAGTGGGTGACAGGGAGGGAGAGGGCCCAAGAGAAGAAGGGCTTGCCAGGTCTTCTCCCTCACTTTCTGAATCATCCGAGTCCAGGAGTCCGGGTCCAGGAACCTGGATCACAACACAGTGTGGGCAGTGGTGGGATTCAAATAATTTAACAACTGCGACGGCTGGAGAGATTGGGAGTGGGGGGCACCGTTTTCCGGTGGTTCTCCTCCTATCTCTCTGACCGGACGCAGACGGTGTTGGCAGGAGGGCAGAGATCGGCCACGAGGCGCCTCATGTGTGGAGTGCCGCAGGGGTCGGTTCTCTCGCCTCTCCTGTTTAACATCTATATGAAGCTGCTGGGTGAGATCATCCGTGGTTTTGGGGTGCAGTATCATCAGTACGCTGATGACACTCAGCTGTACATTTCCACCCCTGACCAGCCCAACAAGACCGTTGAAGTGATGTCCCGGTGTCTGGAGGCCGTGCGGGTCTGGATGGGGAGGAACAGGCTTCGACTCAATCCCTCCAAGACTGAGTGGCTGTGGATGCCGGCATCCAGGTACAGCCAGCTAGTTCCATCACTGACTGTTGGAGCCGAGTCATTGGCCCCTATGGAGAGGGTTCGCAATTTGGGCATTCTCCTGGATGCTCGGCTGTCGTTAGAAGAACATATGACGGCCGTCGCCAGGGGAGCTTTTTATCAGGTGCACCTAATACGCCAGTTGCGCCCCTTCATAGACCGGGATACCCTATGCACGGTCACTCATGCTCTCGTCACTTCCCGCCTGGACTACTGTAATGCTCTCTACATGGGGCTCCCCTTGAAGAGCACCCGGAGACTCCAACTGGTCCAGAATGCGGCTGCGCGGGTGATAGAGGGAGCTACTCGTGGCTCCCATATAACACCTCTCCTGCACAAGCTGCACTGGTTGCCGGTGGTCTTCCAGGTGCAATTCAAAGTGTTGGTTACCACCTTTAAAGCGCTCCATGGCACAGGACCGGGCTATTTACGGGACTGCCTGCTGCCACCGATAGCCTCCCACCGACCTGTGCGCTCACACAGGGAGGGTCTCCTCAGGGTGCCGTCAGCCAAACAATGTCGGCTGGCGACCCCCAGGGGGAGAGCCTTCTCTGTGGGAGCATCTACCCTCTGGAATGAGCTTCCTCTGGGGTTACGATTACTCCCCAACCTCCGGACCTTCCGCCGTGAACTCAAGACTTTTCTGTTTCACCGCGCAGGGCTGGCCTAATACACTACGATTTTTAATTGGGGTTTTTATCATTTCTTATTATAGTTTTAAATGGGGTTGGCCAAATTGAATAAGATTTTTAAGATTTTTTAACTGTATTTATAAAATTGTTTTATGTTGGCCGTAAACCGCCCTGAGTCCTTCGGGAGAAGGGCGGTATAAAAATCAAATCAAATAAATAAATAAATAAACTGGTTTTCTGTCCTAATGACCGGCTGGGTAGGCGTGGCCATGGTGAGCATGGCCAGGGGTGTGACAGGCAGCGCTCGGCCTCTTGCACACCCCCTGGGAGCAGAAACAGGCCGGGGAGGGGACACACTGCCCACCGGTGTCCCATTTTGGGCCTAGTAGGCCTCTCTGGAGCCTCCTGGGAGTGAAAATGGGCTGCGGGAGAGCACGCCGAACCTCGCCACACCCCATTTGGGGCCTAGTAGGCTTCCCTGCACTTACCTGGGAGCCAAAATGGGGCACGTGGGGACTCCTGGAAGGGGCGGGGCAAGGAGAGGCGGGGCCACCCACCAATTTAACTACTGGTTCGCCTGAACCGGCTGAATCCCATCACTGAGCGTGGGAGAACCAGATTTCAGACGCAAAGTTCATAATTGTCCTTGATAGCATAGCTTATACCTTTTGAGCACTTGTGAAACTGTTGGGAAGAGGTAAACTGTGTTCAAGCTTCCCTGAAAGGAAAAGGAGGATGCAAATGTAAAAATAAATGTGTCGTGTTGGAAAAATCTAAATGAAAACTTTATTTATGAAATTTATTTATGAAATTTATACGCCACCCATGACATTGTAACTGCAACTCAAAGTGGCTTACGGTGTAATAAAAAAGGTAACGGTTCCCCTTGCACATATGTGCTAGTCGTTGCTGACTCTAGGGGGCAGTGCTCATCTCCGTTTCAAAATCAAAGAGCCAGCGTTGTCCGAAGACGTCTCCGTGGTCATGTGGCTGGCATGACTCAATTCCAAAGGAGCACAGAAGTCTGTTACCTTCCACCAAAGGTGGTCCCTATTTTTCTACTTGCATTTTTTACATGCTTTCGAACTGCTAGGTTGGCAGAAGCTGGGACAAGTAATGGAAGCTCACCCTGTTACGCGGCTGCGGATTCGTACTGCCCACCTTTTGATCAACAAGCTCAGTGTCTTAGCCATTGAGCCACTGCGTCCCATTACAGTGTAATAAAAAATCAAAAAATTAAAAATGAAGGAAAATTAAATAAAGATTAATCTATTAATGACAACATCCTAGTTCCATCCCTTGTAATGGCATCATAGTACTGTAATTTTAGAACTTTAATTGATTTGAAGCTAATGATCTTTAATGATTGATATAACTTATAACCTGATGACTACTTTGTCCATTGATTATAATGATTCTACACAAAATTTGAATAACCCTGTGTTAAAACCCCTTTTTTGGTTGCATCTAAAAGATTATGCACATTTGAAACAAACAGTGTACAGTTGGAAAATAATGTACAATTCAATCCAAATAAATTTTTAAAAAAGCCAATGCAATCCTAGGCTGCGTAGACACAGAGATAGGTGAAGTGTTAGTACCACTTTATAATGTCTTAGAAAGACCACACTTGGAACAGAATAGAATAGAATAGAATTGTATTGGCCAAATGTGTTTGGACACACAAGGAATTTGTCTTAGTACATATGCTCTCAGTGTACATAAAAGAAAAGATACCTTAATCAAGGTACAACATTTACAACACTTAATGATAGTCATAGGATACAAATTTAACACTTAATGATACAACACTTAATGACAGTCTTAGGCTACAATTAAGCAATCAGGAAACAATATCAATATAAATTGTAAGTATATATGTTGTATAAATATTGCATCCAATTTCAGTTGCCAGATGTAAAAAAGATGCGGAGACTCTAGAAAGAGTGCAGAGAAGAGCAATAAAGATGATTAGGAGACTGGTGGTTAAACCATACAAAGGAATGGTTGCAGGAATTGGGTATGTCTAATTTAATGAAAAGAAGAACTAGGGGTGACATGGTAGCAGTGTTCCAATATCTCAGGGGCTGCCCCAAAGAAGAGGGAGTCAAGCTATTCTCCAAAGCACCTGAAGGCAGAACAAGAATCAATGGAACAACTTGCTACCAGAAATTGTGAATTCTCCAACACTGGAGATTTTTAAGAAGAGATTGGACAACCACTTGTCTGAAACGTTATAGGGTTTTCTGCCTGGGCAGGGGGTTGGACTAGAAGACCTCCAAGGCCCCTTACAATTTTGTTTTTCTGTTATATCTTTATTACGGTCATAGATCAGCATATGTACCAGATTTATCACTGGGCTCAGTCACATTGCAGTGAAAAACCTAAAAGTACAAGCTGTTATTATTCTGTTAACAGGCCATTCAGAACAGCCATAATTAATAATTTAATAATGCTAAATTAGGCAGAAGAGGACAGCAATTTGCTTTTCCATTTCATGCCTATGTGGGTCGAATCAATTCTCTTGCTGTGTTCAAACTTGGCAGTTTCTCCCATGATGGAAAATGACAACACTCAAGCTATTTTCCGTGGGCACACAAGAATGTATCGCAATCTCTCGAAAAGCCTCTTCATAAACTGTCCTGAGACACAATGTCCTCCATTAAACATAGTGGAACAGACATGAATAGATTCAGGGCTATTTTTGAGAATCCAGTAGATTTTAGAATACTCCACCAATTCAAAAAAATTTTGACTAGCAAGTTGAGTGACCTTGAGTCTACAATGTGCAAATCCATCTGACTGGGGGGTTGTTTTTGCAGATAAAAGATGAAAAATGATGGAGGAAGATGGCAGGAACTGGGGAAAAGGGACGTTTTTCTCCTTATTGTCCTTTACTGCAAATATACTATTATCTCGTTAAGTTATATAATTAAAATTATCTTTAATTATAATTATAAAAATAATTGCTACCATTACAGGCCTTCCATTGAGGGCCTGTATACTGCACAAATCAAGAAGAGGGCCGTGAAAATATTTACATATCCCTCACATCCTGGACATAAACGGTTTCAACTCCTACCCTCAAAATGACGCTATAGAGCCCTGCACACCAGAACAACTATACACAAGAACAGTTTTTCCCCGAAGGCCATCACTCTGCTAAACAAATAATTCCCTCAACACTGTCAAACTATTTACTAAATCTGCACTACTATTAATCTTCTCATCGTTCCCATCACCAATCTCTTTCCACTTATGACTGTATGACTGTAACTTTGTTGCTGACAATCCTTATGATTTATATTGATATATTGATCATCATTTGTGTTGTAAATGTTGTACCTTGATGAGCGTATCTTTTCTTTTATGTACACTGAGAGCATATGCACCAAGACAAATTCCTTGTGTGTCCAATCACACTTGGCCAATAAAAATTCTATTCTATTCTATTCTATTAAGTGTTGTCTCATAAGTGTTAAATTTGTACCCTATGACCATCATTAAGTGTTGTAAATGTTGTACCTTGATGAACGTATCTTTTCTTTTATGTACACTGAGAGCATATGCACCAAGACAAATTCCTTGTGTGTCCAATCACACCTGGCCAATAAAAAATTCTATTCTATTCTATTCTATTCTATTCTATTCTATTCTATTCTATTCTATTCTATTCTATTCTATTCTATTCTATTCTATTCCAAAATATATTATAGCAATAGCAATTAGACTTATATACCGCTTTACAGCTCTCTCTAAGCGGTTTTACAGAGTGAGCCTCTTGCCCCCAACAAACTGGGTCCTTGTTTTACCCACCTTGGAAGGCTGGAAGGCTGAGTCAACCTTGATCCTGGTGAGATTTGAACTGCCAAATTGCAGGCAGCTGGCAGACAGCAGAAGTAGCCCTCAGTACTGCAGTGGCTCAGTGATGATGCAATGGCTTAGTGGCTAAGACACTGAGCTTGTCGATCAAAAGGCCGGCAGTTCAGCGGTTCGAATCCCTAGTGCCGCGTAATGGGGCGAACTCCCGTTACTTGTCCCAGCTTCTGTAACCTAACAGTTCGAAAGCACATAAAAAATGCAAGTAGAAAAATAGGGACCAACTTTGGTGGGAAGGTAACAGCATTCCGTGCGCCTTTGGTGTTGAGTTATGCCAGCCACATGATCACGGTGACATCTTTGGACAGTGCTGGCTCTTCGGCTTTGAAACAGAGATGAACACCGCCCCCTAGAGTCAGGAATAATAGAAGAGAAGAGAAGAGAAGAGAATAGAATTTTTTATTGGCCAAGTGTGATTGGACACACAAGGAATTTGTCTTGGTGCATATGCTCTCAGTGTACATAAAAGAAAAGATACGTTCATCAAGGTACAACATTTACAACACAATTGATGATCAATATATCAATATAAATCATAAGGATTGCCAGCAACAAGTTATAGTCATACAGTCATAAGTGGAAAGAAATTGGTGATGGGAACTATGAAACGATTAATAGTAGTGCAGATTCAGTAAATAGTCTGACAGTGTTGAGGGAATTATTTGTTTAGCAGAGTGATGGCCTTCGGGAAAAAACTGTTCTTGTGTCTAGTTGTTCTGGTGTGCAGTGCTCTATAGCGTTGTTTTGAGGGTAGGAGTTGAAACAGTTTATGTCCAGGATGCGAGGGATCTGCAAATATTTTCACGGCCCTCTTCTTGATTCGTGCAGTATACAGGTCCTCAATGGAAGGCAAGTTGGTAGCAATTATTTTTTCTGCAGTTCTAATTATCCTCTGAAGTCTGTGTTTTTCTTGTTGGGTTGCAGAACTAGCACATATGTGCGAGGGGAACCTTTACTCTAACCATATATGTGCGAGGGGAACTGCACTCTAACCACTGAGCCACTGTGGCTTATTATTATGCAGAACAGAACAGAATAACAGAGTTGGAAGGGACTTTGGAGGTCTTCTAGTCCAACCCGGGGCCGGAATAGCTCAGGCTGTTAAGAGCCTGTTATTAGAACACAGTAGCCTGCAATTACTGCAGGTTCAAGCCCGGCCCAAGGTTGACTCAGCCTTCCATCCTTTATAAGGTAGGTAAAATGAGGACCCAGATTGTTGGGGGGGCAATAAGTTGACTTTGTAAATATACAAATAGAATGAGACTATTGCCTTATACACTGTAAGCCGCCCTGAGTCTTCGGAGAAGGGCGGGATATAAATGTAAAACAAAACAAAACAAAAACAAAACAAAAAACCCCTGCTCAAGAAGGAAACCCTATATCATTTCAGACAAATGATTGTCCAATCTCTTCTTAAAAATCTCCAGTGTTGGAGCATTCACAATTTCTGGTGGCAAGTTGTTCCACTGATTAGTTGTTCGAACTGTTAGGAATTTTCTGCTGACTTCTAGGTTGGTTCTCTCCTTGATCAGTTTCCATCCATTGATTCTTGTTCTGCCTTCAGGTGCTTTGGAGAATAGTTTGACTTTCTCTTCTTTGTGGCAGCCCCTGAGATATTGGAACACTGCTATCATGTCTTCCCTAGTCCTTCATTTCATTAAACTAGACATGCCCAGTTCCTGCAACCGTTCTTCATATGTTTTAGCCTCCAGTCCCTAATCATCTTTGTTGCTCTTCTCTGCACTCTTTCTAGAGTCTCAACATCTTTTTTACATCATGGCGACCAAAACTGGATGCAGGATTCCAAGTGCGGCCTTACCAAGGCATTATAAAGTGGTATTAACCCTTCACGTGATCTTGATTCTATCCCTCTGTTGATGCAGCCTAAAACTGGGTTGGCTTTTTTGGCAGCTGCATTCAAGTACTTCATGACAAACGTATTGGGGTTCCTCATAATTCTCAGTCATAGCAGCCCCTTAGGGGTCTGTTGTTCTTCTCTCAGCCTAGCCTACCTCACAGGATTGTGGTTGAATTTAGATTGGGCAACTCTGATTTCAGTCCCCACCCCTCAGGCACCATTTTGGGATTCTAGAATTTTGGGATTCTAGGTTGAACCTTCCCCTCAGTCCAGCCTACCTCGCAGGGTTGTGGTTGGATTTTGAGTCCCCCCCCGAGTCAAAGAAACTCTCTGGGTTATATAGGAGTAATAACCTCACTCAGCTCAGCCTACCTTACAGGGTTGTTGTTGGATTTTGAGTCCCTCCTGAGCCAAAGAAACTCTCTGGGTTATATAGTAGTAACCTCACTCAGCTCAGCCTACCTTACAGGGTTGTCGTTGGATTTAGGCAGAGGGAGCCAGATTCGAGTCCCCTCCCAGCTCACAAAAGCTGCCTGGGGATCCTAGGCTGCACTTTTCCCTCAGTCCAGCCTACCTTGCAGGGTTGTAGTTGGATTGTGAGTCGTTATTTAGCTGAAGTAATTTAAGAAGTGGCTTAAGACCAGTCCTCTCTCTCAATCCAGCCTACCTCACAGGGCTCTTGTTGGATTTAGATCAAGGGACTCAAATCTGAGCCTGCCCTCAGCCCACAAAAATCCTTTCAGGGACTCTAGGCTGCACTTTCCCTCCAGTCCCAGCCTACCTCGCAGGGTTGTGGCTGGATTTTGAGTCCCTTCTCAGTCATGCCCCCCAGGCTTCACCCTAACTCCTCCTTCCTGCCCCCCCCGAGCCCCCCTCAGTCACAAAATCCCTCCCCTGTTTCCAGACGCCCCTTCCTTGCCCCCCCGCACAGATGTCCAGCCCACCTCGCAGGGTTGTGGCTGGATTTCAATAACTCCTCAACTCACAACATCCCCACCCACAGGCTTAAGACCAGCCTCCCTTCCTCGCACCTCCTGCAGCAGCCCAGCCTACCTCGTAGGGTTGTGGCTGGAATTCAGTCCCCTCAGTCACAAAATCCCCCACCTTCTTCATCACCCCTGCAACAGCCCAGCCCACCTCGCAGGGTTGTGGCTGGATTTCAAGTAACTCCTCAACTCACAACATCCCCCACCCACAGGCTTAAGACCAGCCCCTCCCCTTCCTCGCACCTCCTGCAGCAGCCCAGCCTACCTCGTAGGGTTGTGGCTGGAATTCGAGTCCCCTCAGTCACAAAATCCCCCACCTTCTTCATCACCCCTGCAACAGCCCAGCCCACCTCGCAGGCTTGTGGCTGGATTTCAAGTAACTCCTCAACTCGCTTAAGACTAGCCCCCCCGTCCGCCCCCAGCAGCCCAGACTACCTCCCAGGTTTGTGGCTAGATTTCGAGTCCCTTCTCAGTCACAACCACATAAACATAAACCTAAACATAAACCTAAGCCACATAAACCTAAACCTAAACCACAACTTTATGCACAAAGGGGCGTGCATAAGAGCACAAAAGTGCCTACCGTTTCTGTCCTATTGTTCTCTTCATTATAGTATTATATATATATATATATATTTATTTCTTTTTGTCACAACAGTATACATGCATACTTTTATATACATACTTTATATGTATATTATATGCATACTTTTACTTATATATACTTTTTCACTAATGATGGGTTATTTTTATGTTGATGATTGTATATAAGAAACGTATCTTTTCTTTTATGTACACTGAGAGCATATGCACCAAGACAAATTCCTTGTGTGTCCAATCACACTTGGCCAATAAAAAAAAAAAAATCTACTGTTGTGACAAAATAAAATAAAAACAACAACAACAACAAAAACAACAACCCAGGCTTAACACCCTAACTCCTCCTTCCTGCCCCCCTCGCAGCAACCCAGCCTACCTCGCAGGGTTGCGGGATTTCGAGTCCCCCCTCAGGCACAAAATACCCACCCGCGCTTACCAGCCCACCCTTTCCTCACCCCCACCCCCCCTGCAGCAGCCCAGCCCACCTCGCAGGGTTGTGGGCTGGATTTCTAGCCCCCGCCCCCCGGGAATCTTAAAACCAGCCCCTCCTCCTCCTCGCCCCGCCTTCCCCCTCCCCCCCTCCCTCCTCCTCAGCAGAAGAGCCTACCTCGAAGAGGCGTGGCTCCGCCTCTTGGCTCCGCCCCCGGTCCGCCCCCGCGATCCCTCGCTCCGCCCCCGCGGCCTGTTTGCCATTCTCCACCGCCGCCATCATGGCCGCCATGGCCGCTTCCTCGGCGGCGTCTCCCGCCTCGGGTTCCTCTTCTTCCTCCGGCGGCGCCCCGGCCGGTTCGAGCTCCTCGGGGGCTTCGGGCGGCGGAGGCGGCGGCGGCGGGGCCTCGGGGCTGACGGCGGCCTTGACCGGCACCATGAACCGCAAGAAGAAGCCCTTCCTGGGCATGCCGGCCCCGCTGGGCTACGTGCCGGGGCTGGGCCGAGGGTGAGCAGCCGGGGTCGGGGGTTCGAGGGCTTCTCTGAGCATGTGCAGAGGACTCGGTTTGGCATTTCCCGGCCTGGTTTTCTTCGTTTTGGGGCGTGCTGCACCCCCTGGGCCGCTTTAAGAGGGGAGGGGGGGGGGGAGGCCTCCACCACCCAGAATTCCCCCGCCAGTTCCCCCAATGTGAGGCATTCTGGGAGTTGAAGTCCTCTCCCCCCCCCGCCCATCTTAAAAGTTGCCCAGCTGGAGAAATAACGGTGAGATTTGTCCACCAAGACACGTGTGTGGACTGAAGGAAGGAAGGGCCTCTGGTGGCTCAGCAGACTAAGTCTGTCTGTTATTAACACAGCTGCTTGCAATTACTGCAAGTTCAAGCCCCACCAGGCCCAAGGTTGACTCAGCCTTCCATCCTTTATAAGGCAGGTAAAATGAAGACCCAGATTGTTGGGGGCAATAAGTTGACTTTGTATATAATATACAAATGGATGAAGACTATTGCTTAACACCCTGAGTCTTCGCAGAACGGCGGGATATAAATACAAATTAAAAAAAATGTGCTGGGTTGGGTGTTAACCCCTGCTGTGTCATCGGACCCAGGAAAAGAGATCTCTTATGGCTTGCATTTTTGCACACTTTTTTTTGGAGTTGTCTTGCTTGTTTTGGCTTCTGGTTTCCTTTTTGTTGTGGTGCTTTGCAGGTGTGTGTGTTTGTGGTTAAGGCTTTGGGCTATAAAGGAAGAGAACAGAATTTAGAATAGAATTCATTGGCCACGTGTGATTGGACACACGAGGAATTTGTTTTGGTGCATATGCTCTCAGTCTACATAAAAGAAAAAAGAGAAAAAAAATACCTTCATCAAAGGTACAACATTTACAACACAAATGATGGTCATAGGTTGCAATTTAACCCTTAATGATAGCAACAAAAAGTTACAGTCATAAGTGGAAAGATTTGGTGATAAAACCGATGAGAAGATTAATAGTAGTGTAGAGTTAGTAAATAGTTTGACAGTGTTGAAGGAATTATTTGTTTAGCAGAGTGATGGCCTTCAGGGGGAAAAAACTGTTCTTGTGTCTAGTTGTTCTGGTGTTAGGTTTTAGGATAAAACAGGAATAGGAGTTGGAAGGGACCTTGGAGGTCTTCTAGTCCAGGGGACTCCAACTTTGGCAACTTTAAGCCTGGCGGACTTCAACTCCCAGAATTCTCCAGCCAGCTTTTTTTTTTTTAATTTTTATTTGCATTTATATCCCGCCCTTCTCCGAAGACTCAGGGCGGCTTACACTATGTCAAGCAATAGTCTTCATCCATTTGTATATTATATACAAAGTCAACTTATTGCCCCCAACAATCTGGGTCCTCATTTTACCTACCTTATAAAGGATGGAAGGCTGAGTCAACCTTGGGCCTGGTGGGGCTTGAACCTGCAGTAATTGCAAGCAGCTGCTGTTAATAACAGACTGTCTTAGCAGTCTTCGCCACTCAAGGGCCCACTCAAGAAACTCAAGTTTCCCCAATGTGGGGCATTCTGGGAGTTGAAGTCCTCTCCCCTCCCCTCCTCCTCCTCAGCAGAAGAGCCTACCTCGAAGAGGCGTGGCTCCGCCTCTTGGCTCCGCCCCCGGTCCGCCCCCGCGATCCCTCGCTCCGCCCCCGCGGCCTGTTTGCCATTCTCCACCGCCGCCATCATGGCCGCCATGGCCGCTTCCTCGGCGGCGTCTCCCGCCTCGGGTTCCTCTTCTTCCTCCCGCCGCGCCCCCGCCGGGTCGAGCTCCTCGGGGGCTTCGGGGGGCGGGGGCGGCGGCGGGGGGGCCTGGGGGCTGACGGCGGCCTTGACCGGCACCATGAACCGCAAGAAGAAGCCCTTCCTGGGCATGCCGGCCCCGCTGGGCTACGTGCCGGGGCTGGGCCGAGGGTGAGCAGCCGGGGTCGGGGGTTCGAGGGCTTCTCTGAGCATGTGCAGAGGACTCGGTTTGGCATTTCCCGGCCTGGTTTTCTTCGTTTTGGGGCGTGCTGCACCCCCTGGGCCGCTTTAAGATGGGAGGTGGGGGGGGAGGACTTCAACTCCCAGAATTCCCCGCCAGTCCCCCCAGTGTGAGGCATTGGGGGTGTTGAAGTCCTCTCCCCCCCCCGCCCATCTTAAAAGTTGCCCAGCTGGAGAAATAACGGTGAGATTTGTCCACCAAGACACGTGTGTGGACTGAAGGAAGGAAGGGCCTCTGGTGGCTCAGCAGACTAAGTCTGTCTGTTATTAACACAGCTGCTTGCAATTACTGCAAGTTCAAGCCCCACCAGGCCCAAGGTTGACTCAGCCTTCCATCCTTTATAAGGCAGGTAAAATGAAGACCCAGATTGTTGGGGGCAATAAGTTGACTTTGTATATAATATACAAATGGATGAAGACTATTGCTTAACACCCTGAGTCTTCGCAGAACGGCGGGATATAAATACAAATTAAAAAAAATGCGCTGGGATGGGTGTTAACCCCTGCTGTGTCATCAGGAAAAGAGATCTCTTATGGCTTACATTTTTGCACACTTTTTGTGGAGTTGTCTTGCTTGTTTTGGCTTCTGGTTTGCTTTTTGTTGTGGTGCTTTGCAGGTGTGTGTGTTTGTGGTTAAGGCTTTGGGCTATAAAGGAAGAGAATATAATTTAGAATAGAATTCATTGGCCACGTGTGATTGGACACACGAGGAATTTGTTTTGGTGCATATGCTCTCAGTCTACATAAAAGAAAAAAGAGAAAAAAAATACCTTCATCAAAGGTACAACATTTACAACACAAATGATGGTCATAGGTTGCAATTTAACCCTTAATGATAGCAACAAAAAGTTACAGTCATAAGTGGAAAGATTTGGTGATGAAACCGATGAGAAGATTAATAGTAGTGTAGAGTTAGTAAATAGTTTGACAGTGTTGAAGGAATTATTTGTTTAGCAGAGTGATGGCCTTCAGGGGGAAAAAACTGTTCTTGTGTCTAGTTGTTCTGGTGTTAGGTTTTAGGATAAAACAGGAATAGGAGTTGGAAGGGACCTTGGAGGTCTTCTAGTCCAGGGGACTCCAACTTTGGCAACTTTAAGCCTGGCGGACTTCAACTCCCAGAATTCTCCAGCCAGCTTTTTTTTTTAAAATTTTTATTTGCATTTATATCCCGCCCTTCTCCGAAGACTCAGGGCGGCTTACACTATGTCAAACAATAGTCTTCATCCATTTGTATATTATAAACTAAGTCAACTTATTGCCCCCAACAATCTGGGTCCTCATTTTACCTACCTTATAAAGGATGGAAGGCTGAGTCAACCTTGGGCCTGGTGGGGCTTGAATCTGCAGTAATTGCAGGCAGCTGCTGTTAATAACAGACTGTCTTAGCAGTCTTCGCCACTCAAGGGCCCACTCAAGAAACTCAAGTTTCCCCAATGTGGGGCATTCTGGGAGTTGAAGTCCTCTCCCCCTCCCTCCCATCTTAAAGTTGCCCAGCTGGAGAAATAACGTATTTTAGAACGGTGAGATTTGTAACTCCACAAAGACACGGGTCTTTGGACTGAAATGCGCTGGGTTGGGTGTTAACCCCGTGTTCCCTTGCTGGATTGGGCTGTGTCATCAGAGCCAGGAAAAGAGATCTCTTAATGGCTTGCATTTTTGCACACTTTTTGTGGAGTTGTCTTGCTTGTTTTGGCCTCTGGTTTGCTTTTTGTTGTGGTGCTTTGCATTTGTGTTTGTGTTTGGCTATAAAGCAAGAGGTCTTAGAATAAATAGGAATAGGGGTTGGAAGAGACCTTGGAGGTCTTCTAGTCCAGGGGTCTCCAACCTTGGCAACTTTAAGCCTGGAGGACTTCAACTCCCAGAATCCCCCAGCCAGCTTTGCTGGCTGGGGAATTCTGGGAGTTGAAGTCCACCAGGCTTAAAGTTGCCAAGGTTGGAGACCCCTGCTCTAGAAAGAGTGCAGAGAAGATCAATAAAGATGATTAGGAGGCTGGTGGTTAAACCGTACAAAGGAATGGTTGCAGGAATTGGGTATGTCTCATTTAATGAAAAGAAGGACTAGGGATGACATGGTAGCAGTGTTCCAATATCAAAACTGGCTGGGGCATTCTGGGAGTTGAAGTCCTCCAGGCTTAAAGTTGCCAAGGTTGGAGACCCCTGCTCTAGAAAGAGTGCAGAGAAGAGCAATAAAGATGATTAGGAGGCTGGTGGTTAAACCATACAAAGGAATGGTTGCAGGAATTGGGTATGTCTCATTTAATGAAAAGAAGGACTAGGGGAGACATGATAGCAGTGTTCCAATATCAAAACTGGCTGGGGAATTCTGGGAGTTGAAGTCCACCAGGCTTAAAGTTGCCAAGGTTGGAGACCCCTGCTCTAGAAAGAGTGCAGAGAAGATCAATAAAGATGATTAGGAGGCTGGTGGTTAAACCGTACAAAGGAATGGTTGCAGGAATTGGGTATGTCTCATTTAATGAAAAGAAGGACTAGGGATGACATGGTAGCAGTGTTCCAATATCAAAACTGTCTGGGGCATTCTGGGAGTTGAAGTCCGCCAGGCTTAAAGTTGCCAAGGTTGGAGACCCCTGCTCTAGAAAGAGTGCAGAGAAGAGCAGTAAAGATGATTAGGAGGCTGGTGGTTAAACCATACAAAGGAATGGTTGCAGGAATTGGGTATGCCTCATTTAATGAAAAGAAGGACTAGGGATGACATGGTAGCTGTGTTCCAATATCGAAACTGGCTGGGGCATTCTGGGAGTTGAAGTCCTCCAGGCTTAAAGTTGCCAAGGTTGGAGACCCCTGTTCTAGACTAACCCCCTGCTCAGGCAGGAAACTCTATGCATTTCAGAGAAGCGGCTGTCCAATCTCTTAAAAGCTGGGTAACCTTGGACCGGTCCCTCTCTCTCACCCCAGCCCACCTCACAGGGTTGCTGTGATGGGGAAAATGCAGATAGTCCTCAACTGACAACAGCTTAGTGATCGTTCAAAGTTACAACGGCACTAAAAAAAAGTGACTTATGACTGCTTTTCGCACTTACGACCGTTGCAATATCCCCATAATCAGCTGATCAAAATTTGGATGCTTGGCAACTAACTCATATTTATGATGGTTGCAGTGTCCCGGAGTCATGTGATCACCTTTTTTTGAACTTCTGACATGCAGAGTTAATGGGGGAAGCCGGATTCATTTAACAACCGTGTTACTAGCTTAACAACTGCAGGTATTCACTTAATACCGTCATTGTGACACCAAAAGGTCGTAAAAGGGGGCAAAAGTCCCTTAACAAATGTTCCAATTAAGAACAGTAAATTTGGACTCAATTGTGGTCGTAAGTCGAGGACTACTTGTGCTTCTAAAAATAATAAAGGCGAGATACAAATAAATAAACAAATGTTTAGCTCATTTATTGTGTTCTAAACCAGGGGTCTGCAACCTTGGCAACTTTAAGACTTGTGGACTTCAACTCCCAGAGTTCCTCAGCCAGCTTTGCTTCATTAGAGTAAATGTCAGGGTAATGACGATTTAAAGCTGACCAGCCCCTTTAAGACTGAGGATGAGTCAGCAGGGTTATTGCCCTTTAAGAAGCTGTCTATATAAGGGAGGCCATTAGAGGGCGTCTCTCTTTCCTTGAGTAGCTGCATTGTAGTTCTCCGTGTAGAGTTTTGAAGTAGCTGGATTGCTTGCCTGGTGTCTGTCTGTATATAGAAGTCTTGTATATAAACCACTGTTTGTGTTGTGACCCAGGCCCAAGTAGGTAGTAGGGAACTCAGCCAGTATAAAAACAAACAAACTTTATTCAATCAGCTGAGAATTACTTCATTCTTGTATATTGTATATTGAGAATTACTTCATTCTTGTTGTAGGGCCGTGGTGGCTCAGACTGTAAGATAGCCTGTTATTAAAACACAGCTGCCTGCAATTACTGCAGGTTCTAGTCCCACCAGGCCCAAGGTTGACTCAGCCTTCCATCCTTTATAAGGTAGGTAAAATGAGGACCCAGATTGTTGGGGGGGCAATAAGTTGACTTTGTAAATATACAAATAGAATGAGACTATTGCCTTACACACTGTAAGCCGCCCTGAGTCTTCGGAGAAGGGCGGGATATAAATGTAAATTAAAAAAAAAAAATTCTCAGCGTAGTTCAACTAAATGTCTTAAAGTTGCCAAGGTTGGAGATCCCCACTGTCTGTATCCAAGGGCGTCTCTGTGTTTAGTGACACAGCCACTAGTGGCCACTTGGGTGAAGAACAGAAGGTCCTGGCACCTGTTTTGGGAAAAAAAAAAAACACCACCCAGCAATTTGTGTTGTTAGCTTTTGCAGGAAGTTACCTTTGGATTGCCATAAAAAGGGCTTCTATCCGAATGAAATGAAGCAGACAGAATGAATGTGTTTTCTTGACTTACAATCACAATGGAGCCCAAATTGCATGTTGCTAAGTGAGAAATTTGTTTAGTGAGCTTTGCCCCATTTTGCAATTTTTCTTGACGCATTTGTTAAATGAGTCACTGCTGTTGTTAAATTAGTGACGCGGTTGTTAAGTGAAACTGGCTTCTCCCATGGACTTTGCTTGACAGAAGGTTGCAAAAGGAGATCACGTGAGCGTTTGGAACTGGGCCACAGAAGTGAGGGGCAAGTGTGCGCGCGGGTCCCCACTTGTGCGAGCAGCCGGCGAGCGTGCTGCGCTCCATTTGCGTGCAAATGCTCGTGCAAATGGAGCTGCGCATGCGTCTGTCCACCACTCGTGTGGAACCATCCCCTTCCCCTCCGAACTGGGCCACAAAGCCAGAAAGGTTGAGGAACTCTGGTCTACAAGAATGGCTAAAAAAATCTTGTCCAGCCAGCACGAAAAAGATTGAGCATGTGAATGAATGAATGAATTGAAAGGGACCTTGGGGGTTTTCTAGTCCAGCCCTGTGCTCAAGCAGGAGAACCTATAACATTTCAGATAGGTGACTGTCTAGACCAGTGATGGCTAACTTTTTTGGCATTGAGTGCTGAAACTGGAGCATGTGCGAGCGCCGGAACCCAGAAGAGAGCAGCTGGCCAGTGCACATGCACGCGGCGGCCAGCTGTTCTCTTCCAGGTTTTGGCATGCCCATGCTTGCTGGAGCAAACCCAGAAAAGCAGCTGGCCGGCATGCATGCACGCGACAGAACCCGAAGAGCAGCTGGTGATGCCACACGTGCCCACTGCGTGCCACCTCTGGCACACATGTCATAGATTTGCCATCACGGGTCTAGACCAGGGGTGAAATGCTACTGATTCGGACGGATCACCCGATCCGGTAGCGATGGTGGCGGGTGGTTCAGAGAACCGGTAGGAAAAATCCCTGCCCCCCTCTGCGCCAGCTGAGCCGCACGATCATCGGAGGTGTTGTTGTTGTTTTTAACTTTTAAAAGTATTTTTTCTTCAACCGAAAAAATGCTTTTAAAAGTAAAAAAAAAAAAGCTTCTGATGATCACGCAGCTCAGCTGGGATCGTCCGAACCTTTTAAAATATACAGGGATCGTCCGAACCCTGTATACTGCACGAATCAAGAAGAGGGCCGTGAAAATATTTGCAGATCCCTCGCATCCTGGACATAAACTGTTTCAACTCCTACCCTCAAAACGACGCTATAGAGCACTGCACACCAGAACAACTAGACACAAGAACAGTTTTTTCCCGAAGGCCATCACTCTGCTAAACAAATAATTCCCTCAACACTGTCAGACTATTTACTGAATCTGCACTATTAATCTTCTCATCGTTCCCATCACCAATCTCTTTCCACTTATGACTGTATGACTATAACTTGTTGCTGGCAATCCTTATGATTTATATTGATATATTGATCATCAATTGTGTTATAAATGTCGTACCTTGATGAAGGTATCTTTTCTTTTATGTACACTGAGAGCATATGCACCAAGACAAATTCCTTGTGTGTCCAATCACACTTGGCCAATAAAAAATTCTATTCTATTCTAGTCTATTCTAAAAGCATTTTTAACTACCTCTTCGGCCTGAAGAGATTGTAGAAAAAATGCTTTTAAAAGTAAAAAAAAAAAAGTTGGCCACACCCACCCAGTCACATTACCCCCACCACCCCACCAAGCCATGCCCACATAACCGGTAGTAACAAATTTTACATTTCACCCCTGGTCTAGACTCTTCTTAAAACCATCCAGTGACGGAGCGCCATTTTCCTGAATTTACCCCCCACCCGCCAATTTTCCGCTTAAACTTCATCAAAAGAAAGTGTGTGCTCACACTCTGTTGTTGTTGTTGTTGTTCTTGCTGATCTAGGAAAGAGGGCTCGATCCTTAATTGTGCAAACCTTTGTTGCTTGATAGCCCAGAGTGGGCTGATGATGGCCAATCTGGATTTAGGAAGAATTTTAGATTAACAACAACAACCACAACAACTCGTCCAGTTCAGCCATGCCTGCATTTTCTCTGAATCTATTGCGATTTTTCTTCTTCTTCTGTAGAGCCACCGGTTTTACCACCCGTTCAGATATTGGTCCCGCCCGGGATGCTAACGACCCTGTGGATGACCGCCATGCTCCCCCGGGGAAGAGAACCGTTGGGGATCAGATGAAGAAAAATCAGACGGCGGATGACGATGACGAAGATCTGAACGATACAAATTACGACGAGGTGATGTCGTTTTGTCACCCTGGTCGGTGCTGCCGATGAACCCGTGTTGTGTTTGAAATATTGTTCAGTCGCCAAGTTGCGCCCGACTCTTCGCGACCCCATGGACCACAGCAGGCCAGGCCCCCTTGTCCTCCACTGCCTCCCAGAGTTTGCCCAAATTTATCTTCATTGCGTTGATGACACTATCTAACCCAGAGGTCTCCAACCTTGGCAATTTTAAGCCTGGAGGACTCCAGTTCCCAGAATTCTGGGAGTTGGTCCTCCAGGCTTAAAATTGCCAAGGTTGGAGACTACTGATCAACCATCTCATCCTCTGTTGTCCCCTTCTCTCCTTTTGCCTTCCATCATCCCCCACATCAGGATCTTTTCCAAGGAGTCTTCCCTTCTCTTCTCTTTTGCTTGCCAAAGTATTTGAGCTTCAGCTTAGTAGCCGTCCTTCCAGAGAACAGTCAGGGTTGATTTCCTCTACGATTTATGTTTGCAATATCATCAGGCTTTATTCAGCTTCCACAAATTCACTCAAGGATTAATCAGTGGGTTTTTTTCCCCCCCAAGATCGTAACATTTCTTTTATGTGGAGCGCTATAGATTTGCACCTGTTCTTTTTTCTCCCTGTATGACTGCTTATATGACTTTCCTTGCCCTTCCTCCTTAAGTCAAGTCAGTCTGTCTTTCTGTCTGTCTGTCTGTCTGTCTGTCTGTCTGTCTGTCTGTCTGTCTGTCTATCTATCTATCTATCTATCTATCTATCAATACCTACCTACCTATCTTTGTCTGTCTGTCTATCTATCTAAGGCTATCTATCCATCCATCCATCCACCTACCTATCTACCTACCTACCTATCTTTGTCTGTCTATCTGTCTGTCTATCTATCTGTCTGTCTATCTATTTATCTATCTATCATTATCTGTCTGTCTATCTATCTTCTATCTTATCTATCTATCTAAGGCTATCTATCTATCCATCTACCCACCTACCTATTTTTGTCTGTCTGTCTATCTAAGGCTATTTATCCATCCATCCATCTACCTATCTACCTACCTACCTACCTATCTTTGTCTATCTGTCTCTCTCCATCTGTCTGTCTGTCTGTCTGTCTGTCTCTCTCAAGGCTAAAAAGGCTATAAAATAGATTTGTTTTGGCATTTTGATAGGTTACATTAAGCGGATAAAATGAATTGACATGATCTTTTGTCCTGTGCAGTTCAATGGAAGCTTGTTCTTAAGACAGTCAGTCAGTCTGTCTGTCTGTCTGTCTGTCTGTCTATCATCCATCTTCTCTCTCCCTCTCTCTCAGCTAAAAAGGCTGTAAAATGGATTTATTTTGGCGTTTTGATTTTGGTGGGTTACAATAAGGGGATAAAATGAGTTGATATGACTTTCTTGTCCTGTGCAGTTCAATGGATACGCTGGAAGCCTGTTCTCCAGTGGACCTTATGAAAAAGACGATGAAGAAGCAGATGCCATTTATGCTGCTTTGGATAAAAGGATGGATGAAAGAAGAAAAGAGAGAAGGTAGGGTTTTTTGGTTTTTTTTGAAGTATGAGAGATGCTTCCCCTGTCTTTTGATTTGAAACCTGCATGTTCAAACGTCAGCTGTGAGTTTTTAAACTTTTGGTGCATGATTTAGTCTTGGGTGTCTGAAATATTTAAATACTTCAAAAATAACTAGGATACAGGTTGCATACGCTGAAGTATTGGCTGCACCTTTTATTTTCTAGAGAACAGCGTGAGAAAGAGGAGATTGAAAAGTACCGAATGGAACGACCAAAAATTCAGCAGCAGTTCTCGGATCTGAAAGTAAGGAGACAGCAATATGCATTTGATTCCAGAAATAAAAATTGAAAGATAGGGACTGAAATTTGAAAAAAAAATATACATGTACATATATAAAAATGGCAATTGTTAATGCAGAAAATATGCTACGATATTACTATCTCTTTTCTTAGGCTCATAAAATCTGTTTAGAAGGACCATGATTAGTACTCCTCACTGATTCAATTGTCATCTATATCTATTTTATATCTATATCTATCATCCTTTATATATATCTCTATATCTTCTGTCTGTCTATCTACCTATCTATCTATTTATCTATCTATGATCTATCTATCTCTACATCTACCTCTATATATCTATGATTTCCATCATTTATTTATATCATCTCTCTCTCATATCTATCTTTCTCTCTCTCCATAGATCTATATCTGTCTGTCTGTCTGTCCGTCCGTCCATCCATCCATTTATCTACCTACCTACCTACCCACTCATCCACCCACCCACCCACCTACTATACCTATCCATCCATCCATCTATCTATCTATTCTTCTGCTACCACTTGCCTCCCACCGACCGGTACGCTCTCATAGAGGGGGTCTCCTCAGGGTACCGTCAGCCAAACAATGCCGGCTGGCGACCCCCAGGGCGAGAGCCGTCTCTGTGGGGGCACCTGCCCTCTGGAATGAGCTTCCCCCAGGACTTTGTCAACTTCCTGACCTCCGGACCTTCCGCCGTGAGCTGAAGATGTACTTATTCTTCTGCGCAGGACTGGCATAAAATGGGTTTTATTAGGATTTTAATGGGGTTTTTATGATGCTATGTATTTTATATTTGAATTATCAGCCAAATTGAATAAGTTTTTATAACTCTGAGTTTATTGTATTGTATTTATGATTGTTATTTTTATCTGGCTGTAAACCGCCCTGAGTCCTTCGGGAGAAGGGCGGTATAGAAATTAAATTATTATTATTATTATTATTATTATTATTATTATTATTATTATTATTATTATTGTTGTTGTTGTTGTTGTTGTTGTTGTTGTTGTTGTTATTATTTATCTATCTATCTATCTATCTATCTATCTATCTATCTATCTATCTATCTATCTATCTATCTATCTATCTATCTAATCTATCCACCCACCCACCCACCCATCCATCTACCTATCTACCCATCCATCCATCCATCCATCCACCCACCCACCCACCTATCCATCTGTCCGTCCGGCCGTCTGTCCATCCATTTATCTGTCTGTCTATCTAATCTAATCTAATCTATCCACCCACCCACCCATCTACCTACCTACCTATTCATCCATCCACCCACCCACCCATCCATCCATCCATCCATCCATCCATCCATCCACCCACCTACCTACCTACCTACCCATCCATTTATCTACCTACCTACCTACCTACCTATCTTTGATGTGTGCAGCTGAATCAGTGAGGTGGTTCTGGGAGCTGAATCCCACCGAGGGTTGATTGAAAGATGGGTGACTATAACAATGTTTTAAATAAATAAATCAGCTTTAGGATTGAAGTCAGAGGTTCCATTAACACCCACACATGTACCGGTAGCCTTCGGCTTAACGACCACAATTCAGCCCAACGTTTCTGAGTGCCAAGTGAGACAGTTGAGTTGAGTTTTGCCCCATTTTATGGCTTTTCTTCCCACCGTTGTTAAGTGAATCACTGCAGATGTGAAGTTAGTAACACGGGTTATTAAGTAACAGTGACTTCCCAATTGACTTTGCTTGTCAGAAGTTTGGAACAAGCTATCTGTTCTGTTTCCCTCCCCCCAATATTCCCAGCAAAGAGTCAGTCAGAGGCCTCCTTTTCTAATTTATTTACATAGATAATGTCCTGGCCACGTCTACCACGGGCCTGCCAAGTTTCTGGAGATAACGAGGAAATTATAGATAAGGCCAGAATTACTCACGAATATATTCTTCCCTCCATTGATACAGTTTGCCTGCGCAAATTCATTGCTTTGTCCAAGACAAAAAACCAGGAAGTCCTGCCTCCTATTTATAGTCTCTGCAGATGTCACTGCATGACAATCATTACTTGGCTTTATCCCAACGCTGCTTCTGCTGCGCGCGCCGGTCACGTCTGCGCAGTCTTGCATCACTCCAAAACTGTTCTTGGGGCATTGCCAAATCAGAAGAAGGCTCCAGAGAATCAGGCCTTGCCGGCCCCTCCTCCTCCCTTTGAGTGGTGCCAGGGAGGGGTGCCAGGGAGGGAGAGGGCTCAAGAGAAGCAGGGCTTGCCAGGTCTTCTCCCTCACTTTCTGAATCATCCGAGTCCAGGAGTCCGGGTCCAGGAACCTGGGTCACAACACTATCACATGACACGGCAACCATCATAAATATGAATCCGTTGCCAAGCATCTGGATTTTGATCACATGACCATGGGGATGCGGCAATCATCATGTGAAAAACAGTCATCATTCACATTTTCGGTGCCGTTGTAACTTTGAAGGATCAGTAAAAAGGCCAGAATTTGCAAGCTAAAAGTCAAAAGATGGGAAAAGGGAAGGAGGGGGCAATTTAACGCCGTGTAGCGATTTCAATTACAGATTGCGATCGTTGTTTTGATAGAGAAAACTGGCTGAAGTTACCGAAGAAGAATGGCTAAGTATCCCCGAAGTTGGCGATGCCAGGAACAAGCGCCAGAGGAATCCACGTTACGAAAAACTGACGCCTGTTCCGGACAGTTTCTTTGCGAAGCACTTGCAATCGGGAGAAAATCACACATCGGTGGATCCTCGGCAGACGGTGAGGAACTCCGCTGAGATTTCCTGGTTTCAACGGGTTTTCCGAAATAATGGCTTGGCAAGGGACTTCCAATTGATCCCTATTTCATGGGGAAAAGAAGAGGGAAGCCCGTCTTCTGTCAGAACTTCAGGGAATTTTCAAGGGGAAAATTATTGATTTAAATTTTAAACAATTTTTTTTAAAAAAAAAATGCAACGCTGTAATCCCTTTTATCAGGGTAGAGTCGAGGCGATGGAATGGAGCTGAGCATTTACCTGCCGGCTGCCCTTCCTGACGCCTCTGTGGGGTTCGCAGCAGATATTTTCTCTTTGCACCCTGATAGAGAAACATCTAGGATTGAACTCTTAGCCACCCAAGTTGAGGCGAGCATCTTCACCTCAAGGCCACTGTACCGCTCTAATTTTTAAAGAGATTAAAACTTTAATAAAAACATGGATTTTCATAATTCTAGCCCAGTGTGGGCCCACATTGATGGCAGGGATAATTCTGACCAGCAAGTCAGAATTATCTGTCTGTGTGTCGGTCCCAGAGGGCATTGTAAAAGATGGATAGTTGTTTAAAATAGTGCTACATTCTCAGTAAATATCCTTTGTCCTCAGGGAGAGACCTCCATTTTTCCATGTGCTCTTTAGTTCTAGCCAAACCAGTGGACATTCTGTTTAAACCAGGGGTCTCCTACCTTGGTCCCTTTAAGACTTGTGGACTTCAACTCCCAGAGCTTTGCTGGCTGAGGGACACTGGGAGTTGAAGTCCACAAGTCTTAAAGGGACCAAGGTTGGAGACCCCTGGTTTAAACCATCTCCAAACCATTGACTCCTGCTTTGAACCTCCAGGCAAGTCCTGGAGAAAACCAGGAATAATAGAGAGATCAGCTGAATTTTTTGACAAAATATAAAGAGAAATTCCTGCAGATCTTCACTGAATTCCTGCAGATCTTCACTGCGGTGAGAAGACCTGAACGGGGCCACTTCGGTTATGTTTTTCCTCTGGAAAAATGGCTGGTTTGTAACCCCATTGTGCTCCTGCACTGGGATCTTTGAAATATTTCAACCTTTTCTTGGTTGCTTAAACAGCGTCTCAGAACCAAAACTATGTGAAGTGTTAATACTGCTGTTGTGACCCAGGCCCAAGTAGGTAGTAGGAAACTCAGATCAGTTTAAAAACAAACAAACTTTATTAGAACTTTATTAACTCATTCTCAGCGTAGTCCAAACTAAATCAAAGCAAATTCCTCCCAACACAAATTCCTCAGTCCTATCACCAACCTTGGTCCAATTAGGCAAACTGCCAAAGGCCTTTCTTGGCAAAAGTTCAGAAGACACCGATACAAAGCAAATGCAAGAAGACAAAGCTATCAACGTTGTTTTCCGGCAAAGAGCCCAAACGCCATTGCTGGTCTTTTAAGCCTTATGGGAGGGGCCAATCATCTCTTGGCCCTACTCCCAAGTCGTCCTCTTTGCGTGAGCTGCTCTTGCCTTCTGGCAGCTCTTCTCATGCGTGCATTAGGAACAGGCTCCTCCTGTTCCTCTGCCTCAATACTATCAGTCTCTGGAGCCTCTGGAGTCTGCACCTCACTCCCCAATGGCCTTGGCCCAGTGGTGGGATTCAAATAATTTAACAACCGGTTCTCTGCCCTAATGATTTCTTCCAACAACCAGTTCAACAAACTGCTCAGAAAGTTAACAACCGGTTCTCCCGAAGTGGTGCGAACTGGCTGAATCCCACCACTACCTTGGCCCCACAACCGCCTCTGACGCAGAGCCCTCATCCGGGCCTTCCCCAGCCTCCAGGACTGGCCCATGTTCTTCCTCAGCCTCATCGCTGTCTGACTCAATTGCCAGCTCTGCAGGCTGCTGGCGGACCACAACAGTGGTATTTGAAATTCCTTAACACTGTCTCTTCCCCCTCCCCCCTCCCCCGTTTATCTTGCAGCAATTTGGTGGTCTGAATACCCCTTATCCAGGGGGCTTAAACACACCTTATCCAGGTGGAATGACCCCGGGATTGATGACCCCTGGCACAGGGGAGCTGGACATGAGGAAGATTGGACAAGCTAGAAACACCTTAATGGATATGCGTCTCAGCCAGGTAAGGACACACAGGAGTGTGAGGGGGTGTGTGTGAGAAATACAAGTAGTCCTCGACTTACGACCATTCCCTAAGTGATCTTTCAAAGTTACGCCGAACTCTGGAAAAGCTACTTGCGACCTAAATTTGAATTCCCTCAGCCACTCCCCCCCCTTCTCCCCGTGATCACGTGACATCATTTGGGGCGCTTGGCAATCGGCCCCGCATTTGTGATGTTTGCAAAGTGCTGTGGGCACTTGACCACGATTTCCATCCTTTTCGTTGGAAGCTGATTTTTTTTAATCTCTGGTTTTTTCCGCAAAAAAAGTGTCCACAGAGAACGGTGGGTTTGTCCAGCGTGCCTCCGTTCAATACCCAAGAAAGGAAAACCCCGACTCCATTGTTTATAGAGAAAGGTACTTTTACTGAGCATGACTGAATTGCAACAAAAGAAAAGCAAGAACTGAATACTAGGAGTGACTTACATGTACATATCCCTCATAAATCCCTCCTCCCTCCAAAGGTCAAACAATCTAGTCCAATTCATTTCTTCTTAGGCTTCAGGTGGAGTTCTTCTTCTTCTTCCAGTGGTTTCCACTTGTCTGGTATGCAGTCAGCCCGAGTCTTGGAATTTGAATTCGTGGGTTCGTTTCAAGATGAGCCTTCTCCCCCTCTCTCTATGTCAGCCGAAGCAGTATTAAAGGAACATTACCCCATTCCTAATACTTAACACTAAAGTAGCAATAAAACATTTAACTAAGCAATCAAGATAGCATGCGGAGGAGGCTGACAGGGTTCTTTTTACGACCAAGACCAAGGCATGTTTCCTTTATGACCCAGTGTGAAAACAATTGTAAAATCAGGTGTGGTCCCATAACCCCCCCTTCTCAATGACTGCCAGGGCTGCCAGCCATCATCGAGGGCTCAATTACAGTCGTAAGTCAAGGACTGCCGATGTTGCTTAGCAGACCAAGTACACCTCAGGGTGCTACATTACAGCTTCTAAATGTGGCATCTCCAAAAATCATTATTTTTTTTTTCTGCTGGGGTATTTGGGATGAATTTACTGTCAAGATTCAAAGTAATACATCCCATTCAATAAGAAGTTCTTTGAGGCAAATTCCTCAAATAACATTTTATTGGGACATATCAAATTGGCACGATCCTGATGGAAAAACTGGCTTTTAAGTTCCCGCTGGTTTTCCACTCAATTAAATTGAGCGTGTCCAGAAATATTGTACAAGAAGAGTTCTCCACTCCTCTGATTATAACAAAATACCTTATGCCACCAGACTTGAAATCTTGGGTTTAGAAAACTTAGAACTCCGCCGCCTTCGACGTGACCTGAGCTTAACTCGTAGAATCATCTGCTACAATGTCCTTCCTGTCGAAGACTACTTCAGCTTCAATCGCAACAATACACGAGCACACAATAGATTTAAACTTAAAGTGAACCGCTCCAGTCTTGATTGCAGAAAATATGACTTGAGTAACAGTTGTTAATGCTTGGAATGCACTACCTGACTCTCTGGTCTCTTCCCAAAATCCCCAAAGCTTTAACCAAAGACTATCTACTATTGACCTCACCCCATTCCTAAGAGGTCTGTAAGGGGCGTGCATAAGAGCACAAATGTGCCTACCGTTCCTGTTTATTTATTTATTTATTTATTCGATTTTTATACCGCCCTTCTCCCGAAGGACTCAGGGCGGTGTACAGCCAAAAGTAAAAACAGACAATACAATATACAATTAAAATACAAATTAAAAAACTTATTTTATAATTGGCCTAAAAAAAATGTTTTTTTAATGTTCCCTTTGATTGTACCCAATTTCATATAGTTATCACATACTTATGATTATATTTATGCTTATACATCATATAGTTATTTCATGCTTATGCTTATATATATTATTGTGTTTGACAAATAACATAAATAAATAAAATAAAATAAAAAGTCAAAGTTTGTCTCCAATCACATGGTCCAATCAGCATCCAGTCCAGTTGCTAGGTGACCTCAGTCTCCACCTCTCGAACACCTGCACCAACGTCCTTGATTCCCAGGGGAAAGAATTTTATTTAGGCTACAACACTCCAGCTAATCTCTACACCCGCCCCTCCCTCCCTGGGTCCTTCGCTCCAGGCTGTGTCAGCCCTGAAGCAGTGAGAAGGGAAACCTCCCTAGAGAAAACTCCCAAAAAGAAAATGACCACAGTTCAGGGTTGACATTTACATAATTTTAAGGGTCTTCTCTTTTCTTTATATCCGGAGTTTCCAAGTGAAGGAATTTTTAAGACTTGTGGACTTCAACTCCCAGAATCCCTCAGCCAGGAATTCTGGGAATTGAAGTCCACAAGCCTTAAAGTTGCCAAGCTTGGACAGACCTGCCTTCTATATGATTGCTGTGAATCTCCCAGAGCTGTGGAGAGTCGGGCGGCCGGCACGTTAAATAAATTAACATAATGGGGATGATCTTTCCCAAAGATAAATGATATTTGGAAAGGGTTACAGGTAGTCCTCAACTTACGACCAAAGTTGAGCCCAACATTGACGTTAAGTGAGAAATTTGTTAGAGAGTTTTGCCCCTTTTTGACGACTTTTCTCGTCTTCAGCTGTTAAGCGAATCACTGCCGTTGTTAAATCGGCAACAGGGTTGTTAAGTGAAACTGGTTTCCCCGTCGACTTGGCTTGTCAGAAGGTCGCAAAAGGGGATCAGGTGACTCCTGAACCCCGCGACCGTCGTAAATACGAGACGGTGGTCAAGCATCCGAATGTAAATCGCGTGGCCACGGGGATGCTGCAACGGTCGTGAGTGTGAAAAACGGACCTACGCCACTCTTTTCAGTGCCGCTGTGACTTTGAACGGTCACTAAATGAACTGTTGCAAGTCGAGGTCTTGCTATGCCCATCACTAAGGACTACCTGTCCTTAGTGATGGGCATGACATGGTTTACCCTTTCTGCGCTTTATGGGAAAAATGTATGTCAGTGATAGTCAACCTGGTCCCTACTACCCACTAGTGGGTGTTCCAGCTTTCATGGTGGGCGGTAGGGGTTTTGCCCAATACTGAAGCACTTTCCTTTTTTGTAATTTAATTGACTTTTTAAAAAAAAAATTCATAGCATTATTTAAAAACATTTTCATTAGGTTTTCATAAAATTCTCCGGGACAATTTAAATTTCTGAAAATAGACTATTTGTATCGACCGCGCATAAGTTTAGTTCACGTTACGTAAGTGAAACTAAATGGCGCTATAGTGCGACCGCAAACAAAAGAGCCTCGTCCCAGAATAGCTCACACATCTCCTCCTACACCACCCCAGCTGTAACAGACAAGCAGAGGTGGTAGCCGGCGCTCCCCCCCCCCAAACCCAATCCACGATGCGCGAGAGGCATGCGCAGATGACGATACACGGCGCATTACTGTGGAACCGGTGGGCGTTTAGAAAATTTTACTACTAACAGAGATACAAAAGTGGGCGGTAGGTATAAAAGGGTTGACTACCCCTGATGTATGTAGTCATTAGCATTTTACATTTGTTTGCTTGTTCTCTCATCTTAACAAGGCTTTGGTTAACCCTCAGGTATCAGACTCGGTGAGCGGCCAGACAGTGGTGGATCCCAAAGGATACCTCACGGATTTAAATTCCATGATTCCCACACATGGTGGAGACATCAAGTAAGACCATGGGTGTGGTACTTGTATAATAACTACAGAACCGGGATGGCAAACCGTCACGCAGAAATGTCACATGCGCACGTGCCCGTCAGGGCTGCGCTCTGGAAAAGCTGAACTTCCGGGTTCTAGCACGCTTGCATGCCCGACAATCAGCTGGTTGGCATGCATGCGCAGACCAGTTTTCGGCACTGCCGCGCGTGTGAAGGGATCATGCTCTGGAAAATAAATAATAAATAAATAATAAAAGCCAAACCTCCGGGTTCTGGCGCCCATGCGCACCTGGCAATCAGCTGGCCAGCGCGCATAGCCACACCAGTTTTCGGCACTGCCACGTGCGCGAAGGACATGCGTGCCAGAAACCCGGAAGACAAACAGGCAAGACCGTGCGTGCCGGGCGACATGGCACAGATGCCATGGGTTCGCCACCCCAGCGATAGAAAGAATAGAAAGGTCTGTGTTGAAAAGGCTGCGTGAATATATAGAAGTCTTCCCTCCTTCCCGAGAAGCTGCAACCTATCCTAAGGCTACCTTTGCCAGTGCCTTCTCCGTCCCTGCCCGTAGATCTAATTTTAGTGGAAGAGCGGTGTGATAATATTGTCCAAATTGCGGGTAGAAAGAGGCTGTACAACACTTTGGGTCCAAGGTCAGAAAGGTGATTGTGGAGGAGTGAATTTTTTTAAATTTGAATATATATCCCGCCCTTCTCCGAAGACTCAGGGCGGCTTACACTATGTCAAGCAATAGTCTTCATCCATTTGTATATTATATACAAAATCAACTTTTTTTGCCCCCAACAATCAGGGTCCTCATTTTACCTACCTTATAAAGGATGGAAGGCTGAGTCAACCTTGGGCCTGGTGGGACTTGAACTTGCAGTAATTGCAGGCAGCTGTGTTAATAACAGACAGACTTAGTCTGCTGAGCCACCAGAGGCCCACACCAAGGAATGTGGAGTCCTTGGTGCTGTCCGAACTTGGTTGGTTTCTTGCGGGTGTTTTGTTACCCAACTAGGTAATATCATTAGCGCTGGTGATGTTACCTAGTTGGGTAATGAAATCTCTGCAGGAAAAGCTCAGAGAGCACCAAGGACCCATTCCCCCTCCTCCTCCCTACTCCACTCCACTCCACTCACAAGCTCCCCCTCCCTTCTAGCACTGAGGATGTTATCTAGTGCAGGGGTCTCCAACCTTGGCAACTTTAAGCCTGGTGGACTTCAACTCCCAGCATCCCAGCATCCAGAATTCTGGGAGGTGAAGTCCACCAGGCTTAAAGTTGCCAAGGTTGGAGACTCCTGATCTAGTGCAGTGAAATATCTACAAGAAAACAACCAAGGCCCTCGCAGTTCTCCTCTCCTCCTCTTCCTCCTCCCTCCCTCCCTCCCCCTTCTTCACTCCACTCCACAAGCACCACTCTCTTCTACGTAGCACTGATGATGTTACCTAGTTGGGCAATGAAACGTCTACAAGAAAACAACCAAGGCACCAAAGACCTCACAGTTCTCCTTCTCCCTCCCTCCCTCCACCTTCCACTTCCCCTTCTTCACTCCACTCCACAAACCTCACTCTTTTCTAGCACTGATCATGTTGCCTAGTGTGATGACTTGGGGCGTGGCAGAAAGGCAACACAGCCAGAGAACCGATAGGAGTCCCTTTATTATCACCAACTGTGCCCTCCAATGTCCCTTTCAACTCTCCGGCCTGGAGAGAGCTCTTCCATCAACCTGTAATAGTCTTTGGCTGGCAGTATTTCAGTCCCAAACGTTGTAAGCAGAAAACTTCTAACAAAAAAAATCCAAAGGCAAGACGTAATTAATCCGGCAGAGCAAGCAAAATAAGGAATTCCACAAGTAAAGTAGCACGGCAATAAATCAAGCCAGTTGGGAGGATGTCAGGATTCAAAGAAACACCAGATAAACTCAGCGTTTGTTCCATTTGCCTTTCCTTTTAAGCTCCGGCAGCACCTGTGCCTTGTAAAGACGATCAGGTCCCTTTCCTCCCTGGGAAGCCACGCAACCCACATTGCTCTCTTCTCCGTTCCTGCGCTGCCTAGAATGAGGAGGGGGTGGGCCTTGGTCTTCATCTGAACCCCCCTCTCCCTTGTTCTACCTCTCCCCTGCTCGGCCCAGCCTGACTTTGCTCTTCCCCAGTTTTTTCCACAGCCAGTAGATCCACTCTCTCGCTCTCTGTCAGCCCTTCCTCTTCCCCTTCAGATTCAGATTCCGACGGGGGCATGACACCTAGTTGGGTAATGAAATGTCTAAGAAAAAGACCAAGCTCAGAGAGCTCCAAGGACTCCACAATTCAAACCTGACCCCTCTCCTTTTGATGTTGTGTGTGTGAAAATAAGTTACAAGGGGGACATCTATTCTCTGCATTCTTGCGATATATTTTGATCTAAGTAGGGCTGGCACTGCAGGGAATGAAGCTTTTGCCTCTCACGTTTTCTCTCTCCCTAGCGACATCAAGAAAGCACGCTTGCTTCTGAAATCGGTGCGAGAGACGAACCCTCACCACCCACCGGCCTGGATCGCTTCGGCCCGCTTGGAAGAGGTGACGGGGAAGCTGCAGGTGGCTCGGAATCTCATCATGAAAGGAACCGAAATGTGTCCCAAGGTGAGGGCTGTTTTGCAGAAGTTTTAATTTTCTGGATCCTTAAGACATAGGCAGTCCTCGATTTAGGACCATTCGTTTACTGACCATTCGAAGTTACAACCGCACTGAAAACCGGCGTTTTTCACACTTAACGACCGCTGCAGCGTCCCTATGGTCACGCGATCAAAATTCAGACTCTCGACAACTGACTCACATTTACGACGGTTGCAGTGTCCCGGGGGTCACGTTTTGCGACCTTCCTGATGAGCAAGGTCAACGGCGAAGCCGGATTCACCTAACAACTATGTTCCCGACTTAACAACTGAATAACAGAATGATAAAATAACAGAGTTGGAAGGGACCTTGGAGGTCTTCTAGTCCAACCCCCTGCTCTGCAACGATTCACTTAAGAACCGTGGCAAGAAAGGTCGTAAAATGGGCCAGGACTCCCTTAATAGCTCTCTTGCTTAAGAATGGAAATGTTGGGCTTAATTGTGGTCATAAGTCGAGGACTCCCTGATATTGGTATTTCTCATGTTCCTCCCACGCCCTCCCTTTAAAGCAGGGCTCTCCAACCTTGGCAACTTTAAGACTTGTGGACTTCAACTCTCAGAATTCCTCAGCCAGCTTTGCTTACTCTCTTATAATCCCTTCCTCTGCAATCTCTCCACTTCGGCGGGTAAGAGAAAAAGAAACAGACACATCCGGCTGAGGAATTTTGGGAGTTGAAGTCCACAAGTCTTAAGTGACCAAGGTTGGAGACCCCTGCTTTAAAGAACTTGGATCCCATAACCAATAAGCCACCAACTTCCTTTATTCTCTGCCTTTCTCCAGAGCGAAGACGTATGGTTGGAGGCTGCGCGTTTGCAGCCTGGAGATACTGCCAAGGCTGTGGTGGCTCAGGCCGTCCGTCACCTCCCCCAATCGGTCCGGATTTATATCAGAGCCGCCGAGTTGGAGACTGATATTCGAGCCAAGAAGAGAGTCCTTCGGAAAGGTGAGACGGGCCCATAGAAGAGAACCTCAGTTTGGTTTAAAAAGTGGCATCTCATGTTCTGACCGAGGCTCCCTTAACAAGCAGGAGGCAGGAATTGGTCCCAGCAAAACCTCCTTTATTTACACGACTGTGAATTATGTTCATTCATAGTCACAGTCCAAACAGTTTTTCAAAGGAATGTTTATCAACACAGACCTTATCTCGCTTGGCAAGCTGCCATGTAACTTGTTTCCAACTGTAGTATAAGGCAAAACCCGGCACAGAGTCTCTTAGAGTCACGGGCAAATTGTTTCCTGCAAAAGCCGCTCCCTGTTTTCTCCTCTTTTGTTTCCTATGGGAGGGGCCGATCACCTCCAAGGTGTGGCCTTACTCCTGAGTCGACCCTGCTTTCTGAGTTTGTTCTTGTCTTCTGACAGCTCTGCACATGGGAACGGGCTCCAGCTGTTCCTCTGCCTCACTGCTGTCTAACTCCCTCTCTGCCTCCGATTCAGAGCCCTCGTCCGAGCTTTTCCCAGCCCCCAGGACTGGCCCAAGTTCCTCCCCAACCTCCTCACTGTCTGGCTCTGCTGGCCGCCAGTGGACCACAACACGTTGCTACCTGGGAGAGGGACTGGGGAATTCTGGGAGTTGAAACTCTACTCATCTTAAAGTGACCGAGGTTGAGAAACACTGCTTTATGGATTTTGAGATCTTTTAAAGCCAGGGGAAGTTGGAAAACCAGTTCCCAGAAACACTGATGAGCACAGCTGGTAGGAAGGGATGATGGGAGATGCAGTTCAGTAACCCCTAGAGGACCAGGTGTGTACAGGTAGCCTTTGATATATGACTGGTGATTTAGTGACCATTCTTTACGAAAGAACAGAAAAGAGGATCTATGACTTACAAAGATTTTGATCACCCCCCCCCCCCATAATCTAATGACAACTTGGCAACATATCTACAGTTAACAGCCAAGTCCATTGGTCTCGTTTTACGATAACTTTGCTGGAAACCGATTCTTCAATTTCCAACAGAATCACAGTGGTCGCTTTATAGCCACGGCGTTCACTTTACAACTACCGCCAAAAAAAGGGAGTAAAATCAGGGCAGTCACGGGACTGACCCCGTTTTGCGACGGTGTTGTGTCTTGCCCGCTCTCACCGCAGCCGGGGTCTGCTTATCTGCTTCCGAACACAGAGGAATGTATGCCTCCTGGCCCCAGTCCTGGCTTCATGCCCAGACAAGCTGCAGAGGAGGGGGCACCTCCCGGTCCCAGCCCTGGCTCCATGCCCAAGCAGGCTGCAGAGGAGGGAGCACCCCCCAGCCCCAGCCCTGGCTCCATGCCCAGGCAAACGGAGCAGCTAGACCCCTCCCCCTCCTCCACAGCATGTGAGCCTGAGGAAAGTTTACTTCCAACAGCTGCTGATTGGAGTGACCCTCACATCAGAAGACTGGATAGGCGGAGGCAACAGAAGGAAGGGAGGGGCAGGCCTTAATGAGTGCTGAGTCATGGAGCCACACCCCATGGCCTATATAAAGGATCTGCTTTCTGGCAGTCTCTGAGTCAGGCAAAGTCGAACTTATCTTGCTGAAGTCACTTTCTGGTCTCCTGCCTGCTCTGAGGACTTTGCTAGGACTTTGGGCAGAGCTGCAGAGGCAAGCCTGATTCGGATTTCCCTGACCCGGCCGTCAGCGGAGGAGTGGGACACGACAGACGGTGACAACTTGCAACCAAGTTGTAATGGGCACTCGGCTCCATTACATTGCGACGCAAGGACTGTGTGGGTTGGTTCTTTTCAGATTCTCACCTGAGTGGACGGCGTATTAATGATTGGATTCCTCAGTGGCGATAATGATTAGCCTTGGTTTCATTCAGCTTTGATGAAATCATATCTTTTGGGGTCGTTGTCCCAAAGGTGCTTTTTTCAAGAGGCAACCGGACTTTCTGGTTTTTCTTTTGAAGACGTTTCACTTCTCATCCAAGAAGCTTCTTCAGCTCTGACTGGATGGTGGGGTAATGGAAGGATTTATACTCCTTGCAGACAGCTGGTCATTTGCGTCCTGCCTTAGGCATGAAAGCTGGCTGGGTGACTTTGAGTCAAACACCAGGAGACTGTGAGTTCTAGTCCTGCCTTAGGCATGAAAGCCAATTGGGTGACTTTGGGCCAATCACCAGGAGACTGGAAGTTCTAGTCCTACCTTAGGCATGAAAGCCAATTGGCTGACTTTGGGCCAATCACCCTTTCTCAACCCAATCCACCTCACAGGGTCATTGTGGGAAAAGTAGGAGGGAGAAGGTACTTTGCACATGTCCCCTGCCTTGAGTTATTTGTCAAAGTAATAAAAGATGGGATACAAATAAAATAATGAAAACTACCAGCCCCCCCGCCACCCCACCCCACCCCCCGCAAAAAGAAAAGACCAAAGTTCTCCTCTACACACCCACTTACTGTAGAGTAGCTCTGCAGGCTGACGGCTCTCACGTGGCCCATAGTCTTCACATTGTTGTTATGATCTCTCTTTTAAATTCCATCCCAATCATAGGCGCGGAGCCATAGTTGTCGGCCAAGACCTGAATACGAACAGATTGAACAATGCATTGAACTGGCATTTCCTTAGCGGGGCATTGGTTGGGGAGGAAGACCAAAAAATATGTGTGTGTGTGTGTGTGAGAATGCCTGGCATATGAGCCCGATTCTGAATAGAATAGAATAGAATAGAATTTTTTATTGGCCAAGTGTGATTGGACACACAAGGAATTTGTCTTGGTGCAGATGCTCTCAGTGTACATAAAAGAAAAGATACCTTCATCAAGGTACAACATTTACAACACAATTGATGGTCAATATATCAATATAAATCATAAGGATTGCCAGCAACAAGTTACAGTCATACAGTCATAAGTGGAAAGAGATGGGTGATGGGAACTATGAGAAGATTAATAGTAGTGCAGATTCAGTAAATAGTTTGACAGTGTTGATGGAAAACAACATGTGATGTGTGAAAACGGAACACTCTTGGTTGCCAGAACACACTGTCCCACCCTGTCATTCTGCGCTTTATAGTCTCTTAAAGAATCTCCCGCTGAAGCTATAAACGTGATGGAAGGTGGTTTTTCCATCCAGCTAAATCAGAACATCATCACCATAAATTTTCCGTGGATAACCCAGTCATCGTTGTTGGTCGGTCATTAACGGCCGTAACTGAAGTCACAGCCCCAGCTTGGTATTTTAAGAGTGGAGTAAAAAGCTATTGCAGTTTTTGCATTAAGAGGTCAATGTTTAGCATCGTCTCTTGGGGGTTTTTCTGGAACCTTGACAAACTTCCTGTTTCAAACACTGAAATTAAAAGGAGAGGATAGCAGAGGTGGGTTTCAGCAGGTTCTGACCGGTTCTGGAGAACCGATAGCGGAAATTTTGAGTAGTTCGGAGAACCGGCAAATTACCAGCTCTGGCTGGCCCCAGAGTGGGGTGGGAATGGAGATGTTGCAATATCCTTTCCCCCAGGAGTGGGGAGGGAATGGGGATTTTGCAGTATCCTTCCCCTGCCACGCCCACCAAGCTACACCACGCCCGCCAAGCCACGCCCACAGAACTGGTAGTAAAAAAAAATTGAATTTCACTACTGGGTGAGATGGTTCCTCAGGTAACTTAGACCCTCTCTTTTCTTGCCCATCCTTTTCCATTTTGAGCTATCAAAGCAGAAAATTGGGGATGATCAGTGAAAAGGGGGCGAGTGTGAATGTCTTCTGAAGTCCACAAGGCAGCGCATGACAATGGCAGCAGTGGGAACTTGGGGGGATTCTGAGGTGATATGGCAGGCTGGCTAAAAGGAGTCCCTCAAGTGGGAAACACCTGGGGTGTGTATAGTCCGCTAGGATTAGAGCTTGGAACCTGCAGCTATTCTTAAATCTTGATAGTTGGTATATTTCTATCGAGGCTTCTGAATACGGCCGGCTTGCTAGTCCTAGCAATTGAAAAAAATGCCTGATTTTAATGACCTTTTTTTGTTTTTGTTTAGCAAAGCATTTGCCTTTGTTAAGTGAATCGCACGTTCCCTTGTGGCTACGTAGGGATTCTAGACTGATTCCTCTTTTGACTCCACCCACCCCTTGCTTTTGCCACTCCTCCTTCTACAGCGAGCCCCTTACGTGCACGCTTCCAAGGTTTCTCTTCCTATTAAATTTGCCAATTGCATTACACCTGGCAGCTTGGATATTGTTTGGTCCTGGATAAAGAAAAGCATTTCTGTTCTCTCTCTCCCCTTCCTCACCCCCCTTTCATTTCTTTTTCTTAGCACTGGAGCACGTCCCGAATTCAGTCCGCTTATGGAAAGCGGCTGTTGAATTAGAAGAACCGGAGGATGCCAGGATAATGCTGAGCCGGGCCGTGGAATGCTGCCCCACCAGTGTGGAGGTAAGTGGGCAGATTGGTTTTGTACACAGAGGGAGGACAACCTATTCTCCAAAGCATCTGAGGGCAGGACAAGAAGCAATGGGTGAAAACTAATCAAGGAGAGAAGCAACTTAGAACTAAGGAGAAATTTCCTGACAGTTAGAACAATTAATCAGTGGAACAACTTGCCTCTAGAACAGTGATGGCTTCACGCATGCTGGCTTCACGCATGTCTGGGCCGCAACCTGGAAGAGGAGCTTCCCTGGGCATATGCGCGCCCCTGAAAATGAACTTCCGGTTTCGGCTACTGAACTTCCAGTTTCAGCCAGCTACTCTTCCAGGTTTCTGGCGTGCATGCGCACACGACGATCAGCTGGCACATGCTCACACAGCAAAATGGAAGACCAGCTCTTCTAGCTTCCGGCACTACCGCATGCAAAAAAGCCAGCTGATAGTCACACGCGGATGCGTGCCATAAACCCAGAAAAGGAACAGGTGACGCCGTGTGTGTCAGATAACATGGATCACTTCGGCCACATACGTTGTGGTCCGCCAGCAGCCTGCAGAGCTGGCAACGGAGTCGGACAGCAATGAGGCTGAGGAAGAGCGTGGGCCAGTCCTGGAGGCTGGGAAAGGCCCGGATATGGGCTCTGCGTCGGAGGCTGAGATGGGGCCAGGGCGATCTGGTAGTGATGTGCGGACTCCAGAGCCTCCAGAGGCTGACAGTAGAGAGGCAGAGGAACAGGAGGAGCCTGTTCCTAATGCACGCATGAGAAGAGCTGCCAGAAGGCAAGAGCAGCTCAAGCAAAGAGGACGACTTGGGAGTAGGGCCAAGAGATGATTGGCCCCTCCCATAAGGCTTAAAAGACCAGCAACGGCATTTGGGCTTTGCCGGAAAACAACGTTGGTAGCTTCGTCTTCTGCTTCGTCTACGTCTTACATTTATTTCTGTGACTTCTGAACGTTTGCCAAGAAAGGCCTTTGGCAGTTTGCCTAATTGGACCAAGGTTGGTGATAGGACTGAGGAATTTGTGTTGGGAGGAATTTGTTTTAATTTAGCTGAGAATGAAGTAATTCCCAGCTGTTCGAGTAAAGTTTGTTTGTTTTTTCACGGACTGAGTTTCCTACTCCCTACTTGGGCCTGGGTCACAACAGGTGCGCGCGAGAGCAAAGTGCATGCACGGAAGGCCGGGCACACGCACAGAAGGCAGGCGCGCTTGTGAACTGGGTGCGTGCGCAGAGGGGGCGAACCGGTAGTAACCTAATGTGAAACCCACTGCTGCTCCACATCAACTCTTTTTGTTTCCTTTGTTCCAGCTGTGGCTTGCCCTGGCGAGGCTCGAAACCTACGAAAACGCCCGTAAGGTCTTAAACAAAGCCCGTGAGAACATTCCAACCGACCGGCACATCTGGATCACAGCTGCCAAGCTCGAGGAAGCCAACGGGAACACTCAGATGGTGGAGAAGATCATTGACCGAGCCATCACCTCGTTGAGGGCTAATGGAGTGGAAATCAACCGGGAACAGTGGATCCAGGTACCCGCCGAGGAGGATCTCTTTCTCTTTGAAAGCCTGACTTTTCTAACCTGGTGTCTTCCAGGCCTTTTGAAATAGGGGTCCCAAATTATTCCAAGGCACGGAGCTGGAAAAAGCTGCTGTAGATCATTGTTTTTAATTATTTGTTTCTTTTTACCTCACCTTTTATTATTTTTATACATAATTCAAGGAAGCGAACATGCCTAATACTCCTTCCGCCTCCTGTTTTCCCCCCACAATAACCCTGTGAGGTGGGGTGGGCTGAGAGAGAGAGAGAGAGAGAGGGACTGGCCCAAAGTCACCCAACTGGCTTTCATGCTTAAGGCAGGACTAGAACTCACCATTTCCCGGTGATTGACCTAAAGTCACCCAGTTGCCTTTCATGCCTAAAGTGGGACTAGAACTCACTGTCTCCTGGTGATTGGCCCAAAGTCACCCAGTTGCCTTTCATGCCTAAACTGGGACTAGAACTCACTGTCTCCTGGTGATTGGCCAAAAGTCACCCAGCCAGCTTTCACGTCTGAGGTGGGACTAGAACTCACTGTCTCCTAATGATTGGCCCAAAGTCACCCAGTTGCCTTTCATGCCTGAGGTGGGACTAGAACTCACTGTCTCCTGGTGATTGGCCAAAAGTCACCCAGTTGCCTTTCATGCCTGAGATGGGACTAGAACTCACTGTCTCCTGGTGATTGGCCAAAAGTCACCCAGCCAGCTTTCACGTCTGAGGTGGGACTAGAACTCACTGTCTCCTAATGATTGGCCCAAAGTCACCCAGTTGCCTTTCATGCCTGAGGTGGGACTAGAACTCACTGTCTCCTGGTGATTGGCCCAAAGTCACCCTGTTGCCTTTCATGCCTGAGAAGGGACTAGAACTCACTGTCTCCTGGTGATTGGGCCAAAGTCATCCAGTCACTTTTCATGCCTAAGGCAGGACTAGAACTCACCATCTCCTGGTTGGCCCAAAGTCACCCAGCCGGCTTTCATACCTAAGGTGGAATTTTATATGTGTTCAGCGTGGGTGCTACTATGTGATCTGGAATAGCATAAACAGATTTGTAAAATGTATTGCAAAATGTCTAACGGGTCCCAGTTCATAACAATTTCTGTGGCACTTTGGGCCACGAGAAATATATGAGTACGAATAAAGAAGAATATTTATCACCCTGGGTTGAAATGAGGCTCTCTGACGTCTTCCAAGCTTGGCTGTTTTTTTGCAGATTTGTCGTTACCCAAACTATGATGTTACCTACTTTGGGTAATGTAACGTCTGCAAGAAAACAGCCAAGCTCAGAGAGCACCAAGCACTCTTCAAATATATGAATATTTTAGAGGTTATAGATTGAAACAGCTGGTGCTCTGGAATCTACCGGAAGTAGATGGGAGAGATGTCTTGGATGCTCAAGAAAGGCGGATGAAAAACACGCAATAGAAAAAAATTTTTTTCCCCTGCTTCTTTCAGTTATAGTTAAATATTTAATCACTGTTAGCCTGTGAACTAATGAAGCTCATGTATCTGTCAGTGTTTTTTTTAAATTTGCATTTATATCCCGCCCTTCTCCAAAGACTCAGGGCGGCTTACACTATGTTAGCAATAGTCTTCATCCTATTTGTATATTTATATACAAAGTCAACTTATTGCCCCCAACAATCTGGGTCCTCATTTTACCTACCTTATAAAGGATGGAAGGCTGAGTCAACCTTGGGCCTGGTGGGACTAGAACCTGCAATAATTGCAGGCAGCTGTGTTAATAACAGACTGTCTTACCAGTCTGAGCCACAGAGGCCCAGTGTTGATCATTGCTCTAATGCAGATTTTTAGAGAGGAAAGAATTATTACGACTGTTTTTTCCCCCCCATTGGAAATGAAAGATGCTTAGCAAGAATTACAACAACACTCAAAGCCTAAGCAAAATTTTGTTTACTTGGATGAGTAGTGAAATGTGTCAGCTTAGTAAACTTTGGTCCAGTTACCATAATTTAACCTCTTTAGATACTTAACTAAGCACATACTCTTATAAGACAGGAGTAAGACTTGTGGACTTCAACTCCCAGAATTCCTCAGCCGGCTGGAGGGCCTTGTTCCAGTGGGACTGCATCATGGCCTGGAACTGGCTGACCATCTCAGCCTGCTGAGCCTCCAGGTGCCGGTACCTGGCCTTGTACTCCCGCAGGTCTTCCTTCTGCTTGGAAACCTATGCTCCTAGTCCTCAGTGAGGTGCTTCTGTTGAGCCTCCTTGGTCAGATCTAATCTGAACTGAGCCAGCTGTTTTGCCAACTCTTTCTCATGCTTAGCTCCAACAACTGCTTCCTGTTGGGGCCCTAAGGAGCCCAAGCGGGCAGGTGAGGAGTGGGTGGGGAGGGGCGAGTAGAGGCTGGCAAGGTGCCTCTTGACATGAGTGACATTGAATTGGCCATGCCCACCCAGTCACATGACCACCTAGCCACACCCACCCAGCCGGTCATTAGGCAGATCATATTAATGGTCCACGGAATTTAAAATTATGAATTTAGTGGTCCCTGAGGTCCGAAAGGTTGGTGACCCCTGGCCTAAAAAAGAGGACAGGGGTCTCCAAACTTGGTGACTTTAAGACTTGTGGACTTCAACTCCCAGAATTCCTCAGCCAGCAATGGCTGAGAGATTCTAGGAGTTGAAGTCCACAAGTCTTGAATGTCACCAAGGGTGGAGACCCCTGTTCTAAGATACTTGGCTTCTCACCTCTGCTTGGGGGAAAATGCAGTGGGGAGGGGGCAGAACAACCAGTGATGGGCCTTGGCAGGTTAGGGATAGAGTGAAGCTCTCCAGCAAGGGTGTGTTCGGGTGGAATTGCCCCTTGGTTGCCCTGAATTGGCGCCATGAATTTTTTCCAGGATGCTGAAGAATGCGATAAAGCCAGAAGCGTGGCCACATGCCAAGCTATCATGAGAGCAGTGATCGGGATTGGGATCGAAGAGGAAGATCGCAAGCACACCTGGATGGAAGATGCTGATAGTGTAAGTAAAAGGCCTCGGGTGGGAAGCCGAGGACAGGACCAAGAGGTAGAATAAGGTGGGACACATTGTAGAATAATAAATACATTCACGTTAAAGAGAAATATAGGGTAATCCTTGACTTAGTGTTAGTGCCACTTTATAATGCCTTGGTAAGGCCACACTTGGAATATTGCATCCAGTTTTGGTCGCCACGATGTAAAAAAGATGTTGAGACTCTAGAAAGAGTGCAGAGAAGAGCAACAAAGATGATTAGAGGACTGGAGGCTAAAACATATGAAGAACAGTGGCAGGAACTGGGTATGTCTAGTTTAATGAAAAGAAGGACTAGGGGAGACATGATAGCAGTCTTCCAATATCTCAGGGGTTGCCACAAAGAAGAGGGAGTCAAGATATTCTCCAAAGCACCTGAGGGTGGAACAAGAAGCAATGGGTGGAAACTGATCAAAGAAAGAAGCAACTTAGAACTAAGGAGAAATTTCCTGACAGTTAGAACAATTAATAAGTGGAACAACTTGCCTGCAGAAGTTGTGAATGCTCCAACACTGGAAATTTTTAAGAAAATGTTGGATAACCATCTGACTGAAGTGGTGTAGGGTTTCCTGCCTGGGCAGGGGGTTGGACTAGAAGACCTCCAAGGTCCCTTCCAACTCTGTTGTTATGTTATGTTATGTTATGACTTAACAACCATTTGTTTAATGACCGTTCATAGTTACGAAGGCCTAGGAAAAAAAGTGAGTTACGACCGGTTTTTGCACTTAACGATCCTTGCAGTATCCTTGTGGTCACGTGATCAAAATTAGGACATTTGGCAACTGATTCATATTTTATGACGATGGCAGCGTCTTGTGTTTATGGGATCGAAATTCAGACGATTGGCAACTCGGTTCATGTTTATGACGGGTTGCCGTGTCCCCGGGGGGGGGGGTGTCATGTGATCACTTTTTGTAAGCTTCTGACGAGCCAGGTTCACTTAGCAACGGGGTTACTCACTTAACAACTGCAGGGATTCACTTAACGACTGTGGCGAGAAAGGTCGTCCAATGGGACAAAATTCACCTCACAAATGACTCGCTTAGCAGGTTTTTAAGAAGAGTGTAGGGCAGTGATAGTCAACCTGGTCCCTACCGCCCACTAGTGGGTGTTCCAGCTTTCATGGTGGGTGGTAGGGGTTTTGTCCGATAAGCACTTTCCTTTTTTTTTTTAATTTAATTGACTTTTAAAAAAATTTTCGTAGCATTATTTAAAAACATTTTCATAAAATTCCCCGTGACAATTTAAATTTCTGAAAATAGACTATTTGTATCGCCCACGCATAAGTTTAGTTCACGTTACCTAAGTGAAACTAAATGGCGCTGTAGTGCGACCGCAAACAAAAGAGCCTCGTCCCAGAATAGCTTGCGCATGTCCCCCCCGAACCGCTGGGCGGTTAGAAAATTTTACTACTAACAGAGATACAAAAGTGGGTGGTAGGTATAGACTGATCTAGACAGTCACTTATCTGAAATAGTGTAGGTTCTCCTGCTTAAGTAGCAGGCTGGACTAGAATCCCTCCAAGATCCTTTAAAAGGTTGCTCGTTCTGTTCTAAATCATGTGAGCACAGGGATGTTGCAACAGTGTGAAAAACAGCCATAATTCCCTTTTTTTCAGTGCTGTTGTAACTGTGAACGGTCCCTAAATGAACTGTTGTAAGTCGAGGACTCCCTGTATAGATTAGATCAGAGGTCTCCAACCTTGGCAACTTTAAGCCTGGCGGACTTCAACTCCCAGAATGCCCCAGCCAAAGCTGACTGGGGCATTCTGGGAATTGAAGTCCTCCAGTCTTAAAATTGCCAAGGTTGGAGCCCACTGGATTAGATTATGAGATAGGTCACTAAAAACAGCTTCTTTGACCCATGTTCTTTCACAGTGTGTGGCGCACAATGCCTTGGAGTGTGCCAGGGCAATTTATGCTTACGCCCTACAAGTGTTCCCCAGCAAGAAGAGCGTCTGGTTACGAGCGGCTTATTTTGAGAAGAATCACGGAACGAGGTATGTCCCTGTTCTGTTTCCCCCTCCCAACAAAAAGTCAGTCAAAGGCCTTCTTCAAGTTTATTTACACTTGGTTGGATTCCTTCTGGCACAGAGATGTTCTGGCCACGTCTCCCCACGCGCCTGCCAAAATCTCTGAAGATAACTAAAAAATTATAGATAAAGCAAGAGTCATTCACGAACAGATTCTTCCATCCATGAAACAGTTTGCCCGCGCAAATTCACTTCTTTGTCCAACACAAAAAGCCAAGAAGTTCCGCCTCTTGCTTTTATCCCCTGTGGGTGTCGCTCTGTGACTCATCATTCCCTGAGCTGGTCTCAAAGCTTCCTCTGCTGTGTGCGCCGGTCATGTCTGCGCAGTCTCGCATCGAGCCAAGATTGTTCTTGGAGCGTTGCCAAATCAGAAGAAGGCCTGGGGGAATCAGGCCTTGCCAGCCCCTCCTCCTCCTGGGTCGGTACCAGGGAGGAAAAGGGCCCAGGGGAAGCAGGCCTTGCCAGCTCTTCCTCCTCACTCTCTGAATCCTCCTCCTCCAGGAGTCCAAGTCCAGGAACCTGGGTCACAACAGTCCTCGTGTGCCGTTTTCACAAACATTTCTCCAGGAAGTTCTGGCTAGCGGTGGGTTTCTAATATTTTTACCACCGGTTCATCCCGCCCGTGTGCCCTCGCTTTGCGCGTGAGCCTTCTGTGTGTGCGCCCGGCCTTGAAAATGTGCCTAAATAGGATGGCATAGAGGTGGGACAGGTGGGCGGGGGCGGGCCCACCCACCCGTAATCTCCGTTACTGTTGTGACCCAGGCCCAAGTAGGGAGTAGGAAACTCAGTCAGTATAAAAACAAACAAACTTTATTCGAACAGCTGGGAATTACTTCATTCCCAGCGTCGTTCAACTCAAAGTAAAACAAATGCCTCCCAACACAAATTCCTCAGTCCTCTCACAAACCTTGGTCCAATTAGGCAAACTGCCAAAGGCCTTTCTTGGCAAACGTTCAGAAGTCACAGAAATAAATACAAGACGTAGACGAAGCAGAAGATGCAGCTAACAACATTGTTTTCCGGTAAAGCCCAAATGCCGTTGCTGGTCTGTTTTAAGCCTTATGAGAGGGGTCAATCATCTCTTGGCCCTACTCCCGATGGCCATTTCTTGGCCTCCACACACCCTGTTTTCAGGACTCCTTTTGGCCCATTTTCGAGGCTTTTTTGGGCCTGTTTTCAGGGCATTTTTCATTCTGTTTTTGAGGCTTTTTTTTAGCCCATTTTTGAGGAAAAAGTCTCAAAAATGGGCCGAAAAAAGGCCTGAAAAAGGCGGCCAAAAACTTTTTTTTGCTGTTTTCCTCTTCTAAATTTAGGTGCGTCTTATAGTCGGGTGTGTCTTATGGCAGGGGTCTCCAACCTTGGCCACTTTACGCCTTGTGGACTTCGACTCCCAGAATTCCTTAGCCAGGGCATGCTGGCTGAGGAATTCTGGGAGTCGAAGTCCACAAGTCGTAAAGTGGCCAAGGATGGAGACCCCTGTCTTATAGTCCGAAAAATACAGTACCTGCATTGCTTCTTTAAATTTCAAATCCCAGGTTAGCAGCCCGGATATTTGCATTTTAATTTCCTTTTTTTTTTTAAAATTTGCATTTATATCCTGCCCTCCGAAGACTCAGGGCGGCTTACACTATGTTAGCAATAGTCTTCATTCTATTTGTATATTTATATACAAAGTCAACAATCTGGGTCCTCATTTTACCTACCTTATAAAGGATGGAAGGCTGAGTCAACCTTGGGCCTGGTGGGACTAGAACCTGCAGTAATTGCAGGCAGCTGCTGTTAATAACAGACTGCATCAGCAGTCTGAGCCACAGAGGCCCTATTCCGTATAGGGAATATGTAAAGCCAAGAATAGGGCTCCACCCAGACTAGATGGTCTACCCCGGTGAGGGGAATGATAACGAGCATATATGGGTGTCAGGTGAAAGGTAGAGAGAAAAAGGAATACCAGGGTACCTACAATAGAAGAATGGATATTGAAAGTCATTAATTTGGCTGAGATGGCTAAAATCTCAGCTTTTTTAAAAGACAATACGCAGGAAAGATATTTAATTGAATGGAAAAAATGGATTGATTATCTACAAAACAGATATCAGATTAAGAAATATCAGATTGCCTTTGAATAATTAGGAAGTATTATTTTATATAATGGGGAGGGGGTTGGGAGATGAAAAGATTTGGATGAGGTTAATTGGATTAGAAGGGAAAATTTTTACTCTATTTTTGGTTTATGTATAACAATACCTTGTGATTGACCCGGGAAGCCAGGGGTGGGGTGGGGGAGGGAGGGGAAGGGGTTTTCTGGGAGGGAGGGGAAGGGGTTTTCTGGGAGGGAGGGGGGGAAAAAGGGGGGAAAATGTTTCTGTTTTTTAAAACTTTTTCAATAAAAAAAAAAGGAATACCAGGGATGGATCGAGCATACGTGATAAGAACATGAGGGTGAATGTACCAATATAACGGGTGCGACCAAAGGCCTTGGAAAGAGCAAGTAGGGAGGGATGGTTCCGGGCCATTGAGATGATCTTGAAGGGTGCTGTCTCCTTTCAGGGAATCTTTGGAAGCTCTTCTGCAGAGGGCTGTGGCTCACTGTCCCAAGGCTGAAGTCTTGTGGCTCATGGGGGCAAAATCCAAATGGTTGGCTGGAGACGTCCCTGCGGCCAGGAGCATTCTGGCGTTGGCTTTCCAGGTAAGTACGCACGGCTTTCATCGGGTACTTTCCCTTTTGTAGTAACCGCTTTGGAACAAAGGGCTAAATGCTTCTAGCAGTATTTCTCAGTCTTGGCAACTTGAAGAGGTGTGGGCTTCAATTTCCCAGAATTCCCCAGCTTTCCTGCACAGCGCAGCCGGTTGGACCACTCTACTGTCCCCTCAACCTTGGCAACTCGAAGATGTGTGGACTTCAACTCCCAGAATTCCCCAGCTAGCAAGGCGTTGAAGTTCACGCATCTTACAGTATTTTAGACTTTATTTACAGCCAGTCTGCTCAAAAGGTTTCCAGGTTGGGTTTTTTAAAAAAAAGAAATTAGATAAAAATATGATGTAGATCAGGCATGTCCAACCCATGATGTGTGGGCTACATGTGATTTTGGTTAGCTAGTAATGTGGCCCCCATAAGATAACAACAACAACAACAAACGAATAGAATAGAATAGAATAGAATAGAATAGAATAGAATAGAATAGGGAAAATAGAATAGAATAAGGAATAGAATAGAATAGAATAGAATAGAATAGAATAGAATAGAATAGAATAGAATAGAAAATGTGGAATAGAATAGAATAGAATACGGAAAAGAATGGAATGGAATGGAATGGAATGGAATGGAATAGAGTAGAATAGAATAGAATAGAATAGAATAGAATAGAAAATAGAATAGAAAATAGAATAGAAAATAGAATAGAAAATAGAATAGAACAGAACAGAACAGAACAGAACAGAACAGAATAGAAAATCTGGAATAGAATAGAACAGAAAAAATAGAATAGAATACGGAAAAGAATAGAATAGAATAGAATAGAATAGAATAGAATAGAATAGAATAGAATAGAATAGAATTTTTTTATTGGCCAAGTGTGATTGGACACACAAGGAATTTGTCTTGGTGCATATGCTCTGTGTACATAAAACAAAAGATACATTCGTCAAGAATCAATAATAGCAGAACATACAGTTCTGGTCAGCTAGTAATGTGGCCCCATAAGATAACAAGAAGAAGAAGAACAAAAACAGCAGTAATAATAATGGCTGCTTAGATACATGGAAATCCTGAACTTATTAGACCTGAACATTTTGACTTTGCAAAAAAATTTTTTACTCGAACTGTCTATATGTTTAGATGTTACCTTAACAACTCTTAGGTTCTTGGTTAGGACCTGAACTGTTTTAAGTTTTTCCAGTCCCAGACTATGAATCAAATTGAAGATTAAATAATAACAACAACAACAATAAATAAAGGAAGGTGATCATTTATATACATTTATATATTAAGCAATAGGGATGCGGTGGCTCAGTGACTAAGATGCTGAGCTTGTCATTCGAAAGGTCGGCAGCTCAGCGGTTCGAATCCCTAGTGCTGTCGTGTAACGGGGTGAGCTCCCGTTACTTGTCCCAGCTTCTGCCAACCTAGCAGTTTCAAAAGCACGTAAATGCAAGTAGAAAAAATAGGGACCACCTTTGGTGAGAAGGGAACAGGGTTCCGTGCACCTTTGGCGTTGAGTCATGCCGGCCTCATGACCACAGAGACGTCTTCGGACAGCGCTGGCTCTTCGGCTTTGAAGTGGAGATGAGCATCACCCCCTAGAGTCGGGAACCTTTACCTTTACCTATATATTAAGCACCAAGGATCCCACAGTTCAGCCTTTACCACCAGCCCAAGCTGGCTCTTGTGATACTCTGCAGCCACCAAGTGCCACTAATAACACAATAGAAGAAGTGAAAGATTGAGCCTGATACATACAAATTGACAAAATGGGGTTTTCTGATCTCTTTTCCTGCCTCTCTCTCTGTGACTTATATTTTCAGGCCAATCCCAACAGCGAAGAGATTTGGCTGGCTGCCGTGAAGTTGGAATCCGAAAACAACGAATACGAACGAGCAAGGCGTCTATTGGCCAAGGCCCGTAGCAGCGCTCCTACGGCTAGAGTAAGTTCACTCTGCTTGGAGACTGGAAATTTGCTGAAAGAAATTCAATTGTTAATGCACAAAGCTGTGTTTTCAGCATATCTGCTCGGTTTAGTGCAGGGGTCTCCAACCTTGACAACTTTAAACCTGGCGGACTTCAACTCCCAGAATCCAGAGTTCTGGGAGTTGAAGTCCGCCAGGCTTAAAGTTGCCAAGGTTGGAGACCCCTGGTTTAGTGTATCCCAACCTTGGCCTTTTCTAGCAGTATGGACTTCAATTCCCAGAATTCTTATCAGTGCCCATGGTGTCATGCCTAAGGTGAGAGTAGAACTCACAGCCTCCTGGTGATTGGCATAAAGTCACCCAACTGGCTTTCATGCCTAAGGCGGGACTAGAACTCATAGTCACCTAGTGATTTGCCCAAAGTCACCTAGTTGCTTTCATGCCTAAGGCAAGACTAGAAATCACAAGTTTCTAGTCTGGGGCCTTAACCACTATACTCCCATGCTATAATTATTAAAATTAATTTGTTATTTTACAAGTTGGAAGTCCAATTTTTCTCTCCCCCCCCCAAACCCGCCATAACACTGCTAAGTAGGTAAAATCCATATCTATTATCATTTTTTTCCTTTCTAAGAGCCTGGGGGTAGCTTAGGAGCAACTTGAAACAAGCTGCTATGCTACCCTGTTTCCCCGAAAACAAGACATCCCCTGATAATAAGCCCAATCGGGCTTTTGAGCGCATGCGCTAAAATAAGCCTTCCCCTGAAAACAAGCCCTCTTCGAAAATATTTAAACGCAGAGCTGGAAATCAGGTAAGACGGCAAGAGGAGCCCCATCTTACTCCACGCACTCCAAAATAATAAGACCCCCCTTAAAATAAGGCCAAGTGCTTATTTCGGGGTTCAAAAAAATATAAGACATGGTCTTATTTTTGGGGAAACACGATATTACGGTCAGCGTAGTTCTAGGCTGCATAAACGAAGGGATAGAATCAAGATCACGTGAAGTGTTAAGACCACTTTATAATGCCTTGGTAAGGCCACACTTGGAATATTGCATTCAGTTTTGGTTGCCACGATGTAAAAAAAATGTTGAGATTCTAGAAAGAGTGCAGAGAAGAGCAACAAAGATGATTAGGGGACTGGAGGCTAAAACATGAAGAAACTGGGTATGTCTAGTTTAAAGAAAAAAAGGACTAGGGCAGGGGTCTGCAAATTTGGCTCTTTTAAGACTTGTGGACTTCAACTCCCAGAAGTTCTGGGAGTTGAAGTCCATAAGTCTTAAAAGAGCCAAGTTTGTAGACCCCTGGACTAGGGTGGAGATGATAGCAATGTTCCAATATCTCAGGGGCTGCCACAGAGAAGAGGGAGTCAAGCTATTCTCCAAAGCACCTGAGGGTAGAACTAGAAGCAATGGGTGGAAAGTAATCAAGGAGAGAAGCAACTTAGAACTAAGGAGACATTTCCTGACAGTTAGAACAATCAGTGGAACAACTTGCCTGAAGAAGTTGTGAATGCTCCAACACGGGAAGCTTTAAAGAAGAGGTTGGATAACCATTTATCTGAAGTGGTGTAGGGTTTCCTGCCTGGGCAGGGGATTGGACTAGAAGACCTTCCAAGGTCCCTTCCAACTCTGTTTCTGTTATTGTCTTGGAAAGTGGGGACTCCCCTGGATTAGGGTCGAAGGTCAAGGCTCCTCCTTCTTCTTCTTTCCAGGTCTTCATGAAGTCCGTCAAACTGGAGTGGGTGCTTGGGAACATCGCTGCGGCCCAGGAACTCTGCGAGGAAGCCCTGAAGCATTATGAAGACTTCCCCAAGCTCTGGATGATGAAAGGACAGATAGAAGAGCAGGAGGAACTGATCGAAAAAGCCCGGGATGCTTATAATCAAGGAGTAAGCTTCTCTTTGTTGTTGTTGTTGTTGTTGTTAGTTGCGAAGTCATGTCTGACCCATCGCGACCCCATGGACAACGTTCCTTCAGGCCTTCCTGTCCTCTACCATCCTCTGGAGTCCATTTAAACTCATGCCTACTGCTTCAGTGACTCCATCCAGCCACCTCGTTCTCTGTCATCCTGTTCTTCTTTTGCCCTCAATCTTTCCCAGCATTAGGCTCTTCTCCAGTGAGTCCTTCCTTCTCATTAGGTGGCCAAAGTATTTGAGTTTCCTCTTCAGGATCTGGCCTTCTAAAGAGCAGTCAGGGTTGATCTCCTCTAGGATTGACCGGTTGGATCGCCTTGCAGTCCAAGGGACTTGCAGGAGTCTTCTCCAGCACCAGAGTTCAGAGGCCTCCATTCTATGGCGCTCAGCTTTTCTTACGGTCCAACTTTCACAACCATATTGCAACTGGGAAAACCTGGGATTGCCTCTCTAGTTTTCTAAAAAGACCGCAGGCTGTCACAAAATGTATTTATCTCTGTGTATGGGCAGTTTTTAAGCGAATGTAGCCGTAAAGTGAACATGGTGGTCATTGAGAGAACCCTATAGTCGTTTTATAGGTGGCACTTAACCACCGGCAAGGCTGGCAAAAATGTTCAGTAATCTGTCTGCCAAATGCTGGAAGTGCAGTCAGACCCTAGGTACTTACTATCATATGTGGTGGACTTGCATGAAAGCAAGAAAGTATTGCTAGAAAATATATACCTGGTTGGAAAAGATGATTAAGCAACTACAAATAGACCTGAAACCAGAAGTATTTTTGTTGGGTATAATGTCGGAGGGTTATGATAAGGGGACTACATATTTAGTCTTGCATGTACGGACAGTAGCAAGGATTATATTTACAAAATACTGGAAAAATGAGAATACTCCACCAGATGAGGATGTAATTCGGAAAATTGCTAGATTGTGCTGAGATGGACAGACTGACTTTAAAAATAAAAGACAGAATATTACTTGATATGGAATGGATCAGGGGTGAAATCTACCTACCTTCCTTACTGGCTTGGTAAGGAGTCACATGCGCGCGCAGAGCTGCGCATGCGCAGAAGGTTAAAAAACACATTACTTCCTGGTTAAAACCAGGAAGTAATGACACCCGGGCAGGTGGGCGGAGCTTTGCTCTGCCATTGCAACCGGATCTCCGAACTACCGGCCACAATCTCTACCAGATCGCGTGATCCGGTCCGATCCGGAAGCATTTCACCCCTGGAATGAATTTTATGAGTGGTTAGAGATAAGAGGTAGAAATTAGATGAAGAAAGATGATTGCTACGTATGAATTAAATATAAAGATGGTCTATAGTTATAAATAGGCCAATATATTTAACCGAAGTATAAATGATCCAATATAAAAAGAAATTTAGCCAAAACTATTCTGTTACATTATTGCCATTGTTACCAGTATACATGTTAATATTTTTTACTGTCTTCTCCTTGTTTTTCTTTTGTAAATGATATACCCTGACAATACACTGTATTCAAAATGTTTATGAATAATTTAAAAAAAAAAAAAGAGATGGAGAACCCCATAGTCACTAAGTGAACCCACTGTCTACAACAGCGGTTCTTAACCTGTGGGTCGGGACCCCATTGGGGGTCGAATGACGATTTGCCAGGGGTCGCCTAAGACCATCGGAAATATGGGAAGTATACTTGCAAGTTGAAGAATTGTGCTCCAATAGTTGACTCCACAAGCTAGCTGCAGGCTCTTCAAATCGCTAGCCGAATTCGGCTTCAGGCGCGATGAATTAAAAAAGAGAGAAATCTTTGCTCTGATGTCTCCCTCTCAAGCCATCTGCAATCACTCCCAATCGCTAGCCTAATCTGGCTTCAGGCGCGATAAACTTAATAGGGGAGGAGTCTCCGCTTTAATGCCTCCGTCCTCAAGGCAATCGCAAGCAGCTCAGATCATTAGCCAAGACGGCTTCAGGCGCGATAAATTCAAAACGAAAATAATTTTATGGTGGGGTCGCCACATCGTGGGGAATTGTATTAAAGGGGTCGCAGCACTATAAAGGTTGAGAACCACTGGTCTACAACGAGCGGGTTTGTTTGTTTTTTGCCAGAAAATGGAAATACAGGTATTCCTCAACTTAACAACAATTCATTTAGTGACTGTTCAAAGTTACAATGGCACTGAAAAATGTGACATTACCGTTTTTCACAGTTAACGACCTTCGCAGCATCCCCACGGTCCCTGATCGAAATCCAGATGCTTGGCAACTGACTCGTACTCACGACGGTTTCGGCGTCACGCGATCCCCTTTTGTGACCTTCTGACAAGCCAAGTCGATGGGGAAGCCAGATTCACTCAACAATTGTGGCAAGACAGGTCATCAAAGGGTGGGGGGGGGCAAAACTCACTTAACAAACCCCTAACAACAGAAATTTTGGGCTCGATTGCGGTCGTAAGTCGAGGACTGCCTGTAATAGAGAGGCTCCTACGTCGAGGAATCACTGCAATTATGAAGTTAGCAATATAGTTATTAAGCGAATTTGGCTTCCCCCGGGACTTCGCTCATCAGAAGGTCGCAAAAGGGGATCCCATGATCCCAAGAGACTGCAACCGTCATAAATTCGAACCAGTGTCTTTCATTTTGATCATGTGACCATGAGGATGCTGCAACGGCCCTCAGCATGAAAAGCGGTCATAGGTCACTTTTTCCAGTTCCCTTGCAGAATTTTTTTTTTATTGGCCAAGTGTGATTGGACCCACAAGGAATTTGTCTTTGTGGATATGCTCTCAGTGTACATAGAAGAAAAGATACGTTCATCCATAAGGTACAACACTTACAACACTTAATCATAGACATAGGTTACAAATTTAACACTTAGTGATACAACACTTAATGATAGTCATAGGCTACAAATAAGCAATCAGGAAACAATCAATATCAATATAAATCATAAGGATTACCAGCAACAAAGTTACAGTCCTAAGTGGAAGGAGATGGGTGATGGGAACGATGAGAAGATTAATAGTAGTGCAGACTTAGTATATAGTTTGACAGTGTTGAGGGAATTATTTGTTTAGCAGAGTGATGGCGTTCGGGAAAAAGCTGTTCTTGTGTCTAGTTGTTCTGGTGTGCAGTGCTCTACAGCGTCATTTTGAGGGTAGGAGTTGAAACAGTTTATATCTGGGACGTGAGGGATCTGTAAATATTTTCACAGCCCTCTTTTTGACTGGTGCAGTATACAGGTCTTCAGTGGAAGGCAGGTTGGTAGCCATTGTTTTTTCTGCAGTTCTAATGATCCTCTGAAGTCTGTGTCTTTCTTGTTGGGTTGCAGAACCAAACCAGACAGTTATAGAGGTGCAGATGACAGACTCAATAATTCCTCTGTAGAACTGGATCAGCACCTCCTTGGGCAGTTTGAGCTTTCTGAGTTGGCGCAGAAAGAACATTGTAACTTCGGTCAATAAATGAACCTTGGTATGTTGAGAGCTACCTGTACGACATCTTCTCTCCGTCTTTACTTCCCAACAGCTGAAAAAATGCCCTGGTTCAATCCCCCTTTGGCTGCTGCTATCCAGGCTGGAGGAGAAGGTTGGTCAGCTCACCCGAGCCAGGGCCATCCTGGAGAAATCTCGCCTGAAGAATCCCAAGAACCAAGATTTGTGGTAAGAAGGAAGGCCTATCAATCAAGCCGTAGCTGTTCTGTCTCCTTCCCCACTTCGGATTAAGGAGCTGGCCTTCAGCCAGTGGATTCATGGCTCTTATCAGTCCTGGCAGAGAAATCGCAGCTGCCTGCCAAAGTACAAACAAATGACTCACAGAGTAAGACTTTAGCTCTCTTTGAAACGGTTCAGCTAAGCTTTTGCTCCCCGTGGAGTGCGAGCAGTCCCAAAGCTCCTTATATATCCTGTGGGGTGGGGCTTCTGCCCCACCCTTCCCTTTGATGATGCCACCTCTCTAATCTTCTGAAGCATGGGTTAAGCCAAGCTTGATTATTATCAGCTGGGTCTGAGGGCGTAGCCTGAGGAAGGGAGGAATCAGGGGATGACGGCCTCATTACGTCCTCTGACTGGCCTGGTTCTGGCTCCTGGAGCTGGGCCAAAGGCATCAGAGCTCCCGAGGTAAGCCTTACTGGCCCTTCCCTCTCACTCTTGGAGTCACTTTCGGGCATGGGGCCAGGTTCGGGGGCTGGAGTCACAACAGTAGCAGGCATTCCGCGAGTGAAATCTGTATATATAAAAGAGAAAACCACTCGTGCCATAATCACGAAATCTCCAGAACTGTAAAGCCTACAAACTGGAAATTTGCCATGTATGTTCCTCTTGGCTTCTAGGTGCTCACTAAGAAAGGATTTTTCGAAATGACCATCAGAGCATTAGCATTTTCTATATTATTATTATTATTATTAACATGCTCTGATGCTACAGAGTTCTACTCCCCCTCCCCACATGAAAAGAAATCTGTTCCAAATGCAAAACACAAGCAGAGGAGAGGAGTTTCACTTTCAGTTTTACTTTCACAGCAGCAAGCAGCTTTACTACAGAACAGTTGAGCTAAGCCACGCCCAGTCTCCTTCCTGTCTCCTTCTTGCTCACACAGCAAATACTGTTTGAGTTTCCAAACACCCCTCAACTCTTTCACACACTGACAGGATGCTAGCCAGATGAATACCAATAGATGCTGCAAGCTGGGACAGCCCCCTCTATTCCAACTACCAGTTGCATTATATTAACACACACTGATGCTACGGAGTTACACATTCTACATTAAGTTTCAGGCTGCAAGTGTCAATTTGTCAAGCCTGAGCATATAGTTTCTTAGCGAAGCGTGGGCGTCCAGCTAGTACAATAATAGATGGTTAACGGAGGGCTTTGAAGTTTAACTTTGCTGTTGATTAACCTATTGAGCCCGTGCGGATTTTTACCCCACTAGTCATTGCTAACTTTAGGGCAGGGATCTCCAACCTTGGCGACTTTAAGCCTGGAGGAATTCTGGGAGTTGAAGGGGACGGTGCTCATCTCTGTTTTAAGGCCATTGAGCCAGCGCTGTCCAAAGACAGTCATTTTTTTTTGTTTGTTTACATTTATATCCCGCCCTTCTCCGAAGACTCAGGGCGGCTTACAGTGTATAAGGCAATAGTCTCATTCTATTTGTATATATATATATATATATATATATATATATATTTTTTACAAAGTCAACTTATTGCCCCCCCAACAATCTGGGTCCTCATTTTACCTACCTTATAAAGGATGGAAGGCTGAGTCAACCTTGAGCCGGGCTTGAACCTGCAGTAATTGCAGGCTACTGTGTTCTAATAACAGGCTTCTTAACAGCCTGAGCTATCCCGGCTCTTATGTCAGGAGATGGTCATGTGGCCAACGTGATGTCACAGCACGCTGTTACTTCCCCACGGAAATGCCTTGCTTTTTTTTTTTTTTGCTTTTTTTTTTCTACCTCTGAAACTTCTGAAACTCTGTTTCAGAAAAAAAAAAAAATCTGCCTCTGAAAGCCTCCGAAACAGCTTCAGAAAAAAAGCCTCAGAGGCTCTGTTTGGAGGCTTTTTTTCTGAAGCTCTGTTTGGAGGCTTTTTTTCTGAAGCTCTGATTGGGGGCTTTTTTTTTCTGAAGCTTCATTTCTGATGCCTTTTTGCAGCCTCTGAAACCTTCGTTTGAGAAGCTGGGCGGGGCTACATTCGGAGTATAAGACTCACCCAGATTTTCACCGTCTTTTTTTGTGGGGGGGAGAAAAATATGGTACCTATAAAATAAAACGCTAAAGCAAAAAAAGAAGGAAACCCTAAGGAGGTTGGCCGAAAGCCTTGCTAGAGCTCTCTTCCGCCTTTTCTACCTAAAACCCGATGCTTTTGTCTTTCTGTAGGCTGGAATCGGTGCGCTTGGAGTACAGAGCTGGGCTGAAGAACATCGCAAACACTTTGATGGCCAAAGCGCTGCAGGAGTGTCCCAATTCAGGTACGAAAGGCGTCAGTCCGGTTTTGCAGCGTGACAATACGATACAATACAGCTAGCAGTAAAGTGTTAATACCACTTTATAAGGCCTTGGTAAGGCCACACTTGGAATCCTTCATTCAGTTTTGGTCGCCACGATGTAAAAAAGATGCTGAGACTCTAGAAAGAGTGCAGAGAAGAGCAACAAAGATGATTAGGGGACTGGAGGCTAAAACATATGAAGAACGGTTGCTGGAATTGGGTTTGTCTAGTTTAATGAAATGAAGGACTAGGGAAGACATGATAGCAGTGTTCCAATATCTCAGGGGCTGCCACAAAGAAGAGGAGTCAAGCTATTCTCCAAAGCACCTGAAGGCAGAACAAGAATCAATGGATGGAAACTAATCAAGGAGCGATTCATCCTAGAACTAAGGAGAAATTTCCTGACAATTAGAACAATTAATCGGTGGAACGACTTGTCTTTAGAAGTTGTAATGCTCCAACACTGGAGGCTTTTAAGAAGAGATTGGACAGCCATTTGTCTGAAATGGTGTAGGGTTTTCTGCTTGAGCAGGGGGGGTGGACTAGAAGACCTCCAAGTTCCCTTCCAACTCTGTTTATTCTCTTCTCTTCTCTTCTCTTCTCTCTCTTTTTTTTTTTTTGCATTTATATCCCACCCTTCTCCGAAGACTCAGGGCGGCTGTGTAAAGCAATAGTCTTCATCCATTTGTATATTATAAACAAAGTCAACTTTTATTGCCCCCAACAATCTGGGTCCTCATTTTACCTACCTTATAAAGGATGGAAGGCTGAGTCAACCTTGGGCCTGGTGGGACTTGAACCTGCAATAATTGCAAGCAGCTGTGTTAATAACAGACTGTCTTAGTCTGTTGAGTCACCAGAGGCCCCAGAAGGCTTCCCTCCCCTCCCCTCCCATTCCATTCCATTCCGTTCTCTATTCCATTCCATTCTATTCTATTTCATTCCACTCCACTCCACTCCTTTCCATTCCATTCCATTTAATTTCTTTTCCTTTTTTAAAAAAAAGGACAGGTAGTTCTCAACACAGGACCACAATGAGCCTATCTATTACAGTTATAGGTCGTATCAGTTGTAAAAGATTTCGTAGCTGAGAAATTATCATTCACTTGACCATGGCTAATTGGCAGCAGCAAATTGTCCTAGACCCTTCCTGGATCAGTTTTGACTTCTGCCTTTTCTGTCTTTTAGGAATCCTGTGGTCGGAAGCCATCTTTTTAGAAGCCAGACCTCAACGGAAGACCAAGAGCGTGGATGCTCTGAAGAAGTGTGAACACGATCCCCACGTTCTCCTGGCAGTGGCCAAGTAAGTCATAATACCTGTTTATTTTAAGGAGGCTGAATACTATCCCCTCAAGCAGATTATTTGTTGTGTTTTGCCCGCTTTCCCCGCAGCCGGGGCCTTCTTATCTGCTTCCAAACGCTGAGGAATGTCCTAGTATGCCTCCCGGCCCCAGCCCTGGCTCCATGCCCAGACAGGCTGAAGAGGAAGAAGTACCTCCAGCCCCCAGCTCTGGCTCCATGCCCAGGCAAACGGAGCAACTAGACCCTTCCCCCTCCCCCACAGCATGTGAGCCTGAGGAAGGTCAATTACCAACAGCTGCAGACTGGAGTGACCCTCGCTTCAGAAGAATTGATAGGCGGCGGCGACAGAAGGAAGGGAGGGGCAGGCCTGGATAAGTGCTGAGTCACGGAGCCACACCCCATGGCCTATATAAAGGATCTGCTTTCTGGCATTCTCTGAGTCAGGCAAAGTCTAAACATATCTTGCTGAAGTCACTTTCTGGTCTCCTGCCTGCCCTGAGGACTTTGCTAGGACTTTGGCAGAGCTGCAGAGGCATGCCTGATTCGGATTTCCCTGACCCGGCCGTCAGCGGAGGAGTGGGACACGACAATTATTAATCCGGATACACAGTCCAGAATCCCTCAAAAAAAAAAGGTCAAAAGGAATAGTTGCTAAAGGCTGAGAGCCTAGGCCACTGTTTCTCAACCATAGCAGTTTAAAGATGTGTGGACTTCAACTCCCAGAATCCCCAGCTTTCCTGCACAGTGCAGCTGGTTGGACCACTTTACTGTTTCTCAAACTTGGCAACTAGAAGATGGTGTGGACTTCAATTCCCAGAATTCCCCAGCCAGCAATTGCTGGCTGGGGAATTCTGGAAGTTGAAGTCCATACATAACAGATATAACAGAGTTAGAAGGGACCTTGTAGGTCATTTAGTGCAACCCCCCCACCCAAACAGGAGACCCTACATCATTTCTGACAGATGGCGGTCCAGTCTCTTTATGAAAGCTTCCAGTGATGAAGCTCTCACAATTTCTGAAGGCAATTTCTGTTCCATTGGTTGATGGTTCTCACTGTCAGAAAATTTCTCCTTATTTCCAGGTTGAATCCTTCCTTGGTCAGTTTCCATCCATTATTCCTTGTCTGGCCTTCAGGTGCTTTGGAGAATAGCTTGACTCCCTCTTCTTCAGCAGCCCCTCAAATATTGGAAGATTGCTATCATGTCTCCCCTGGTCCTTCTCTTCACTAGACTAGCCAGGCCCAGTTCCTGCAACTGTTCTTCATACTAACTGCTAACTGTTTTAGCCTCCAGTCCCCTAATCATCCTGGTTGCTCTTCTCTGCATTCTTTCTAGAGTCTCAACACCCTTTTTTTAGTATGGGGACCAAAACTGGATGCAGGATTCTAGGTGTGGTCTTACTAAGGCTTTAAAGAGTGGTCTTAGTACCTCCCTTGATCTTGATTGTATCCCTCTGTTAATACAGTTTAGGATTGCATTGGCTTTTTTGTCTGCTGCTGCACACTAATAATAATAAATAATAATATTTTAATTTGTATACCGCCCTTCTCCCGAAGGACTCAGGGCGGTGAACAGGCAGATAAAATACAAATACACACAATAATTAAAAACATCCCTTAAAAAACTAATTTAAATGCCCAAATGTTAAAAAACATACTCCCCCATAAAATCACAAAATTTTAAAAACCCATCCAATAAAGATAAAAATCAGGCTAGTCCAGCCATACGAAATAAATGAGTTTTAAGTTCGCGGCGAAAGGTCCTAAGGGTCCGAGGGGAAGTTCGTTCCACAGGGTCGGAGCCCCCACAGAGAAGGCCCTCCCCCTGGGGGCCGCCAGTCGACACTGTTTGGTTGACGGCACCCTGAGGAGTCCCTCTCTGTGGGAGCGTGCGGACGATGGGAGATAGAGGCCGGCAGTAGACGGTCCCGTAGATAGCCCGGTCCTAAGCCATGGAGCGCTTTAAAGGTGGTAACCAATACCTTGAAGCGCACCCGGAAAACAACAGGTAGCCAGTGCAGTCTGCGCAGGATAGGTGTTACGTGGGAGCTCCGAGCCGCTCCCTCAATAACCCGCGCAGCCGCGTTCTGAACTAGCTGAAGTTTCCGGGTGCTCTTCAAGGGGAGCCCCATGTAGAGAGCATTGCAGTAGTCCAGGCGAGAGGTAACGAGAGCATGAGTGACTGTGCATAAGGCATCCCGGTCCAGGAAGGGACGCAACTGGCGGATCAGGCGAACCTGATAAAATGCTCTCCTGGAGACGGTCGCCAAATGATCTTCAAAGGACAATCGACCATCCAGGAGCACGCCCAAGTTGCGTACCTTCTCCATCGGGGCCAATGATTCACCCCTGACAGACAGCCGCATCTGCAGCTGACTGTACCGAGGTGCCGGCATCCACAGCCACTCCGTCTTGGAGGGATTAAGTTTGAGCCTGTTCCTCCCCATCCAGACCCGTACGGCTTCCAGACACAGCACTTCGTACGGCTTCCAGACACAGCACTTCGACAGCTTCACTGGGGTGGCCCGGGGTGGAAAAGTACAGCTAGGTATCATCAGCGTACAGTTGGTATCTCACCCCAAAGCCACTGATGATCTCACCCAGCGGCTTCATATAGATGTTGAACAGGAGGGGTGAGAGAATCGACCCCTGCGGCACCCCACACATGAGGCACCCTGGAGTCGATCTCTGCCCCCCTGTCAACACCGTCTGCGTCCGGTCAGAGAGGTAGGAGGAGAACCACCGATAAACGGTGCCTCCCACTCCCAACCCCTCCAACCGGCGCAGCAGGATACCATGGTCGATGGTATCAAAAGCCGCTGAGAGGTCTAATAGGACCAGGGCAGAGGAATAACCCCTGTCCCTAGCCCTCCAGAGATCATCCACCAGTGCGACCAAAGCTGTCTCCGTACTGTATCCGGGCCGGAAGCCGGACTGGAACGGGTCTAGATAGACAGCTTCATCCAGGTACTGGGGTAGCTGACATGCCACCATGTAAAGCCAAGAATAGGGCTCCACCCAGACTAGATGGTCTACCCCAGTGAGGGGAACGGTAACGAGCATATAGAATAGAATAGAATAGAATAGAATAGAATAGAATAGAATAGAATAGAATAGAATAGAATTTTTATTGGCCAAGTGTGATTGGACACACAAGGAATTTGTCTTTTTTTTTTTTTTTTTTTTGTTTACATTTATACCCCGCCCTTCTCCGAAGACTCAGGGCGGCTTACAGTGTATAAGGCAATAGTCTCATTCTATTTGTATATTTTTTTACAAAGTCAACTTATTGCCCCCCCAACAATCTGGGTCCTCATTTTACCTACCTTATAAAGGATGGAAGGCTGAGTCAACCTTGGGCCGGGCTTGAACCTGCAGTAATTGCAGGCTTTGTGTTCTTAATAACAGGCCTTACCAGCCTGAGCTATCCGGCCTCTTGGTGCATATGCTCTCAGTGTACATAAAAGAAAAGATACGTTCATCAAGGTACAACATTTACAACACAATTGATGGTCAATATATCAATATAAATCATAAGGATTGCCAGCAACAAGTTATAGTCATACAGTCATAAGTGGAAAGAGATTGGTGATGGGAACGATGAGAAGATTAATAGTAGTGCAGATTCAGTAAATAGTTTGACAGTGTTGATGGAATTATTTTTTTAGCAGAGTGATGGCCTTTGGGAAAAAACTGTTCTTGTGTCTAGTTGTTCTGGTGTGCAGTGCTCTATAGCGTTGTTTTGAGGGTAGGAGTTGAAACAGTTTATGTCCTGGATGTGAGGGATCTGCAAATATTTTCACGGCCCTCTTCTTGATTCGTGCAGTATACAGGTCCTCAATGGAAGGCAGGTTGGTAGCAATTATTTTTTCTGCAGTTCTAATTATCCTCTGAAGTCTGTGTTTTTCTTGTTGGGTTGCAGAACCGAACCAGACAGTTATAGTCTATATGTGTACTTTTGGTTTTTCTTGCCTGAGTGTAAGACTTTACTTTTCTCTATATTGAATTTCATTTCGTTGGATCGGGCCCAGGGTTCAAGTGTATCAAGATCCATCTGCTTTCTAGGGCGTTGGCTACTCCTGCCCGCTTAGTATCATCTATCTTCCAGTTGTCAAGGTTGAGAGACACTTTAATAGATGAAAGTAAGCAAGGGATAATTTCACACCTCTTTTTTTTTTTTTTTTTTGCTATTCCTCAGCACCGTTTAGCATTCAGTTCTCCCTTCTCTCTTCTAACATGGATCAGAAGGAATGGAGTTCACGGGGTGGGAGAGAGAGAGAGAAAGGCTATTTCAGGGGTCTCCAACCTTGGTCCCTTTAAGACTTGTGGACTTCAACTCCCAGAGTTCCTCAGCCAGCTTTGCTGGCTGAGGGACTCTGGGAGTTGAAGTCCACAAGTCTTAAAGGGACCAAGGTTGGAGACCCCTGGGCTATTTGACTATTTTGAAGACGAAGGAGAAGACATGGCCCTTGGTCACTCTCCCCATCCTTGCTTGTTCCTTTTCTGTGGATGAAAATGAAATAAAATAAAAAGGCACACGAGGCGGCCCTTCCGAAGGGGAAGTGCTGCAGGGAAGGAAGGAAAAGGTGGGGTGGATTCTTTTGAGAGAAGGAATCTAGCCATCTTTTATGTAACAACACCTTTTATTCAAAGGTAGCTCACGAACGCTTCAATAGGAGGGAAGGGGTGTTTCTCCACCCCACCCCCCCTTCAAGGGGTTGGACTGGAACAGGGATCCCCAAACTTTCGGACCTCAGGGACCACTAAATCCATAATTTTAAATCCCGTGGACCACTAATACGCTCTGCTTAATGACTGGCTGGGTGGGTGTGGCTAGGTGGGCATGTGACTGGGTGGGCATGACCAACTTGATGTCATTCACGTCAAGGGGTGCCTTTCCAGCCTCTACTCGCCCCTCCCTTCCTAGCCACACCTTGCCTGCCTGCCCGGGCTTCTTAGGGCCCCAACAGGAAGCAGTTGTTGGAGCTAAGCAGCCACTGTGAGAAAGAGTTGGCAAAACGGCTCAGCTCAAATTGGATCTGACTGAGAAGGAGGCTCAGCAGAAGCATCTCACTGAGGACTAGGAGCATAGGCTTTCCAAGCAGAGGGAAGACCTGCGGGAGTGCAAGGCCAGGTACAGGCGCCTGGAGGCTCAACGGGCTGAGATGGTCAACCAGTTCCAGGCCATAATGCAATCCCACTGGAATGAGGCCCTCCGGCTCTTCGCCACCAGTTTCACTTCTCTCCAGCCTTCGCCCAAAGCCCCACACCAGGAGGCCGAAGTAGACCCCAAGTCGGAATTTCTGTCTCCACCCGACCCACACAAGAAGACCCCGAAGAGGGAGATTCTCTGCAGCAACACAAACGTTCATTGCACATATCCGGCCCAGGGTCCATAGTTTGAGGACCCTGATTTAGTGCAATATTAAAAAATGCTAATAATTTTTCTGCGGACCACCGACATTTTCTCACGGACCACCAGTTGGCGACCGCTGGACTAGAAGACTTCCTAGGTCCCTTTCAACCCTGTTCCTTCTGTGTTCTCTGCCGAGGGAGGGAAGAGACACCCTTGTTATATATCTGTTGGCTCAAAGCAGATTCCCCCCCCCCCCCGCAATTAAACCTGAGTGGATCCTTTAGTCCTTTTCGTTCAGCTGTGAAGCATTAGGGAATGTGCAGTGGGGTCTGCCAGGGAATCCCATCCCTGACATCAAAACAGCACTCATGGTCCTTTCCCATTATTTTAATGGGCCCTCAATGTGCTCTCCGATCCCCCCCTGAAAGCCATTTACAAGAGGTAGCAACGCTTTCCAACGTAGTAATAAAATAGCCGTCTGTCTCTTGCTTCCAAACGTCCTCCAGCCTTTTTGCTGCCAAGCAATCCTCCGCCAATTGTCCCGCCTTTTGGCCTCTTTCTGGGCGATGTTCTTCCACCCAAAACGTCACTTTGTGGGCTCCTTGGTGCTCTCTGAGCTTGGACGTTTTCTTGCAAGACCTTTCACTAACCAGCTAGGTAACATCATCAGGGCTTAGAAGGGAGGGGTGGAGGAGGAGATGGTGGTGGTGGTGATAGTGATGATGATGATGATAGGTTCTAGTCCTGCCTTAAGCGTGAAAGCCAGTGGATGACTTTGGGCCAATCAACAGGAAAGAGTGAGTTCTAGTCTCGCCTTAGGCATGAAAGCCGCCTGGGTGGCTTTTGGTCAATCACTAGGAGAGTGTGAGTTCTAGTCTCACCTTAAGCATGAAAACTGCCAGGGTGACTTTGGGCCAATCACCAGGAGACAGTGAATTCTAGCCCTGCCTTAGGTATGAAATCCACCTAGGTGACTTTGGGCCAATCACCAGGAGATAGGGACTTCTAGTCCCGCCTTAAGCATGAAAGCCACCTGGGTGACTTTGGGCCAATCACCAGGAAAGAGTGAGTTCTAGTCCCGCCTTAGGCATGAAAGCCACCTGGGTGGCTTTTGGTCAATCACCAGGAGACAGTGAGTTCTAGTTTTGCCTTAGGTATGAAAGTCACCTGGGTCCCACCTTAAGCATAAAAGCCGGCTGGGTGCGAGTCATTTTCTCTCAACCCAACCCACCTCACGGGATTATTATTGTAAAGTAGAATAGAATAGAATAGAATAGAATAGAATTTTTATTGGCCAAGTGTGATTGGACACACAAGGAATTTGTCTTGGTGCATACGCTCTCAGTGTACATAAAAGAAAAGATACGTTCATCAAGGTACAACATTTACAACACAATTGATGGTCAATATATCAATATAAATCATAAGGATTGCCAGCAACAAGTTATAGTCATACAGTCATAAATGGAAAGATATTGGTGATGGGAACTATGAAACGATTAATAGTAGTGCAGATTCAGTAAATAGTCTGACAGTGTTGAGGGAATTATTTGTTTAGCAGAGTGATGGCCTTCGGGAAAAAACTGTTCTTGTGTCTAGTTGTTCTGGTGTGCAGTGCTCTATAGCGTCGTTTTGAGGGTAGGAGTTGAAACAATTTATGTCCAGGATGTAAGGGGTCTGTAAATATTTTCACGGCCAAGAGGAGGAGGAGGAGGAGGAGGAAGAAGTACTAGGTATGTTTGCTGCCTTGAGTTACTTTATAGTAGCTCCAAGGTGCAAAGTAGCGAAGGTGAGATAAAAATAAAGTAAAACAAAGTAAGATTCTCTTCCTGCACCGACGGAAGAAGCTTTGCCGGGTTCTGTTTTAAGCACAAGCCTTTTAAATAGCTTTCAGCTTTTAAGACCGACATACTTTGCAAGTAGCGTTTCCCCCCTAGTTCCCCCCCTCCTTTAGGCAATTGAAGGAATGAGTCCTCTGCCCCCAACTGTGCTTACTAGGCCATAAACGTGCTCGGAGGAACAGCATGATCTGCCAGGCAGCCTTTTTAATAAATGTCAAGAACTGGACCTCCCTGGGTGTTGATGGAGCCTCTGTGCCGCTATGCAGAATTGGTCCCTGTAACACAGCACAGCGGCAGCTGCTCTGGCTCGAGGGATTTCTTTTAAACGGGATATTTCAGAATGGAGAACCCAGCAAGGGAAAACTGGGCATTGAGAACGAAGCCCACTTTTCAGGTGGCTTTTCTCCATTGTGCTGAGCGTCTTCGGTTAGATTTTCCCCTTTAGAGGCAACCAGCCGGTTCAGACCGGTTCGGGCGAATCGCTAGCGGAAATCGCGGGGTGGGCCTGCTCGTCCTGTTTAGGCACGTTTTTGAAGCCGGGTGCATACGCGGATGTCGTGTCCCACTCCTCCGCTGACGGCCGGGTCAGGGAAATCCGAATCAGGCTTGCCTCTGCAGCTCTGCCCAAAGTCCTAGCAAAGTCCTCAGAGCAGGCAGGAGACCAGGAAGTGACTTCAGCAAGATAAGTTCGACTTTGTCTGACTCAGAGACTGCCAGAAAGCAGATCCTTTATATAGGCCATGGGGTGTGGCTCCATGACTCAGCACTCATTAAGGCCTGCCCCTCCCTTCCTTCTGTTGCCTCCGCCTATCCAATCTTCTGATGCGAGGATTACTCCAATCAGATGTTGGTAATAAACCCTCCTCAGGCTCACATGCTGTGGATGAGGGGGAGGGGTCTAGCTGCTCCGTTTGCCTGGGCATGGAGTCAGGGCTGGGGCAGGGAGGTGCTCCTTCTTCTGCAGTTTGTCTGGGCATGGAGCCAGGACTGAGGCCGGGAGGCATACATTCCTCCGTGTTCGGGAGCAGATAAGAAGGCCCCGGCTGCTCTGAGGGCGGGCAAGACACAACAGCGGAAGGCACGCGGACGAGCAAAGCGCAGGTGCAGAAGACAGTCGTGCATGCGAACCAGGTGCGTGTGTGTGAACCGGGTGCACGTGCACGCGGTGAACTGGTAGTAACAAAATGCAAAACCCACCGCTGGAGGCAACGCTCTACCGGAGAATGAATGTATTGATATATTTTTAAGATTTGTGTAGATTAGTCCTCAACAAACACAATTGCGACTGGAATTTCATGCAGCCAACCCACAGAGTGGTCGTTAACGGTGCCCAGTTTTACAAAATCTTAGCCACGGACATTAAGTGAATCGTACAGTTCAGCAAATCTGGCTTTGCTGTATTGTGACCCAGGCCCCAGTAGGTAATAGGAAACTCAGTCAGTGTAAAAACAAACAAACTTTATTCGAACAGCTGAGAATTACTTCATTCCCAGCGTCGTTCAATTAAATTAAAGCAAATTGCTCCCAACACAAATTCCTCAGTCCTATCGCAAACCTTGGTCCAATTAGGCAAACTGCCAAAGGCCCTTCCTGGCAAACGTTCAGAAGACACCAATACAAAATAAATGCAGCAAGACAAAACTATCAAGGTTGTTTTCTGGCAAAGAGCCCAAATGTCGTTGTTGGTCTTTTAAGCCTTATGGGTGGGGCCGATCATCTCTTGGCCTTACTCCCGAGTTGTCCTCTCTGCTTGAGCTGCTCTTGCCTTCTGAAAGCTCTTCTCATGCGTGCATTAAGAACAGGCTCCTCCTGTTCTTCTGCCTCACTACTATCAGTCTCTGGAGGCTCTGGAGTCCGCACTTCACTCCCCGATGGCCCTGGCCCCACCTCTGCCTCCCATGCAGAGCCCTTATCCGGGCCTTCCCCGGCCTCCAGGACTGGCCCATGTTCTTCCTCAGCCTCATCGCTGTCCGACTCCTTTGCCAGCTTCTCAGGCTGCTGGCGGATCACAACATGCATGTCGGAAGCCGACCAGCAGTGTCGCAACTGGCAGTCGGGATGCTGCAACTGTCCAAAATATAATCTGGTTGCCAAGCACCCGAATTTTGATCACATGACAGGGGAGGGGAGATGCCATGATGGTCCTAAGTGTGCGGATCGGACACAAGTCATTTTTTTCTTTTTCTTTTTTTCTTTTTTTTTTATTCAAAAAGTTTTACAGAAAATTTCCCCCCCCCCTTTCCCCTCACCTCCCCTCCCCCCTCCTTTCACAACCTCCCTCCCCCCCCCGACTTCCCGGAACGAGCACATGGTATAGTTAAAGATAAAACAAACATATGCTAAAAAAAATTTGTCCCAACTTAATTATACCCCTACAATCATCAATTCCTAACTTCCCCCAAAAACAATCAAAAATAATACATCATAATCATTCAAAAACAGTCTGATAACTCTTAGTCTGATATCTACATTGAATATTGTCAATCCATTTTTTCCATTCCTTTAAGTATCTTTCTTGCGCATTGTCTTTCAAAAAGGCTGATATCTTTGCCATCTCAGCCAAATTGGCAACTTTCAATATCCATTCTTCTATTGTAGATACTTCTTTTTTCTTCCAGTATTGTTCTATTAGTAATCTTGCTGCTGTTATTAGATTTAAAATCAATTTAGTCTCAATTACTGTACAGTCCGTAATAATTCCCAACAGAAAAAATTGCGGCAGCAACTTTATCTTCTTTTTCAAAACATTTTGTAAAATCCACCAAATTTTTATCCAAAAGGCCTTTATATCCTTACAAGTCAACCAAATGTGAAAATATGTAGTGTCATCACAATTACAAGAAGTCATTTTTTTCAGTGCTATTATCAAACTCTGAACGGTTGCTAAATGAATGGTTTTAAGCCTATGTGGCTACCATCACTTGTTCTCCTATACAGGAAGGTTCCATTGTCCATCTTCATAGAATCCAAGGGCTGGAAGGGTCCTTCTGGTCCAATCCCTTGTCCCAAAGGTGCTCTTTTCAGGAGGCCAATGGACTTTCTCGTTTTCTTTTCTTTTCTTTTGAAGACGTTTCGCTTCTCATCCAAGGAGCTTCTTCAGCTTTGACTGGATGGTGGGGAACGGAAGGATTTATTTTCCTTGCAGAGAGCTGGTCATTTGCATCCTTTTAGAGAGATGTTGAGGCCACTTGGAGGTTTCATCTGTATCCTCAGGGTCACCTGAGTATTTCTACTGGTTCCTGCAGTCTGCAATTTTTCCTCTGGAAATCCATTCCTACTTCTACGCCATTCAAAGGGTGCTCATCCCAAATTGTATAGCTAAAAGTCTGAGAATCTCTACAGATTTTCAACCCAGGTGTAAAATGCTCCCGGTTTGGACCGGATCGTACGATCCGGTAGCGATGGGGGCGTGTAGTTCGGAGAACCGGTAGCAAAAATCCCTGCCCCCCCCCCCCCACTGCCCACGCCTCGCTGTTCCTCTTCTTTGTCCCTGAAGCTGTCGGTGGTGATATAGCTGCAAATGGCCTTAAATGACTGCCGCGGCGCTTTAAAGGGCCGCACTACAGCTGATCAACACTGTAGGCGGCTAGTAGACCGGTGCCTCTTTAAAGAAGGTATTATTATTATTATTTATTTATTATTTATTAAATTTTTATACCGCCCTTCTCCCAAAGGACTCAGGGCGGTGTACAGCTAGAATAAAAACAAAGATATATACAATTTAAAACAACATTTAAAAAGAGCAAATTTTAGAGGCTCAGGCACTTGACGCAGGCCGGGGGGAAGTTCGTTCCAGAGCGTCACTGCCCCCACAGAGAAGGCCCTACTCCTGGGGACCACTGTTTGGCGGACGGCACCCTGAGGAGACCCTCTCTGTGCGAGCGTACGGGTCGATGGGAGGCAAAGGGTAACAGCAGGCGGTCTCGTAAGTACCCGGGTCCTAAGCCATGGAGCGCTTTAAAGATAGTTACCAAAATCTTGAAGCGCACCCGAAAGACCACAGGAAGCCAGTGCAAGCTACGGAGCAGCGATGTCACGTGGGAGCCACGAGCGGCTCCCGTTACTACTCGCGTAGCCGCATTCTGGACTAACTGCAGCCTCCGGGTGCACTTCAAGGGCAGCCCCATGTAGAGAGCATTGCAATAATCCAGCCTAGACGTAACCAGAGCGTGAGTGACCGTGCATAAGGCATCCCGGTCAAGGAAGGGACGCAACTGGCGAACCAGGCGAACCTGGTAAAGGCCCTCCTGGCGGCCGCCAGGTGTTCATCAAAGACAGCCGTCCATCCAGGAGGGCGCCCAAGTTGCGAACCACCTCCTTTGGGGCCACTAACTCGCCCCAACAGTCAGCTGCGGATGCAGCTGACTGTACCGGGATGCCGGCATCCACAGCCACTCCGTCTTGGAGGATTGAGCTTGAGTCTGTTTCTCCCCATCCAGACCTGTACAGCTTCCAGGCACCGGGACAGCACTTGACCGCCGTTGGGGTGGTCCGGGGTGGAAAAGTACAGCTGAGTATCATCAGCGTACAGATGATAACTCACCCGAAACCACTGATGACCTCACCCAGCGGCTTCATATAGATGTTGAACAGGGTGGCGAGAGAATCGACCCTGAGGCACCCACAAGTGAGGCGCCTCGGGGCGACCTCTGCCCCCCTGTCAACACCGTCTGGTCAGAGAGATAGGAGGAGAACCACCGATAAACGGTGCCCCCCACTCCCAATCCCTCCAACCGGCGCAGCAGGATACCATGGTCGATGGTATCGAAAGCCGCTGAGAGATCTAATAGGACCAAGGCAGAGGAGCAACCCCTGTCCCTGGCCCTCCAGAGGTCATCCACCAACGCAACCAAAGCCGTCTCCGTGCTATAACCGGGTCGGAAGCCGGACTGGAACGGGTCTAGATAGACAGTTTCCTCCAGGTGCCGGGGGAGCTGCCATGCAACCACATTCTCTACAACCTTCGCCACAAAGCGAAGGTTGGAGACTGGACGATAATTACCCAAAATAGCTGGGTCCAGGGAAGGCTTCTTGAGGAGAGGTCTCACCACCGCCTCCTTCAAGGCGGCGGGGAAAACCCCTTCCATCAAAGAAGCATTTATAATCCCCTGGAGCCAGCCTCGTGTCACTTCCTGAGCAGCCAGCACTAACCAGGAAGGGCACGGGTCCAGTAAACACGTAGTTGCATGTAACCTCCCCAGCAACCTGTCCATGTCCTCGGGAGCCACAGAATCAAACTCATCCCAAGTAACCTCAACAAGACGTGTCTCTGTCATCTCAGCTGGATCCTCGCAATCTTGGTCCAAACTATCCCGAAGTTGAACGATTTTATCGTATAGATAACCATTAAACTCCTCAGCTCGTCCCTGTAAGGGGTCATCCCGTCCCTCTTGATGGAGGAGGGAACGGGTCACCCGAAACAGGGCGGCCGGGCGGTTATCTGCCGATGCAATGAGGGTGGAAACGTAGGAACGCTTCGCCTCCTTCATTGCCACTAGGTAGGTCCTAGTAAAGGACCTCACTAGTGTCCGATCAGCCTCGGAACGGCTAGACCTCCAAATACTCTCTAGGCGTCTTCTAGGTAGACCGGTGCCTCCCAAAAAAAGGCAATTAGTAGACCGGTACCTCCCCAAAAAAAGGCAATTAGTAGACCAGTGCCTCTATTTTTAAAGAAGATAGACCGGTGCATTCCCAAGTTTTGTATACTTTATTATTTTTATTATTTATTGTTATTGGCCAGTCACCTGACCACCAAGCCACACCCACCAATTAAGCCAGGCCCACAGAACTGGTAGGGAAATTTTTTTAGATTTCATCCCTGGTCCAACTCCTTGCTCAAAGCAGGAGACCTCAAGACTTTTGTTTTGACCAGAAAGATGTTCCTGGTCTCCTTAGCTTGTCTTCTCCTTCCTCCTCCTCCTCTGCAGGTTGTTCTGGAGCGAACGCAAAATAACCAAAGCTCGAGAATGGTTCCATCGGACCGTGAAGATCGATTCTGACCTGGGAGATGCTTGGGCGTTTTTTTATAAATTTGAGCTTCAGCATGGCACCGAGGTAAGGAAAAGGTTGCGTAGGTCAAACCAGGGCTTTATGGAGAGACTCAACAGCTAATTGGAGAGAGTTGGCTAGGTGACTTTGGGCCAATCACCAGGAGATGTTGAGTTCTAGAATCGCCTTAGGCACAAAAGTTACTGAGTACTTTGGGTCATTGGCCAGGACACTGGGAGTTCTAGCCCCACTTTCGGCATGAAAGCTAGTTGGCTGACTTTGGGTCAATGAGTTTGGGTGACAGTGAGTTCTAGTCCCGCTTTAGGCATGGAAACTGACTAGGTGACTTTGGGCCAATCACCAGGACATGGTGAGTTCTAGTACTGCCTTAGGCACGAAAGATACTCAGTATTTTGGGTCATTGGCCAGGAGTTCTAGTCCCATTTTGGGCATGAAAGCTTGTTGGGTGACTTTAGGCCAATCACCAGGTGACGGCGAGTTCTAGTTCCACTTTAGGCATGGAAACCAGCTAGGTGACTTTGGGCCAATCGCCAGGAGATGGTGAGTTCTAGTACTGCCTTAAGCATGAAAGTTACTCAGTACTTTGGATCATTGGCCAGGACACTGGGAGTTCTAGTCCCACTTTGGGCATGAAAGCTAGTTGGCTGACTTTGAGTCGGTCACCAGGAGACAATGAGTTCTAGTTCCACCTTAGGCATGAAAGCCAGCTGGGTGAATTTGGGCCAGTCACTTTCTCTCAGCCCAATCCACTTCACAGTTGTGCAAGAAATAGGAGGAAAAAAGGAGTATTAGATCTATTTATCCCCTTGATATTACTGGACCTTATCTGACATTACCTATAAAGCAGGGGTCTCCAACCTTGGCAACTTTAAGACTTGTGGACTTCAACTCCCAGAGTTCCTCAGCCAGTCCACAAGTCTTAAAGTTGCCAAGGTTGGAGACCCCTGCTATAAAGTAATAAAGGCAGGATAAAAATACAGTCGCAAGAATTTTAAAACCCTGTACGGCTCAAGCAAGCTTTGCCCCTCCCCTTTCCCCACCCCTACGCAGGAGCAGCAGGAAGAGGTGCGGAAGCGTTGCGAGAACGCCGAGCCGCGGCACGGCGAGCTGTGGTGTGAGGTCTCCAAGGACATCAGCAACTGGCAGAGTAAGATCGGCGAGATCCTGCTCCTGGTGGCATCCAAGATCAAGAACACGTTCTAGAAGAGGCGAGCTGCGGAAGGTCTTCAGGGCCCGAAGGCTGACCCCTCCTGCTCGGAAGAGGAAGAGCGCCGGACAGCCTGTTTGCTACGGGCCATGTCACCCTACCAGCTGACGGATCACAAGGACAAGGAACAAACGGCGTACAAGATGTTTTGTATATATAGCAGCTTAGCCATTCTGAAGAGCAAACGCCAGGAACTTAACTGTCCTAGCTGAGAGGCAGACAGATGTTACCTCTGTTGCCTGAAGCCTCCTGATGTTTGTCTTGTTTCCTTCAAATTCCTTCGAAAAGCTTCTGGCCGCTGGGCCTTCCTGTAGACCCATTGTTTTCTAATATTCAGCTTGCCTATCTAAATTCATCATCCCCTCCTCCTCCTCCTCCCCCTCCTCCCTCTCCCCTTCCCCCTCCTCCTCCTTCCCCTCCTCTTCCTTCCTCCCCTCCCCTTCCCCCTCCTCCCCCTTCCCCCTCTCCCTTTCCCCTCCTCCTCTCCTCCTCCCTTCCCTTCCCCTCCTCCTTCCCTTCCTCCCTCTCCCTGCCCCTCCCCTCCTCCCCTCCCTTCCCCTCCTCCTCCCCTCCTCCTCTCCCTTTCCCCTCCTCCTCTCCTCCTCCCTTCCCCTCCCCTCCTCCTTCCCCTCCTCCCCTCCTCCCCTCCCCTCCCTCCTCCTCCCTCCTCCCCTCCTCCCTCTCCCTTCCCCTCCTCCCCTCCCTCTCCTCCTCCTCTTCCTCCCCCCATCCCCCTCTCCTCCCCCTCCTCCTCACTATTTAAAGAGTGCCGTCTATTTTTCTACCCCGGGGGGTGGGGACACCCAACAAGGGGGTTTAAACCCCCCCCCATTTTTGTGTCGCCTTTCTTCTATAGGAATCCTCAACTCGGAATTTATCTTTGGCAAGAATGGAGTCAGAAAACCGCCAGACTGGTTAGAAAACGACACATCATTTTAAAAGTCTGTTTGGCAAGGAAAGTGGAGGGAGAAACAGGCAGGGTTGCCACCAGGAAATTAGCTAAGATGGACCACTTTGTTAAAATGCTTTTTTTTGGGGGGGGGGGGGAATTGAAATAAGGTATTCCATTCTCACAGGTTTCCCCCATCTCCTCCCCTCCCTTCCCTTTTTCTCTCTTTGGAAGTTTTTTTGTTTGTTTGTTTGTTCCCTCTTTGGAATTTTAAACAACCGTGCTTTCAAATCTGTAGAATTATACCACAATGCAGGAAGGAGTGAGTGAGTGTGTGGAGAGAGAAAAAATGTGTTTAAGTAACAGATTATCTCCTAAAAGAGGCAGACAGATCTAAAGAGCAAATATTATATGAAAGGAGAAGATTTTTTTTGGTGGAAGGAGATGGGTATAGCCCTCGCTGTAGTAGTAAAAAAAACACCGGCTAAACAAACTCTATTTAAAATTGTTGTTCATCTCTTAGCAATAGTTTTTGATCTAGTATGTTTGAAACATTTCATCATTATTATTATTATTTTTTAAAGAAAATGCATTCCTGGTTTATCTCTTCCCTCCTGGAGCCCCCTTCCAGATGAAATGCTCCATCCATTCAGGAAAATTGTTTTTGTGTATTAAAACATATCGGAATGTTTTCGCATAGCATCCTTGGTTTCTTTTGGGGGTGGGAGTTGTGTTCACCAACAACAGCTGCACATAAAATAGTAAGGTAAAGGTTCCCCTCTCACATACGTGCTAGTCGTTGCTGACTCTAGGGGGCGCTGCTCATCTCCATTTCAAAGCTGAAGAGCCAGCGCTGTCCGAAGACGTTTCCGTGGTCATGTGGCCAGCATGACTCAACGCCAAAGGCACACGGAACGCTGTTCCCTTCCCACCAAAGGTGGTCCCTATTTTTTCTTCTTGCATTTTTTACGTGCTTTCCAAACTGCTAGGTTGGCAGAAGCTGGGACAAGTAACGGGAGCTCACCCCGTTACACGGCAGCACCAGGGAATCGAACCGCTGAGCTGCCGACCTTTTGATCGACAAGCTCAACGTCCTAGCCCCTGAGCCACCGCGTCCCTCGAAATTACCCTCTAAAAGTCCCTCGAAATTACTCTCTAAAAGGATGCAAATGGCCAGCTGTCTGCAAGGAAAATAAATCCTTCCATTCCCCCACCATCCAGTCAGAGCTGAAGAAGCTTCTTGGATGAGAAGTGAAACATCTTCAAAGAAAAAGAAGGCGGCAGTCCAGTTGCCTCCTGAAAAAGCACCTTTGGGACAAGTTTGAATTAGATCCATCCCTAATTTAAAACAAAAACAAAAATATGGCCACTCTTGGACACAAGGGGGCACTAGCGGGCTATCTCTAATTCGTTGCTGACTCCGAAAATCGGAAATTTCGGAACATTTAAATTTATTTCTCGCTCCTGGGGGTTATAGGTCTCCTCCAGTTGGGAATGACTCAGAATGGTGTGCATCCCAATCTCTATAAATAGAGTTGAAAGCAATAGAATGAAAAATCACCCAAAAGTGTTTATTCCGGCCACTCCCCACCTCCCACCCCTGTGTTTGATGGAATAACCAAATAACCCTGACTGCTCTTTAGAAGGCCAGATCCTGAAGAGGAAACTCAAACACTTTGGCTACCTAATGAGAAGGACGGACTCACTGGAGAAGAGACTAATGCTGGGAACGATTGAGGGCAAATGAAGAAGGGGACGACAGAGAAGGAGGTGGCTGGCTGGAGTCACTGAACTGTTCCCCCTCACCTCCGTCCGAGCGATGGCTTAATTAGCCGGCCTTACACAATGTAAGTCGCCCTGAGTCTTCGGAGAAGGGCGGGATATAAATTCAAATTTTAAAAAAAACAACAACTATCAGCTCTGGCAGCAAACTAGCGAGCGTCTGCCAAGTGATTCTGTTATCTCCCTTGATGCCAATGAGTCACCCAGGAACAAACAGTACTTCAGCTCTAGTCAAGCAGTTGATTTGCCTGCTACGAAGAGGCATAGCAGCCCTCGCTGCTTTTATATCCTGTGGGGTGTGGCTCCATGACTCAGCACTTCCTAGGCCTGCCCCACCCCTGCTTCTGTTGTTCCCACCTCTCCTGCCTACAAAACCTAGGGTCCAGCCAGGCCTGATTGCCATCAGCCGGGTCTGGAGGCGTGGCCTGGGAGGGGGGGTGAAGAGTCAGGGGACGGAGGCCTCGTTATCTCCACCTGGCCTGCCTCTGGCTCCTGGAGCTGAGCCAGGGAAGCCGGTGCTCCCGAGGTAAGTCCTGATGGCCCTTCCCCCTCACTTTCCAAGTCACTTTCTGGCAGGGGGCCCGGCTCGGGGGGGCGCAGATACAACAGTGGGCATTTATAAGCGGTCCTTGACTTACAACCATTCATTGAGTGACTATTCAAAGTTACAACATGTGATGGCTCCCCTGGACGATGCTTCCCCAGTTCTCTCTCCAGATGTCAGCTCGGGAGGAAGATGAACCAGTTCCAGGCACCTCTGGAGGGGAGTTGGTCAATGGGTCCGAGCAGCCGGCCGAGAGGGATTTGGCTGAAGCACAGGTGCAGCAGGGCAGCCCAGAGGCTTCGGGTGGGGAAAACACGCAGCTGCAACCGGTCAGCATTGTAGACCAGCTAAGTCAAATGGGGAAGCCAGATTCACTTAACAACCGCGTTGCTAAGGGAACAACTGCACTAAGTCACTTAACAACTGTGGCAAGAGGGGTCCTGAAAAAGGAGCAAAACTCACTTCTCTCTTGCTTAACAACTGAAATTTTGGGCCCAGCTGTGCTCATATATCGAGGACTAGCCGTTAATGACTTTAGTTGTACTTATTTCATCCTTTGGCCTCGGATAATAGATTTAACGCTCTAACTGGCACCAGGTTTTTGCAACAGCCCCCAAACTTTGCCCCCCCCCAAGTATGCAAGAGCCCTCTGTCTAATTTCTGCCCTCCCGCTGAATTAACAGAACAGAACAACAGAGTTGGAAGGGACCTTGTAGATCATCTAGTCCAACCCGTCCCCCCACCACCACAAGGACTAACCTAGAACTAAGGGAAAATAGAAGACCTCCAAGGTCCCTTTCAAGGCTGTTATTCTATTCTATTCTATTCTATTCTATTCTATTCTATTCTATTCTATTCTATTCTATTCTATTCTATTCTATTCTAATTCTATTCTATTCTATTCTATTCTATTCTAACCATTGTAAATCAAGGACTCCCTGTGACTTTAAAACACAGCCTTCGGGCCCGGAAAGAGTGCCTCCCTGGATTAAATAGAATAGAATAGAATAGAATTTTTTATTGGCCAAGTGTGATTGGACACACAAGGAATTTGTCTTGGTGCAGATGCTCTCAGTGTACATTAAAAAAAAGATATGTTCATCAAGAATTCTAAAGTACAATACTTAATGATAGTCATAGGCTACAAATAAGCAATCGGGAAACAATATCAGTATAAATCGTAAGGATACAAGCAACAAAGTTACAGTCATACAGCCATAAGTGGAAGGAGATGGGTGATGGGAACGATGAGAAGATTAATAGTAGTGCAGATTTAGTAAATAGTTTGACAGTGCTGAGGGAATTATTTGTTTAGCAGAGTGATGGCATTGGGGAAAAAACTGTTCTTGTGTCTAGTTGTTCTGGTGTGCAGGGCTCTATAGCGTCGTTTTGAAGGTAGGAGTTGAAACAGTTGATGTCCAGGATGCGAGGGATCTGCAAATATTTTCATGGCCCTCTTTTTGACTGGTGCAGTATACAGGTCCTCAATGGAAGGCAGGTTGGTAGCAATTATTTTTTCTGCAGTTCTAATTATCCTCCGAAGTCTGTTTTTCTTGTTGGGTTGCAGAACCGAACCAGACAGTTATAGAGGTGCAAATGACAGACTCAATAATTCCTCTGTAGAACTGGATCAGCAGCTCCTTGGGCAGTTTGAGCTTACTGAGTTGGCGCAGAAAGAACATTCTTTGTTGTCCTTTTTCTGATGGCGATTTTTAAAAGATTTTTAAAAAATCTTTTTTTGATAAAGAGCAGAAGAGCACAGCCGAAGAAGGATCTTGGCAACTTCGAGAAGGCGGTTACGCAATATTTTTCTCTCCCCTGTGTCTTTAACTGAGATTCAACATGGAATTATTTCAGAAGCGGAAGTTTTTCCTGGCAAGGACAGAAGTGTTGGCAAAAGATTTGCCTGCTGATTTTTTTAATATTTTTTTTTTGTCAGTTCAGCTACAGATAAAAAAACACAGGAACCCAGCCAGGTTTCTTCCCCTTCCCCCCCCCCCAGCTTTTAAGCGATTACGGATTTCTAAAGCAGGAACCGACAATTTTTCGTCGAAGGGGACAGTAGTTGTATGTTTCTGCAGTTGACGAAGCCCCCAGTGCTTGGGGGGTAGGGATATGAAAAGGCTTGTGTGTTACACACAAGTGTGAGTTCAGAAATTTTCAGGATTACGGGACAGTGGATTAGAAAGCTTTGATTTTTCAATAGTAGAGAGCTTTTTGTTTAGAGCAGGGCTGTCCCCCCCCTTGAAGAGCTGTGGATTTCAGCTCCCAGAATTCTGCAGCTAGCACTGATGATGGTACCTAGTTGGGTAATGAAACGTCTTGCAAAAACAAACAAACAAACAAGCAAGGACCTCAAAGAGCACCAAGGACCCCTCATTTCAAACCTGAGCTACAAATGTTCTTCTTTATTGGTGTTGTTTTCTGCTCTGTTGTTTGTCTGGAGTCCATCTCTGTTTATCTGGGTGTTGATTGCTAACTACAGCTCCCAGTATCCCTTGCCTTTCAGCACACGGGGGCTGGTAAGAGCTACAGTAGAAAGTCAAGAAAATCAACCCCTCACATTCACACTACTTACTCTGGGTTGTTTTTTTTTTCTCCTCCTGGGGAAAAGTTATATAAATTCTTTAGGCCTGTTCTCCAAAAGGATGGATAGGTTCCTTTCCTTTCTTTTTTTTATTTATTTGAATTTATATCCCGCCCTTCTCCGAAGGCTCAGGGCGGCTTACATTGTGTTAAGCAATTCCTTTCCTTTCCTTTCCTTTCCTTTCCTTTCCTTTCCTTTCCTTTCCCTTCCCTTCATCTCTTCTTCCTTTCCTTTCCTTTCCTTTCCTTTCCTTTCCTTTCCTTTCCTTTCCTTTCCTTTCCCTTCCCTTCCCTTCCCTTCCCTTCATCTCTTCTTCCTTTCCTTTCCTTTCCTTTCCTTTCCTTTCCTTTCCTTTCCTTTCCTTTCCTTTCCTTTCCTTTCCTCCCTTCCTTCCTTCATCTTCTTCCTTTCCTTTCCTTTCCTTTCCTTTCCTTTCCTTTCCTTTCCTTTCCTTTCCTTTCCTTTCCTTTCCCTTCCCTTCCCTTCATCTCTTCTTCCTTTCCTTTCCTTTCCTTTCCTTTCCTTTCCTTTCCTTTCCTTTCCTTTCCTTTCCTTTCCCTTCCCTTCCCTTCATCTCTTCTTCCTTTCCTTTCCTTTCCTTTCCTTTCCTTTCCTTTCCTTTCCTCCCTTTCCTTTCCTTTCTCCTCTCCTCCCGTCCGTCCGTCCCTCCCTCGCCTTTCCCCTTTCCTTTCCCCTCTCCTTTCTCCTCCCCTCCCCTTTCCCTTTCCCCTTTCCCCTTTCTCTCTCCTCTCCTCTCCTCTCCTCCTCCTCTCTTCTCTCTTCTCTCTCTCCTCTCTTCTCTTTTCCTTTCTCTGCTACTCCAGTTGAGATCAAAAACACCTTCAGCCGTATCTGGAGAGTTTTTGGGATTTTCTGGGTCCTCCATCTCTTCTTCTTGGTTGAACCCTGAAATCCCAGAATTCCCCCAGCGAGCAGGATAAAATAATAAAATCTGGTTGCAAAGTCCGAAAATGTGGCCACGTGAACACAGGAATGGGAGCGTCGTAACTCCGAACCTGGTTTTCAAGCAGAGGTGAGTTTCATTTACTGTTACCACCGGTTCGGCCAGCATGGGAGATGTGAGCTTGCAGGGATTTTTGCTACCGGTTCTCCGAACCACCTACCGCCATTGCTACCGGATCGGGTGATCTGGTCTGAACCGGGAGCATTTCACCCCTGAAGCAACTGGACTTTCTTGTTTTTTCTTTGAAGACGTTTCGCTTCTCATCCAAGAGGCTTTTTCAGCTCTGAGAGGATGGTGGGGAATGGAAGGAGCTATTCAATTTGGAATGAACACCCTTTGAATGGTGTGGGAGTAGGAATGGATTTCTTTTCCCCTTTCTCCTCTCCTCTCCTCTCCTCTCCTCTCCTCTCCTCTCCTCTCCTCTCCTCTCCTCTCTTCTTCTCTTCCTCTCCTCCTCTTCTCTCTTCTCTCTCTTCTCTCTTCTCTCTTCCTTTCTCTGCTACTCCTGTTGAGATCAAAAACACGCTCAGACATATCTGGAGAGTTTTTGGGATTTTCTGGGTCCTCCATATCTTCTTCTTGGTTGAATCCTGAAATCCTCCCCCCATCCTCCCCGATCCGGCCTTGGAGGAAGGCTGACGGCATGGAAAGAAGGGACGGAAGGAAGGAAAAAGGAGAGGAAAGAGCGTGGGGACGGAGAAAGGAAAGGAAAAAAACAACAACTGGGGGTGGCGGAGAGAAAGACACCAAAATAGCAGCCAGCCGAGAGAGGGAGAGACGACCGAACACAAGACAGGAGCTGTGAGGGAAGCTTCCTCAGGAAAGCCCAAGAAACCTCCAAGGCCACTGCGAACACCTGGACGGTCATTGTTGCCTCATTGTTCAACACACATCTGGAATCCTGCAGAATGTTACCATATCTCCATTTCAGAGTTGAGATGGAGCAGATTGGGGGAGAGAGAGGGCAAGTAGTTTTCTCTTAAAGAGAAAACCATCTTTTGGAGGAATTGGAACCCAGGCCATGGAAGTGCCTGCTAGAATAGAGTAGAGTAGAGTAGAGTAGAGTAAAGTAGAATAGAATAGAATAGAATAGAATAGAATAGAATAGAATAGAATCAGGGGTGAAATCCAGCAGGTTCTGACAGGTTCTGGAGAACCGGTCGCGGAAATTTTGAGTAGTTCGGAGAACCAGCAAATACCAGCTCTGGTGGGGTGGGAATGGAGATATTGCAATATCCTTCCCCCAGGAGTGGGGAGGGAATGGGGATTTTGCAGTATCCTCCCCCTGCCGCGCCCACCAAGCCATATCCACAGAACCAATAGTAAAAAAAAATAGGATTTCATCACAGAATAGAATAGAAATAGAAATCGAATAGAGTAAATTAGAATAGAATTAGAATTAGAATTAGAATAGAATAGAATAGAATAGAATAGAATAATAGAGTTGGAAGGGACCTTGGAGGTCTTCTAGTCCAACCCCCTGCCCAGGCAGGAAACCCTACACCACTTCAGACAAATGGTTATCCAACATCTTCTTAAGAACCGTGTTGGAGCATTCGCAACTTCTGCAGGCAAGTCGTTCCATTTATTAGTTGTTCTACCTGTCAGGAAATTTCTCCTTAGTTCTAAATTGCTCCTCTCCTGGATTAGTTTCCACCCGTTGCTTCTTGTTCTACTAGTTTAACTCTTCTAGTTAAAGGATATTTGTAGCTCGGGGTTGGACCTTGGTCCTCTTTGAGCTTGGTTGCTTTTCTTCCAGACGTTTCATTACCCAACTAAGTAACATCATCAGTCCTAGATGGGAGTGCGGTTTGTGGAGAGAAGGAGAAGGAGAAGGAGAAGGGGAGGAGGAGGACTGTGGGGCCTTCTATGAGCTTGGATGTTTTCTTACCCAACTAGGTAACATCATCAGTGTTGGAAGGGAATGGGGTTTGATAAGGAGAAGGTGAAGAAACGGAGGAGGAGGAGGAGGAGGAGGAGGAGGAGGAGGAGGAGGACTCAGGGGTCCTTGGTGATCTTTGAGCTTGCTGTTTTTCTACAGACATTTCATTACCCAGCTAGATAACATTATCAGTGGTGCCTGTGCCTAAAAGATGGATGGAAAGCAGAATTTCTGCAAATGTATTCCAGGTATGCTCTTACAAAAGCTTTATAAAGTGGTACTAATGCTTCACTTGATATTGAGTCTATGCCTCTGTTTTTACAACCAAGGATTTATATAACCAAGGAGAGAGAGAGAGAGAGAGTAACCTAGAAGTAAAGATAATTTTTCCGATAAGGTAAAGGTAAAGGTTCCCCTCGCACATACGTGCTAGTCGTTCCCGACTCTAGGGGGCGGTGCTCATCTCCGTTTCAAAGCCGAAGAGCCAGCGCTGTCCGAAGACGTCTCCGTGGTCATGTGGCCGGCATGACTCAACGCCAAAGGTGCACAGAACGCTGTTACCTTCCCACCAAAGGTGGTCCCTAGTTTTTCTACTTGCATTTTTACGTGCTTTCGAAACTGTTTGGTTGGCAGAAGCTGGGACAAGTAACGGGAACTCACCCTGTTACAGGGCAGCACTAGGGATTCGAACCGCTGAGCTGCCGACCTTTCGATCGACAAGCTCAACGTCCTAGCCCCTGAGCCACCGCATCCCTTGCATTTTTCTGATACTTAGAACAATTAACCAATGGGATGACCTGCCTCCAGAAGTTGTGGGTGCTCTAACACTGGAAGTTTTTAAGGAGAAATTGGGCAACCATTTGTCCGAAAGAGTATAGTGTTTCCTGCCTGAAAAGGGGGTTAGACTAGAAGACCTCCGAGGTCCCTTCCAACTCCATTATTCTATTAAAGCGAAGGTCTGGTGAAGAAGTCCCGTTTAATTGATATTGCACTGAACAGTCTTTGACCCTGTTGGCAAAGGCCTTTTCGGTCCTCGTCACAAATTGCTAAATTAAAACAAACCAAGTGCAATGACCGTTTTGCACAATGACTGATCTCTGCCCTGGAAAAGACATTGATAAGATTTTTATATTTAGACCGGGAAATGAAAGATGGCAGTTCGGGAGACAGGACTAGAAACGCACTCTGTTCTTTGCTCTTCGACATGTGGAATAGTAGTCAGATCGGCAGGGTGACTTCAGTGTTGGTCCTTCCTCTTCACTCTCTCTTCGTTCTCTGACCTTGGAAAAGAATAAGGAGTGATTTTGCAGCTGTGGTTAGCTCTCCTTTTATTTTTATTTTTGAACGGCTTTTTTTAAATCTTTAGACGTAGGGGTCTTGACCTGCCACTGTTGCTGAAGTTGCGGTCAAACGTTTTAAACCTGTAGCTGTTGGAGAACATGCTCGAATCTCAGACGTTGGCAGTGCCAAGCTGGTCTTAGCTGATCTGGATCGGCACCGGATGGGAGACGATCAGGGGTTTATTTTTATTTTTTGGAGGTGTAAGGCTAGGTTGGGAGGCTGAAAAACATCTTCGAAAAAGGCAAAACGAGAAGAAGAGAACAGAAAAGAAAAAGGCAAAAAAAAGTAGGAAAGGAAAGGAGAAAGGGAAGGAGAAAAATAGGAGGAAAGGAAAGGAAAAGAAAGAGGAAAAGAAAAGAAAGAAGGAAGGAGAGGAGAGGAAAGGAAAGGAAAGGAAAAAGGGGAAAAATGAAAGGGAAAGGGAAAAGGGAAAAGGGAAAAGGAAAGGAAAAGGAAAAAAATAGAAGGAAGGAAAAGAAAGTAAAAGGAGAAATAGAAGGAAAGGAAAAGGAGAAAAATAGAAGGAAATGAAAGGAAGGAAAAGGAGAAAAATAGAAGGAAATGAAAGGAAGGAAAAGGAGAAAAATAGAAGGAAGGAAAAGAAATGAAAAGGAGAAAAATAGAAGGAAGGAAAAGAAAGGAAAAGGAGAAATAGAAGGAAAGGAAAAGGAGAAAAATAGAAGGAAGGAAAAGAAATGAAAGGAGAAAATAGAAGGAAGGAAAGGAAGGAAAAGGAGAAATAGAAGGAAAGGAAAGGAGAAAATAGAAGGAAAGGAAAAGAAAGAAAAGGAGAAAATAGAAGGAAATGAAAGGAAGGAAAAGGAGAAAATAGAAGGAAGGAAAAGAAAGGAAAAGGAGAAAATAGAAGGAAAAGAAAGGAAAAGGAGAAAAATAGAAGGAAAAGAAAGGAAAAGGAGAAAAATAGAAGGTAGGGAAAGGAGGAAAAGAAAGAAAAAAGGAGAGGAAAGGAAAGGAAAGGAAAAAGGGGGAAGGGGAAAAAGGAAGAGGAAAGGAAAAAGGGAAAAAGGAAAAGGGAAAGGGAAAGAAAGGAAAGGAGGAAAAGAAAGAGGAAAAGAAAAGAAAGAAGAGAGGAGAGGAGAGGAAAAAGGAGAAAGGGAAAAAAGGAAGGGAAAAGGGGAAAGGGAAAAGAGGAAAGGAAAGGAAAAGGAGAAAAATAGAAGGAAAGGAGGAAAAGAAAGAGGAAAAGAAAAGAAAGAAGAAAGGAGAGGAGAGAAGAGGAGAGGAAAGGGAAATGGGAAAAAAGAAAAGAGAAAGGAAAGGAAAGGACCTCCAACTCATCTCTATAATATAATATGTAGGTAAGAAAATACTACAGGTGCATTGCGTTGAAGACAGGAGAGAGGCAGGCACAAATGATTTTTATGCCATTTTTATACAAATTCAACAGTTTCAATAATATTTTTAGATTTGTATGCAGTTAAATCATTTTTTGTGTTATTTCTAAGCATCTTACATTGTTTCTATAAAATTAAAAGTTTTTATATTATTTTTATTGTTTTTATGTTTTTAAATACAGTTTTCACATTATTTTGAATGTTTATACTGCTTTTATACATTTCAACAATTACTACATTATTTTAATCTTTTTCTTGGGTTTTTATGTAGCAGTCAATTGTTTTCGTGTTAATTTCAAATTTGTTACGTTTTGTAGAGCATAAACAGTTTTTAATATCAGTTTTTAAATTTATTTTTATTTATTTATTTTATTTATTTATTTATTTATTATTTAAATTTATATACCGCCCTATCTCCCAATGGACTCAGGGCGGTTCACAGGCATATAAAACATCAGTGTACAAAATTAAAATAATCTTTAAAAAACTTATTCCAGTGCCCTATCATTAAAAATGTTCTTTATACTAGTTTTATACTGTTTTATTGGTTATAAGCTACCCAAAGTTGTTTGGAGATGGGCAGCTAAATGGATGTAATTCTCAACTTACAACAGTTCATTTAATGACCATTCAAAGTTACAACGGTACTGAAAAAAAGTGACTTATGACCATTTTTCATACTTGTGACCATTGCAGTATCCCCAGTGTCACATGATCAACATTGGCAACTGACTCATCTTTATGATGGTTGCAGTGTCCCAGGGTCACGTGATCTCCTTTTGCGACCATCTGACAAACGAAAGTCCACGGGGAAGCCAGATTCACTTAGCAACCATGTTATTCACTTAACAACTGCGGTGATTCCCTTAACCACTGTGGCAACAAAAGGTCGTAAAATGGGGCAAAGCTCGTTAACAACGGTCTTGCTTGAATTTGGGGCTCGATGGTGGTCATAAGTTGAGGACTGCCTGATCATGTGACCATGGAAACGCTGCAATGGTCACGAGCATGAGGACCAGTCGAAAGTCACATTGTTCAATGTTGTAAGTTCAAACAGTCGCGAAATCAATGGTTGCAAATTGAGGATTACCTACCATAGCCCAGCAACACTTTAGTGCAGTGCATCTTAACCTTGGCAACTTGACATAACATAATAACAGAGTTGGAAGGGACCTTGGAGGTCTTCTAGTCCAACCCCCTGCCCAGGCAGGAAACCCTACACCATCTTAGACAGATGGTTATCCAACATTTTCTTAAAAATTTCCAGTGTTGGTGCATTCACAACTTCTGCAGGCAAGTAGTTCCACTTATTGATTGTTCTAACTGTCAGGAAATTTCTCCTTAGTTCTAAGTTGCTTCTCTCCTTGCTTCTTGTTCTACCCTCAGGTGCTTTGGAGAATAGTTTGACTCCCTCTTCTTTGTGGCAACCCCTGAGATATTGGAAGACTGCTATCATGTCTCCCCTAGTCCTTCTTTTTATTAAACTAGGCATACCCAGTTCCTGCAACCGTTCTTCATATGTTTTAGCCTCCAATCCCCTAATCATCATTGTTGCTCTTCTCTGCACTCTTTCTAGAGTCTCAACAAAGATTAGTTTCCACCCATTGCTTCTTGTTCTACCCTCAGGTGCTTTGGAGAATAGTTTGACTCCCTCTTCTTTGGGGCAGCCCCTGAGATATTGGAAGACTGCTATCATGTCTCCCCTAGTCCTTCTTTTCATTAAAGTCTGAGCCTTTGTGGCTCAGACTGGTAAGACAGTCTGTTATTAACAGCAGCTGCCTGCAATTACTGCAGGTTCAAGCCCCACCAGGCCCAAGGTTGACTCAGCCTTCCATCCTTTATAAGGTAGGTAAAATGAGGACCCAGATTGTTGGGGGCAATAAGTTGACTTTGTATATAATATACAAATGGATGAAGACTATTGCTTGACATAGTGTAAGCCGCCCTGAGTCTTTGGAGAAGGGCGGGATATAAATGCAAATAAATAAATAAATAAAAACTAGGCATACCCAGTTCCTGCAACCATTCTTCATATGTTTTAGCCTCCAGTCCCCCTAATTATCTTTGTTGCTCTTCTCTGCACTCTTTCTAGACTTGACATATGTCTATGTCATATACTGTATTTTTCGGACTGTAAGGCGCACCGGAGTATAAGACGCACCAAGATTTCAACGAGGAAAACATGAAAAAAAATAGTTTTTGGCCTTCGCGCCAGTGCTGGGTTCCTACCGGTTTGCCCCGGTTTGTGCGAACCGATAGCGGCGATGGGAGGCTCCGCCCACCTGCACGGACGTCATCATGGACCATCTGCGCATGCGCAGAAGCACTGTGTGCATGCAAGGCACAGGTGGGAGCGGGCACAGTCATGTTTGCGAACTGATAGCAAAGGGAAATGGAATGCTCCATGCATCCATTTTTTGCCCGCCCCCAGCCCCCAGGAGCACTCTGCAGGCCTCCCAAACCCTCTGTATGTCCCGTTTTTGTGAAAAGCAGACCTGTTTTTGATGTGGGGTTTCGGGAAGCCAAAAATGGCCACATTCGGTCTATAAGACACACTGACATTTCCACCCTCTTTTAGGTGGGGGAAAAGTGCATCTTATACTCCGAAAAGTACAGTAATATATGTGGGTATATGTATAATTTTGCATTTATTTATTTACTTATTTTGTCATGTTTTATGCAGTGTATATTGGAGGTGGTGACTCTCTGAGAGCTGCGTGCAACAAAATTTCATTTTAACATATGCCGTTTAGCGTACATTCAAAGTGACAATAAAGTTATTCTAAGCCTAAGTCTTGAAGATGCCTGTACTTCAAGTCCCAGAATTGAAGCTGGCTGGGGAATTCTGGGAATTGAAATCCAGACATCTTTAAGTTGCCAAAGTTGAGAAACACTGCTTTAATGATTGCTCTTTTGGGCTGTAACCCCTTCCCACACCGTTTGGACAACCATTCCACACCACAGGGCCTCCTGAGACCAGAATAGAATAGAATAGAATAGAATAGAATAGAATAGAATAGAATAGAATAGAATAGAATAGAGTAGAGTAGAGTAGAGTAGAGTAGAGTAGAGTAGAGTAGAGTAGAGTAGAATACAGTAGAGAAGAGTAAAGTAGAGTAAAGTAGAGTAGAACAGAAATAAGAAATAGAATAGAATAGAATAAAATAGAAATAAGAAATAAGGCTTAGGGCCTGGGTACTTACAGGACCGCCTACTGTTACCTTACGCCTCCCATCGACCCGTACGCTCACACAGAGAGGGACTTCTCAGGGTGCCGTCCGCCAAGCAATGTCAGCTGGCGGCCCCCAGGGGAAGAGCCTTCTCTGTGGGGGCTCCTACTCTCTGGAACGAACTTCCCCCTGGCTTGCGACAATTGCCTGACCTTCGGACCTTTCGCCGCGAGCTGAAGACGTATTTATTTACTCACGCGGGGCTGGCTTAAATTTTAAATTTTAAATTTTTAGATGAATTTTAAGGGTTTTTAGATTTTACTATGTTTTAAATTTTCGGCCAATTTTATAATAAGTTTTTTAATTGTTTATTTTAATTGTACATTGCTATTGTTTTTATTTTGGTTGTGAACCGCCCTGAGTCCTTCGGGAGAAGGGCGGTATAAAAATCTAATAAATAATAATAATAATAATAATAATAATAATAATAATAATAATAATAATAATAATAATAATAATAAAAAATAGAATGGAATAGAGTAAAGTAGAGTAGAACAGAAATAAGAAATAGCATAGAATAGAAATAAGGAATAGAATAGAATAGAAATAAGAAATAGAATGGAATAGAGTAGAGTAGAATAGAATAGCAGTAGAGTAGAGTACAGTACAGTAGAGAATAGAATAGAATAGAATTAAGAAATAGAATAGAAATAAGGAATAGAATGAGTAGAGTAGAGAATAGTATAGAAATAAGAAATAGAAAAGAAAAAAGGAATAAAGTAGAGTAGAGTAGAGTAGAGTAGAATAGAATAGAATAGAATAGAATAGAATAGAATAGAATAGAATAGAATAGAATATAGAGTAGAGTAGAATAGAATAGAATAGAATAGAATAGAATAGAATAGAATAGAATTCTTTATATTGGCCAAGTGTGATTGGACACACAGGGAATTTATCTTCAATGCATAAGTTCTCAGTCTAATAAACCTAGAACAGAGTAGAGTAGAGTAGAGTAGAGTAGAGAAGAGAGTAGAGTAGAGTAGAGTAGAGTAGAGTAGAATAGAATAGAATAGAATAGAATAGAATAGAATAGAATAGAATAGAATTCTTCATATTGGCCAAGTGTGATTGGATACACGAGGAATTTGTCTTCGGCGCATAAGCTCTCAGTGTACATAAACCTTCTCCTCCTAACTCCAGAACGTCTCCTTCCCCCATCCCCAATGCCCCTTCCTCTTGCTTTGCTCTCCCACCCACCCCTGAAGGAAAGCTCTTAATCTTCTTATTTTCCAAGCCGAGGAGGAGTGATTCCTTGGCCTTCCTTCGTCAGACTGCAGGGGCCGTATTTTATTCCGACAATTAACAAAACAAACTCTGGGTCCTCTGGGGTCTGTTTGTGATTATTTGCTGAACAATTCCCCCAGCTTTGGCGCAGGGGCGTTTTCTCTCTAGCCTGTGGCCCGGTGCCAAGCCTTCAATTCACTTTCCAGAAGTTCTCGCCTTCCAGAAGGAGCTCCTGACTCCGGGCAGGGCGCCTCGAAGCCGAATGTCCCCCCCACCGAGCCTATAGGGCGCCACCCTGTCCTCCAAAGCCCGTCCCGAAGGTGACTCACCAGCGTGGGAATGTTTCTGACCTCTGGATGGCAATCCTCAAAAATAGAAGCAGACCAGTGCCTGACGCTCTAACTGGCATCAGATTTTTGCAAGAGCCCCCAAGCTTTGTCCCCCCAAAGAGACTCTAGAAAGAGTGCAGAGAAGAGCAACAAAGATGATTAGGGGACTGGAGGCTAAAACGTATGAAGAACGGTTGCAGGAACTCGGTATGCCTAGTTTAATGAAAAGGAGGACTAGGGGAGACATGATAGCAGTCTTCCAATATCTCAGGGGTTGCCACAAAGAAGAGGGAGTCAAACTATTCTCCAAAGCACCTGAAGGCAGGACAAGAAGCAATGGGTGGAAACTGATCAAGGAAAGAAGCAACTTAGAACTAAGGAGAAATTTCCTGACAGTTAGAACTATTAATCAGTGGAACGACTTGCCTGCAGAAGTTGTAAATACTCCAACACTGGAAATTTTTAAGAAAATGTTGGATAGCCATTTGTCTGAGATGGTGTAGGGTTTCCTGCCTGGGCAGGGGGTTGGACTAGAAGACCTCCAAGGTCCCTTTCAACTCTGATATTATTATTATATATTATTATTGTTGTTGTTGTTATTATTATTATTATTATTATTATTATTATTATTATTATTATTATTATTATTATTATTATGTATGCAAGGGCCGTCTGTCCCACTTCTGCCCTCCTGCCGAATTAACAGAACAGAACAACAGAGTTGGAAGGGACCTGGTAGGTCATCTAGTCCAACCCTCCCCGCCCCCAAGCAGGAGACCCTACATTATTTCGGACAGATAGCAGTCCAGTCTCTTCTTGAAAGCTTCCAGGGATGAAGCTCGCACAGTTTCTGAACACCAGAAGAACACCAGAATAACAGAGTTGAAAGGAACCTTGAAGCAGTGGTCAAATCCTCTGGTGGCTCAACGGACTAAGTCGGTCTGTTATTAACAGCAGCTGCTTGCAATTACTGCAGGTTCAAGTCCCACCAGGCCCAAGGTTGACTCAGCCTTCCATCCTTTATAAGGTAGGTAAAATGAGGACCCAGATTGTTGGGGGCAATTAAGTTGACTTTGTATATAATATACAAATGGATGAAGACTATTGCTTAACACATTGTAAGCCATCCTGAGTCTTCGGAGAAGGGCGGGATATAAATTCAAATTTAAAAAAAAATCCAAATTTTTTGATTACCGGTTCTGTGGGTGTGGCTTGGTGGGCGTGGCAGGGGAAGGATACTGCAAAATCTCCATTCCCACCCCACTCTGGGGCCAGCCGGAGGTGGTATTTGCCGGTTCTCTGAACTACTCAAAATTTCCACTACCGGTTCTCCAGAACCTGTCAGAACTTGCTGGATTTCATCCCTGCCTTGAAGGCCATCTAGTCTAGTCCAACCCCCCTGCTCAAGCAGAAGATCCTACAGCATTTCAGACAGATGGCAGTCCAGTCTCTTCTTGAAAAGCTTCCAGTGATGAAGCTCCCACAACTTCTGAAGGCAACTTCTGTTCCATCGGAGGATTGTTCTCACTGTCAGAAAATTTCTCTTTATTTCCAGATTGAATCTCTCTCCTTGTTCAGTTTCCATCCATTGTTTCTTGTCTGGTGCTTTGGAAAACAGCTTGACACCCTCCTCTCTGTGGTAGCCCCTCAAATATTGGAAGACTGCTATCATGTCTCCCCTGGTCCTTCTCTTCACTAGACTAGCCAGGCCCAGTGCCTCCAACCGTTCATTGTATGTTTTAGCGGCCCAAAGACTAGGGGGCCCTGGTCTACAGAAAAGAAGGACCACGGGTGACATAATAGCAGAAGAGGAGGTCAACCTATTCTCCAAAGCCCCTGAAGGCAGAACAAGAAACAATGGATGGAAACTAATCAAGGAGAGAAGCAACCTAGAACTAAGGAGAAATTTCCTGACAGTTAGAACAATTAACGAGTGGCACAACTTGCCTCCAGAAGTTGTTAATTCTCCCACACTAGACATTTTTAAGAAGAGATTGGACAACTATTTGACTGAAATGGTAGAATGTTTCATGCCTGAGCAGGGGGCTGGACTAGAGGACCTCCAAGTTCCCTTCCAGCTGATTGATGCCTGACAGTTCCGGTTCTAACTATCACACGATGGTCTGGCTCAAAAGGTGCAGAACAAAAACAAGAAATCTGAGATTGAGCTGGATTGTTGCAGCTGGCCTCTTGACTTTTAGGACCACTCCTGCCCTACCGATGCACCTGGCTCCCCTTAGCTAAGTTTGAAGGATGCCCTGCAGTTCCGCCTCACCTGAGCTCCGGTCTTAACTTTTGACAAAATGGTTTGGCTCAAAGGCTGCCGAACAAAATATATATATATTTGTTTTCTGAGGTTTTCGCGGGTGTTTGTATGTAGGTCTTTGGTTATTCGGGTTTTCTCCCGCGTAAAATTGGAAGTGTCTTGGCGACGTTTCGACGAAGTCTCATTCGTCATCTTCAGGCTTCAGCTTCGTGCTTCTGGGAGCAATGTGCAGCTGCAATCACACATTGCTCCCAGAAGCACGAAGCTGAAGCCTGAAGATGACGAATGAGACTTCGTCGAAACGTCGCCAAGACACTTCCAATTTTACGCGGGAGAAAACCCGAATAACCAAAGACCTACATATATATATATATATATATAATTCCTTCTGAATCCAAGATCCAATTTTTTTTTTATTTGAATTTATATCCCGCCCTTCTCCGAAGACTCAGGGTGGCTTACACTATGTCAAGCAATAGTCTTCATCCATTTGTATATTATATACAAAGTCAACTTTATTGCCCCCAACAATCTGGGTCCTCATTTTACCTACCTTATAAAGGATGGAAGGCTGAGTCAACCTTGGGCCTGGTGGGGCTTGAACCTGCAGTAATTGCAAGCAGCTGCTGTTAATAACAGACTGTCTTACCAGTCTGAGCCACAGAGGCCCTCAATTGTATTGTGGTGGCTGCTATTTTGACTTTTTTAAAAAAAAATTGCACCCGTTTTATGGCAAAGGTCAGCAACCTAGAACTAAGAAGAAATTTCCTGGCAGGTAGATCAGTTAACCAGTGGAACAACTTGCCTCCAGAAGTTGTGAATGCTCCAACACTGGAAGTTTTTTTAACTTTAAGTTTTTTAAAAAGAGATTGGACACCCGTTTGTCTGAAATGGTAATAGAGGGTTTCCTGCCTAACTGGGTTGGACTAGAAGACCTCCAAGGTCCCTTCCAACTCTGTTGTTCTAAATTCTAAATCTTTAGTAAGGTGTTAGCCTTTGCAAAACCGCAGGCCTCCTGAAATTTTGGCTGCCGCTGGCGAACAAGACCGACCCGCATTATAACGCCACAAAGCAGTTGGCTGCTTTGTGTCCAGGTAGTCCTCGACTTACGGCCATCATTGAGCCCAACGTTTCTGTCGTTAAGGGATTGTTGTCCTCTTTTACCACTTTTCTTGCTTCGGCGTTTTAGGCGAATCGCTGCGGGGTGTTTCAGTTAGCAAACACGGTTGTTAAGTGAACCTGGCCTTCAGTGGTAGGTTGCCCCGGTTCGGACCGGTTCTTGCGAACTGGTAGTAAAACCAGGGGAGAGGCTCCGCCCATCGACGCTGATGTTATCAGGGAGCTTCTGCGCATGCACAGAAGCTCCTGTGCGATCCCGCTGCGAACCAGTAGTTTTTTTTTGTTTTTGTTTACATTTATACCCCGCCCTTCTCCGAAGACTCAGGGCGGCTTACAGTGTATAGGGCAATAGTCTCATTCTATTTGTATATTTTTTTACAAAGTCAACTTATTGCCCCCCCAACAATCTGGGTCCTCATTTTACCTACCTTATAAAGGATGAAAGGCTGAGTCAACCTTGGGCCGGGCTCGAACCTGCAGTAATTGCAGGCTTCTGTGTTCTTAATAACAGGCCTTACCAGGCTGAGCTATCCGGCCCTTAATAGTAAAGATAAGTAGAACCCACCCAGGCTGGCCTCCCTTTACTGGGACTTTACTGATTAAAAAGGTCGCAAAAATTGACCCCAGGACACTGGAACCATCAGAAATACGAGTCAGCTGCCACAAGCATCCAAATTTTGATCACGTAATCACGGGGAACCTCGTAATGTTTGTTACGTGTAAAAAAAACAACCCGGTCCTAATTCACTTTTTTTCCCCCCAGTGATGTTGTCACTTCGGTCATTAAATGAACTTTGTAAATTGAGGACTAGCTGTAATAGGTTGGGAGGGGGAGTGTGTAGGGACCCAGGTCTCTCTCTCTCTCTCTCTCTCTCTCACACACACACATACACACACTCCTTGCATCCACCCCCAGGGGAGCAGCAGACTGATCCTTTCAGCAGAATGGAATGAGGTTTTGCGGTCTCTGTTTGCACACACTGATGCCTGTTGTGCTGTTGCTTGCCTGCCAAACAACGAGTGCGTCGTGCTACTGTGGTCTCCTCAAAGGGAAGGGTACCGTGGGTGGTGAGGATGGTGGATCCTCCTCTGATCTCCAGCCGGTTGGAGGCCACCCCGGGCGGCCACTCCTCTGCTAATTGAACCCCTCTGGAATTCTCTGCTAAATTAAACCTTCAGTTCTGCCACCAGCAAACCGAAGATAATCCTTTGCAGACGGATCGCTTCCCCGCTTCCTTCTCCCAAACACTGGAGGGCATCTGTGGGGCAGAAGAGCTGCCTGTGCGGGTAGTCCTCGACTTACAGCAATAATCGAAGCCTGCAATTACGGTCGTTAAGCGGTCCAAGGAACGTGGCGGGCTCACAAGGTTAGGAGGTCGGTTCTGACGATCGGCAGGCTGGTGTTTGAGAGCCGCTGCCGCAGGATGGGGTGAGCTCCTGTCACACACGCTCCAGCTCCTGCCGATCTGGAAGTTCGAAAGCGGGCGATTGCGAGTAGATAAATGGGTACCACTTAGTTGGGCAACGGAACAGGTGTGTGTGAAAGGAGCCCCCAAGTGGGCATCCCTCAAGTAATGGTGATGTCACAATAAAAGATAATATTTGTAGCTCAACGTTGAAATGTGGTTGTCGTGTCCCACTCCTCCGCTGACGGCCGGGTCAGGGAAATCCGAATCAGGCTTGCCTCTGCAGCTCTGCCCAAAGTCCTAGCAAAGTCCTCAGAGCAGACAGGAGACCAGTAAGTGACTTCAGCAAGATAAGTTCGACTTTGCCTGACTCAGAGACTGCCAGAAAGCAGTCATATATAGGCCATGGGGTGTGGCTCCATGACTCAGCACTTATCCAGGCCTGCCCCTCCCTTCCTTCTGTTGCCTCCGCCTATCCAGTCTTCTGATGCGAGGGTCACTCCAGTCGGCAGCTGTTGGTAATAAACCTTCCTCAGGCTCACATGCTGTGGAGGAGGGGGAGGGGTCTAGCTGCTCCGTTTGCCTGGGCATGGAGCCAGGGCTGGGGCCGGGGGGTGCTCCCTCCTCTGCAGCCTGCTTGGGCATGGAGCCAGGGCTGGGGCCGGGAGGCATACATTCCTCCGTGTTCGGGAGCAGATAAGAAGGCCCCGGCTGCGGTGAGAGCGGACAAGACACAACAGCGGTGCTTTCTGAGCTTGCTTGTTTTTTTGTAGACATTTCATTACCCTAACTAGGTAACATCATCAGTACTAGAAGGGAATGGGGGGAGGAGGAGAACTGTGGGGTCCTTGTTGCTCTCTGTTCTTGTAGATGTTTCATTACCCAACTAGGTAACATCATCAATGCTAGTAAAGAGTGTTGTTTGCCGTCAGTTTATATTCTGGTGACTTGACTGTCTGTGTTGGATGGGGGCGGTCTTAGAGATTCTTTGGTTGGGCTGTTTGCTGATGGCTCTTTGGCAGTTTCTTGATTAGGGTATTGCTTACTTGATTGTTGGTCTGAAGTTGACCTGGAAATTAATCTACTGTATGTTGATCTGAGTCAGTGGTAGTCAACCTGGTCCCTACCGCCCCCTAGTGGGCGTTCCACCTTTCATGGTGGGCGGTAGGGGTTTTGTCCGATACTGAAACACTTTCCTTTTTTATAACTTAATTGACTTTTTAAAATAATTTCATAGCATTATTTAAAAACATTTTCATTAGGTTTTCATAAAATTCCCCGTGACAATTTAAATTTCTGAAAATAGACTATTTGTATCGCCCGCGCGTAAGTTTAGTTCACGTTACGTCAGTGAAACTAAATGGCGCTATAGTGCGACCGCAAACAAAAGAGCCTCGTCCCAGAATAGCTCGCGCATCTCCCCCCACATCACCCAGCTGTAACAGACAAGCAGAGCTGGTAGCCGGCACCCCCCCCCCCCAACCCAATCCATGATGCGCGAGAGGCATGCGCAGACGACAACACACGGCGCATTACTGTGGAACTGGTGGGCGGCTAGAAAATTTTACTACTAACAGAGATACAAAAGTGGGCGGTAGGTATAATAGAATAGAATAGAATAGAATAGAATTTTATTGGCCAAGTGTGATTGGACACACAAGGAATTTGTCTTGGTGCATATGCTCTCAGTGTACATAAAAGAAAAGATACATTCATCAAGGTACAACATTTACAACACAATTGATGGTCAATATATCAATATAAATCATAAGGATTGCCAGCCACAAGGTTGACTACCCCTGATCTGAGTGGTGATTACTGGTGGAGAAGTGCTGGAGTCTTTTTCTCTTCGGGGTTAGTTGATGGTTTCTTTTGCATAGTCTGTAAATGTTGTTAATGTCTATGTGTCTGTTGATGGCTGATTTGTCAGCGTGCCAGGCTTCTAGAAATTCCCTGGCATTTTTGGAATTGTCCTGGTTTTCTAGGATGGTCACGTTTTCCCAATTGAAACTACGGTTAAATCTGTCTCTGTGTTGTGAAATTAAAGAATTCTCGTCATGTCACAGTTCAATCTTTTCAACCTGGGAGCGCTTTGGTGCTCCTGACACAATTGTAGCACTGGTGGGTTTCAAATTTTTTTACTACTGGTTCTGTGGGCGTGGCTTGGTGGGCGTGGCAGGGGAAGGATACTGCAAAATCTCCATTCCCACCCCGCTCCAGAGGAAGGTTACTGCAAAATCCCCATTTCCTCCCGATCAGCTGGGAATTGGGAGGCAGAGAATAGCTGGGGGTGCGGCCAGTCAGAATTTTTACTACTGGTTCTTTGGGTGGGGCTTGGTGGGTGTGGCATTGCTTGGTGGGCGTGACTTGGTGGGTATGGCAGGGGAAGGTTACTGCAAAATCCCCATTTCCTCCTGATCACCCGGGACTCCGGAGGCAGAGAATAGATGGGAGCGGGGCCAGTCCGAATTTTTACTACTGGTTCTGTGGGTGTGGCTTGGTGGGCGTGGCATTGCTTGGTGGGCGTGGCTTGGTGGGCGTGGCAGGGGAAGGTTTCTGCAAAATCCCCATTTCCTCCCGATCAGCTGGGACTTGGGAGGCAGAGAATAGATGGAGATGGGGCCAGTCCGAATTTTTATTACCGGTTCTCCAAACTACTCAAAATTTCCGCTACCGGTTCTCCAGAACTGGTCAGAACCTGCTGAAACCCACTTCTGAACTGTAGAGTAGTTGTGGGTCATATGGCTGCCCAATTTTACCTCCTTTTTTGCTGCAGTTGTGAAAGGAACACGATGGTCATAAAGCAAGCACCACGGCTGTTAAGCAAATCCATTGCATGCTACGGGGTGGGTTTTTTTGTTGCCGGAAATGGGAAGTAAATGCAAAAACATTGCAAATAAGTGACGTGATTGTAAGGCACTGCAAAGAGTTATAAATGTCGGCCATTTTCCTAGTGCCCAAAATGCAGTCACATATTTAGGGGGGATGTGGCCATCAGAACGTTAAAACTAGGTCACAAGTCCCTTTTGTTGTGGCTTTGTTGTAACTTTGAACAGTTGCTAAGCGACCGGTCATAAGTCAAGGATTACCTGTACGACGCAGCGAGATATAAAAAGCAGAGTTTCCCCTGTTTGCAAGGGGATATTTTGTCACGGATTCAAAACTAACCCCCTGCCCTCCAAATTTAGAAGATTCCATCTTCTCAGTATTGATCAGTGGATCAATATTGAGGACGCTCCGTGAAATCTAGGCCCGTAGTGAGGATGCTACATGGAGGAATTTTATTACCGCTTTTTCAGGGATAAATAAAAGGCAGTCAAACTTTGCTCTTCAATGGCACCTGAAGGCCTCCATCCGCTTGGTCCTCACTCAAGGTCTCAAGGGGCTTCTGGATTTGAAAATAAAGCTCGTCGTCAAAGCAGAATTGGTCAGGGGGCTGGGCCAAGAAGGGGAGTTTTAAAAGCAACCCTGTGAGATACCCTCCGACGAGAGACACAATGACCGAGACACCGAGGCCTACAGCTTGAAAAAGAGCCTGCTGCAAAGCACTCCGCCCCAGGGCTTCTCCAATGAAGGTGGTCTCCACGGTGGCATTTTGTAACGGTGGACTCCTCGCGGGGAAGACGTGGTAAAGCTGGTGGCCGTAGGCTTCATCTGGTACTAACAAAATGGCCGCGATCCCAGCGACGGCGCCAATGATGCCCGGAAGACCGTGAAGGTTGTGGATCCCACACTGGTCTTGAATATGGAGTTTGTTGGCCAAGAAGGGGGTCATATATTTGAAGCCGAGGATGCAGGCCACAGATGACAGAATTCCCAGGAAAAAGGCCCCACCTGGATTAATGGCCATGTCGGCTACTGTGCCAATGGCCACACCTCCAGCCAAGGTGGCATTCTGCAGGTGGCCCATGCTGACTTTGCCCTTCTTCTCTAAGAGGCTGGAGATGGCAAACGTGGTCAAGACGCTAGCACTCAGGGTAATCCAGGTGTGTAGCACAGCCCTATGTTGGCCGTCGCCCGGATGGACAAGAACAGAAACAAAACTGGGCCAGAAGACCCAAAGGAATATGGCGCCCACCAAGGAGAGAAGATCCGAGATATATGAAGGAGTCTCCTTGGGGTGTCCTGTCCGGAGTCCTGACCGATACAAAGCTATGGAGGCCCCCAGGCCAAAATAGCAAGAAAAGACATGGACGGTTACACTTCCTCCAATGTCCACCGCTTGGAAGTAGCTTAAAACTAGCCACTCAGAAGCCACGTAGAGGGGCACCTCGAAGAAGCCCATGAGGAGAAGTTGGATGGGACTCGTTCGGCCCAAGATGGCGCCTGCGGAGATGAGAACGGTCACGGTGGCAAACTCGGCAGTCAGGAGGTTATAGAGGCCTAGATGGATCTTTCCCTCATGGTAATGGTAGATGAACCCTTGCACGATCAGGGCCCACTGCATGCAGAAGTTGGACAAGAGGAAGTTGTAGGCCACAGCACTGACGCCGTAGCCTTTCATAAACGCCAGCAGCAACCCGAGGCCGACCAACAACATCAGCTGGATGTCTTGGAAGAGAGAGAAGAAGACGTAGAGCTGGTTGCCAGCTGGGTCAACGTCGGCAGGCTGGCCGGCAGCATCCGTGTGTCGGTCATACGTCGCGAACAGTACAAAGATGACGAGGAGGGCACCTTGAAAGAGAAAGAGCAGCACGGGCAACCGGCAACGAAGGCTGGTGGAGAAGACTCTCGACATCTTTCCCTCGGCAGGTCCAAGACGAACCTGTGAAGAAGCAACGAGAAGGCGAAAAAAACAGAAACGATTTTGAGAAGGCCATCCCGAAGGTATTAAACCAACTTCGGGTGGATTTTGGATTTTTCCAACCGGGTGGCATGCAAACAATGACCAGATCAGGGGTGAAATGTAAAATTTGTTACTACCGGTACTGTGGGCGTGGCTTGGTGGTGGCGGGGGTAATGTGACTGGGTGGGTGTGGCAAACTTTTTTTTTTTACTTTTAAAAGCATTTTTTCTACAACCTCTTCGGTTGTAGAAAAAAATGCTTTTAAAAATCTCTGACGATTCCAGCTGAGTTGCCTGATTGCCAGAACCTTTTAAAAGCATTTTTTACAACCTCTTCAGCCAGAGGTGGTAGAAAAAATGCTTTTAAAAGCCTCTGACGATCCCAACTGAGCCGCATGATCATCAGAGGCTTTTTTTTTTACTTTTAAAAACATTTTTTTGGCCAAAGAAAAAATGCTTTTAAAAGTAAAAAAAAAAAAAACCTCTGATGATCGCGCAGCTCAGCTGGGCATGGACAGGGGGAGGGGGGAGGGATTTTTGCTACCGGTTCTCCGAACCACCCGCCGCCATCGCTACCGGATCAGGTGATCCGGTCTGAACCAGGAGCATTTCACCCCTGGACCAGATCCCATCTTCACAAAACCAAGGGATGTCTAATGTGTAGTACAGGTAATCTTGACTTACAGCAGTTCATTTAGTGACCATTCAACGGTACAATAGCACCAGGTGTAAAATTCACTTACTTTCGCTACCAGTTCGCAAATGTGTGTGCGCTGCCATTGGTGTACGTGCAAAGCCTTCTGCGCATGCACAGAGGCTGAAAATCATCACAAAAAAGGGACGTCATGAAGTCTGTGCAGGTGGGCGGGGCTTTGCATAGTCGGCCCTACCGGATTGCACAATCCGGATAGAACCGGCTGAATTTCACCCCTGAATGGCACTAAAAAAAATGGACTTATTACCGCTTTTCATGCTTACAACCGTTGGAGCATCCTCGTGGTCACGGATCAGAATTCAGATCCTTGGCAACTGACTCACCTTTATGACGGTTGCCGTGTCCCGGGGTCATGTGATCCCCTTTTGCGACCTTCTGAGAAGCAAAGTCAATGGGGAAGCCAAATTCACTTAACAACCGTGGCGAGAAAGATCGTAAAACGAGTCGAAATTCACTTAACAAATGTCTAGTTTAGCAACCAGATTTGGGGCTCAGTTGTGATTCTAAGTTGAGGACTATCCTTACACCCATAACTCAGTCTTTCTCAATCTTGACAAACTTTAAGAAGCGGGGACTTCAACTCCCAGAATTCTCCAGCCAGCAATGTCATCAGCCTGTAAAGTTGATGGCGGGAGAATTGTACTCTCAAAACCGCGAGTTACTATAACAGCCACAGTGGCTCAGTGGTTAGAGTGCAGTACTGCAGCCTATTTCTGCTGACTGCAGGCTGACTACAATTTGGCAGTTCAAATCTCACCAGGCTCAAGGTTGACTCAGCCTTTTGTCCTTCCAAGGTGGGTAAAATGAGGACCCAGATTCTTGGGGGCAAGAGGCTGACTCTGTAAACTGTTTACCGAGGGCTGTAAAAGCACTGTTAGTGATATATAAATCTAAGTGCTATTGCTATTGCCCTTCCTTCCTTCCTTCCTTCCTTCCTTCCTTCCTTCCTTCCTTCCTTCCTTCCTCCCTCCCTCCCTCCCTCCTTCCTTCCTTCCTCCCTCCCTCCTTCCCTCCCTTCCCAGTGGTTAGAATGCAATATTGCAGACTAACTCTGCTGATTGCCAGCAGTTCGATCCTGACCAACTCAAGGTTGACTTATCCTTCCATCCTTCTGAGGTCGGTAAAATGAGGACCCAGATTGTTGGAGGCAATAGGCTGACTCTGTAAACCGCTTAGAGAAGGCTGTAAAAGCATTGTAAAGCGGTATATAAGTCCAAGTGCTATTGCTATATAGTTTTCAATAAAATAGAATTCGCATATTTGACTGGGTTTAGTGTCTGGTAAGGCTGGCGATAGCAGACAGTAAAAAAAGGTCATTTGTGGTGTACAGAATTCTCTTTTATGCTTATATTATCACACTTTTATGAGACATATAACCTCTGACGTTAAACATTAACCAGGAGTAGAATCCACTTGTATGGAGAGATTTAACTTGGCTTTTTGCGCAAGCTTCAGAAAATTGCAAAGGTGCACTAGAGGCCCAATGATGAAAAATGTCACAATACGTTTGAGAAAACAATCCTCCTTAACATTCCTCCCCGAATTGGCCCAAAGACGTGGACTTCGAACAGATTTCATGACTGCAATTTCTGAATAATTACAGCTTTGTTTTAAACCAGAGGTCATCGAATGAAGAACCACTTACGGAAAAAATAGGGAAGTTGTGGGGATTGTTTGCCACATTATTATTATATTAGCTGATATTAGCTGATCTTGCTGGGTGTTCTTATAAAGAAGTTGGAATAGGATACAAAAACGGAGTCGGTATTTCCACATTGATAGCCACGGTCGCTATCAATAAGAATCTAAATACAAAGGATTTTGTTGGAGAAGCACAAGCCAATTTTTAAAAGTATCATTTATTTTTATCCTGCCTGTCTCGTTTTTATAAATAAGATGGAGAACATACCTTATGTTCCTTCCTCCTCCTATTTTCCCTACAACAACCCTGCGAGGTAATTTGGGCGGAGAGAGAATGACTGGCCCAATATCACCCAGCCGGCTTTCATATCTTAAGGTGGGACTAGAACTCACCGTCTCTTGGTGATTGGCCTAAAGTCACCCAGCTAACTTTTACGCCTAAAGCAGGACTAGAACTCACGATCTCCTGTTAATTGGCCAAAAATCACCCAGCTGGCTTTCGTGCCTAAAGTGGTACTACCACTCATTGTCTACTGGCGATTGGCCTAAAGTCACCCAGCTGGCTTTTAGTGCCTAAGGCAGGACTAGAACTCACCGTCTCCTGGTGATTGGCCCAAAGTCACCCAGCTGGCTTTCAATACCTAAGGCAGGACTAGAACTCATTGTCTGCTGGCGATTGGCCTAAAGTCACCCAGATGGCTTTCAATGCCTAAGGCAGGACTAGAACTCACCGTCTCCTGGTGATTGGCCCAAAGTCACCCAGCCGGCTTTCAATGCCTAAGGCAGGACTAGAACTCATTGTCTGCTGGCGATTGGCCTAAAGTCACCCAGCTGGATTTCAATGCCTAAGGCAAGACTAGAACTCACCCTCCCCTGGTGATTGGCCCAAAATCACCCAGCCAGCTTTCATGCCTAAAGCGCTACTACAACTCGTTGTCTGCTGGCGATTGGCCTAAAGTCACCCAGCTGGTTTTCAATGCTTAAGGCAGGACTAGAACTCCCTGTCTCCTGGTGATTGGCCCAAAGTCACCCAGCCGGCTTTCATGCCTAACATAGGACCAGAGATTGTGGTTCAAGTGGAGAGTATCATAGACTTGAAGGAGGCCTCGAAGATCTTCTGAAACCCTCAGGCCAACCTTGACCAATGGTGGTACAAATTTGGATGTCCCTCTCTAGACCTTCCACCTGTTGGCTCCTGTCCAAAGTTCCATACATGCTACATTTCTGTTTCTTTGAAAGGCTGGATTCACGCGCTTATACGCGGTAGTCCTCGAGTTACGATCATAAATGTCGTATGACCATGACCGACCAAATTTTACCACATTTTTTTTGCGGCCGTCATTAAGCGATAAGCACAGTCGTTAAATGAACTAATGCTTTACTAAGGACATGGTTTTGTCAAAACCCAGAAGATGTGTACATTTCTCAGAGTCCCTCTTTGGGGGCCAGGGGCGAGACGGGTAGTTCAAAATATGAAATAATAAGTCAGCAAATAAATAAATGATTGAATTTATTTATTTATTTATTATGATGCCCAAAGTGAGGTCACATGACCATGAGGGGCTAACTCTTGGAACCTAAGTTCTGAGTATCCTAAGTCCCTTCTTTCAACTGGGCCTAACTTCAAGTGATCGCTAATCGACCGGTCGTAGGGCGTAAGTCGAGGACTTATCTGCCCGTGGGTTTCAAAAGTCCCCAACCGTCTCTTTCTTTGTTCTTGTTGCTGGCATTTTAGAGTTTGACAAGCGCAGCTGGGGGGGAAAAAATATTGGAGCCAGTGAGACAAATAAGATTGCCCAGTGCAGGCATCAGTCCTGGGAGTCCAGATGTTGCAAAGATGGCTCGGAGGCTGTGGCTTCCCCCGGGTTTTATTTTATATATTTTTTTTAAAGTAAACCAAACCACAATGATGCAGTCAGGACCCCATAGATGGAGTTTGGAAATGCTTAAGCTCCCTGAGCTCTTTTGTTATTCCTTCCCTTCATGTGACTGTTTTCTTCTTCTTCTTCTTCTTCTTCTTCTTCTTCTTCTTCTTCTTCTTCTTCTTCTTCTTCTTCTTCTTCTTCTTCTTCTTCTTCTTCTTCTTCTTCTTCTTCTTCTTCTTCTTCTTCTTCTTCTCCTCCTCCTCCTCCTTCTCCTCCTTCTCCTCCTCCTCCTCTTCTCCTCCTCCTTCTCTTCCTCCTCCTCCTCCACTTCTTCTTCTTCTTCTTCTTCTTCTTCTCCTTCTCCTCCTCCTCCTCCTCCTCCTCTTCCTCCCATCCTCCTCCTCCTTCCACCCCTCCTCTTCTCCTCCTTCTCCTCCTTCTCCTCCACTTCTTCTTCTTCTTTTCCTCCTCCTCCTCCTCCTCTTCTTTTTTTCCTCCTCCTCCTCCCCCTCCTCTTCTTTTTCTCCTCCTCCTCCTCCTCCTCCTCCTCCTCCTCCTCCTCTTCTTCTTTTTCTCCTCCTCTTCCTCCTCCTCTTCTTTTTCTCCTCCTCCTCCTCCTCCTCCTCCTCCTTTTCCTTATTTATTTAGTTTTTGCCATTCATATATAACAGGTAAAAGTATAAACATAATTGAATACATGAATAGAGTAAGTAAAAAGGAATATTAGAACAGGGACGGTAGGCTTCTCCTCCTCCTCCTCCTCCATCATCATCATCATCATCATGGGATTCCTAGAGTGGTTCCATATATGTAACGCCCCTCTAGGGTTTTGACCCTTTATGTCACATCATACATCCCAGCTGATGGGGAGGTTAGTTAAGCCTAAACCAGGAGCATCCAAAACTTGGCAACTTTAAGACTTGTAGACTTCAACTCCCAGGATTCCTCAGGCAGCTGGGCCAAGTCCTCGCCTAAAGCACTCTTCCAATGACATCTAATACAGGTAGTCCTTAACTTACAACCTTTTCATTTAGCGACGGTTCAAAGTTACAATGGCACCGAATGTCGAGGACTACCTGTTCAACACATTTGCCCCATAGTCGTATTAATTTATTTATTTGTAAAATTGATTGGCCGCCTATCTTACTCAGGGTAAACTGAGCATCTTAAGAATCATAACTATCCTGAGTCTTCACCCATTCAAATAAAGCCACAGTGTGTATTACACAACCTCGTGTAAGGTGTAGTTTACAACAGGGATGGGGAGAAAGATTCGTGGACTTCAACTCCCAGAATTCCTGAGCCAGCGCGGCTGGCCCCTTTATGACTTGTGGACTTCAACTCCCAGAATTCCTCAGCCAGCATGGCTGGCCCCTTTATGCCTTTATTTATTTATTTTTATTTTTTCGCAACAGTATATATAAGCATATGCATGAAATAATTATACAATATATAAGCATATATATAAGCATAAGTATGTAATAACTATATTAATTGGATATAATGAAAGGAAGCAATAGGACAGGAACGGTAGGCACGCTGGTGCTCTTATGCACGCCCATTACAGACCTCTTAGGAATGGGGTGAGGTCAATAGTAGACAGTTTTTGGTTAAAGCCTTGTGGACTTCAACTCCCAGAATTCCTGAGCCAGCATGGCTGGCTCCTTTATGACTTGTGAACTTCAACTCCCATAATTCGTCAGCCATCATGGCTGGCCCCTTTATGCCTTGTGGACTTCAACTCCCAGAATTCCTGAGTTGGCACGGCTGGCCCCTTTATGCCTTGTGGACTTCAACTCCCAGAATTCCTGAGTCATAAAGGGGCCATCAGTCCCTACTCCTGCTTACCTTACACAAATGCTTACCTTTCCGGACTTTAGCGAAATTTCAGCTACTCCCCACCGTCGTACCCTCTTCGCCAGTCACAAATAGTGATTCTTCCGTGTCAGTGCCGTTGTGTTTCACCAGCAGTCTTTTTTGTGTTGCAGGAGAAGGAAGACAGAAGTTAGGATTCGGGGGGAGGGGATTCTTAATTCGATATTTTTTAGGGCCGGGAAGGGATTGATTTCAGATGGGTTCTACTGTCAGCTGTCTGTCTGTCAACGTCTTGTCAATGCTCCACCATTCAAAGAGGTTAGGAAATACATGTTCTACTTCTTTTATAGGTCGCAATCCAGAAGGAGATCCTTGAGCCTGGATTGGAGTTAAATTGTAACTTTTATTGATTATCTCAATGCAACCCACAAAGCCAACCTTAACCCTGAGAATACTTCCCAGTGACCTATCCTCACAGTGACAATCTTCTCTGCTTTATTTTTTTTTATTTTTCAAGGAACCTATGAGATAGTTTCCACCAACTCAACCAAGGATGGAGCAGGTTCATTTGTCCAGTTAAAACATAGGAAGAACGGTTGCAGGAATTCAGTTTGTCTAGTCTAGTGAAAAGGGACATGGTGGCTCAGCGGCTAAGACAGCTGAGCTTGTCGATCGAAAGGTCGGCAGTTCGGCGGTTTGAATCCCTAGTGCCTCATAACGGGGTGAGCTCCTGTTCCTTGTCCCAGCTTCTGCCAACCTAGCAGTTTCGAAAGCACGTAAAAATGCAAGTAGAAAAAATAGGGACCACCTTTGGTGGGCAGGTAACAGCGATCCATGGGCCTTTGGCGTTGAGTCATGCCGGCCACATGACCACGGAGACGTCTTCGGACAGCGCTGGCTCTTCGGCTTTGAGCACCGCCCCCTAGAGTCGGGAACGACTAGCACGTAAGTGCGAGGGGAACCTTTACCTTTACCTTTAGTCTAGTGAAAAGAAGGATTCAGGGTGACCTGATAGCAGTCTTCCAATATTTGAGGGGCTGCCACAAAGAAGAGGGGGTCACCAACCAGGGAGGAGTCCCCAAATCCCCAGTGTTCCAGATCAGAGGTGGGTTTTAGCAGGTTCTGACCAGTTCTGGAGAAGCGTTAGTGGAAACTTTGAGTAGTTCAGAGAACCAATAGTAAAATTTCTGACTGGCCCCGCCCCCATCTATTCTCTGCCTCCCAAATCCCAGCTGATCGGGAGGAAATGGGGATTTTTGCAATAACCTTCCCCTGGAGTAGGGTGGGAATGGAGATTTTACAGTATCTTTCCCCTGGAGCGGGGAGGGAATGGAGATTTTACAGTATCCTTCCCCTGGAGTGGGGTGGGCATGGAGATTTTACAGTATCCTTCTCCTGCCACGCCCACCAAGCCACGCCCATCAAGCCATGACACACCCACCAAGCCACACCCACAGAACCGGTAGTAAAAAAATTTGTAACCGACCACTGGGGTCAACCTATTCTCCAAAGTACCTGAAGGCAGGACAAGAAGCAATGGAAGTTAGTTAGTTAGTTAGTTTACTTTATTGATTAGCCCATGGCTAGATTAGATTAGATTAGATTGGATTAGATTAGATTTTACAATATCCTTCTCCTGGAGTGGGGCGGGAATGGAGATTTTACAGTATCCTTCTCCTGCCACGCCCACCAAGCCACGCCCATCAAGCCACACCCACAGAACTGGTAGTAAAAAATTTTGAAACCGACCACTGGGGTCAACCTATTCTCCAAAGCACCTAAAGGCAGGACAAGAAGCAATGGAAGTTAGTTAGTTAGTTAGTTTACTTTATTGATTAGCCCATGGGCCATATCAAAGTGCAGAGTTCCAAACATACACATTATTGCTAAAATCTGATAAAAGCAATTTAAAATGGAATTGGAGTAAAATCGTTCAGAGAACCGGTAGCGATTGCGGTGCGAGGCTCCGCCCACCTGGGCGGCTGTCGTTACTTCCTGGTTTTAACCAGGAACGAATGTGTTTTGTACCCCCTGCGCATGTGCAGAAAAGTTTTGCGCATGCCGAGAAGGTCTGCACACACATGCGATGCGCACATGCGCGCAAGAGAAGCGAGTGCATGGTACCTGCACTTCCGAACCGGTAAGGAAGGTAAGTACTTTCAACATTGGTTCATCATATATTTTCACCTCCTGACCCATCATCCTGGTTGTTAAACTCTTCTGTTCTCTTAGAGGAGCATTGCAAAAGGCGTCTGTCGGGGCAGTGACATGAAAAAAGGCCATCCAGATGGCCACCAGCATCTCTGCTGCTCATTAAAGGAGCCAGATATTCTTCTGGGGCTTCTGCTTTGGTACTCATACTAAGCTTCCATGGGGGCATTTCTTAAAGCCGTCCTTTCTTGAAGTTATAATAATAATAATAATAAGATCAGAGTTGGAAGGGACCTTGGAGGCCTTCTAGTCCAACCCCCTGCCCAGGCAGGAAACTCTACACCATTTCAGACAAATGGCTATCCAACATTTTCTTAAAAACTTCCAGGGTTGGAGCATTCACAACTTCTGCAGGCAAGTTGTTCCACTGATTAATTGTTCTAACTGTCAGGAAATTTCTCCTTAGTTCTAGGTTGCTTCTCTCCTTGAGTAGTTTCCACCCATTGCTTCTTCTCCTGCCCTCAGGTGCTTTGGAGAATAGTTTGACTCCCTCTTCTTTGTGGCAGCCCCTGAGATATTGGAAGACTGCTATCATGTCTCCCCTAGTCCTTCTTTGCATTAAACTAGGCATACCGAGTTCCTGCAACCGTTCTTCATATGTTTTAGCCTCCAGTCCCCTAAGTTGGCCTCTAATAAACAGGGCAGATGTGCTGCACTCAGCGTGGGTCAAAACAGTTTCTTCCAGAGCAAATCTGACGGGTGTGGAGCACTCAGCATCCCCATTACCCTCAGTTGTGCAGGCAGTCCTCGACTTACGGCCACGATTGAGCCCAACGCTTATGTCGCGAAGTGAAACCCTCGTTAAGTCAGTCTGTTCCATTTTGTGACTTTTTTTCCGCCACGTTTGTTAAGTGGATTGCTGAACTTGTTAAGTGAGTCACGCGGTTGTTAAGTGAACCTGGCTTCCCCATTGAAGGTCAGAAAAGGGGATCCTGTGACCCCCAGACACTGCAACCGTCGTAAATGTGAATCGGTTGACAAGCATCCAAATGTAAACCACGTGATGTACATGGATGCTGTAACGAATGCTGTAACGGTCATAAGTCTGGAAAAAGGTCATAAGTCCCTTTTTTTCAGCGCCGTTGTAACTTTGAATGGTCACTAAACGAACTGTTGTAAGTCAAGGGCTAGCTGTATATATGCAGCGAACAAACCAATGTGTTCCTGGGGATCTGTAACATGTTGTCACCCCAGTTTTGATCTCCTGTTTGCCATAAAGTCTCTATAGATTAGAATAGAATTTTATTGGCCAAGTGTGATTGGACACACAAGGAATTTGTCTTTGGTGCATACGCTCTCAGTGTACATAAAATAAAAAGTACATTCATCAAGAATCATAAGGTACAACACTTAATGATAGTCATAGAATAGAATAGAATAGAATAGAATAGAATAGAATAGAATAGAATAGAATAGAATAGAATAGAACAGAATAGAATTTTTTATTGGCCAAGCGTGATTGGACACACAAGGAATTTGTCTTTGGTGCATACGCTCTCAGTGTACATAAAAGAAAAGATACGTTCATCAAGGATCATAAGGTACAACACTTAATGATAGTCAGAGTACAAATTTAACACTTAATGATACAACACTTAATGATAGTCATAGGGAACAATTAAGCAATCAGGAAACGATCCATATCAATATAAATCGTAAGGATACAAGCAACAAAGTTAGAGTCATACAGTCATTAGTGGAAGGAGATGGGTGATTAATGATGAAAAGATTAATAGTAGTGCAGATTTAGTAAATAGTTTGACAGTGTTGAGGGAATTATTTGTTTAGCAGGGTGATATCAGCCTTTAAGGAGACAGCAGGAAACCCTATATACCATTTCAGAGAAATAGTTGTCCAATCTCTTTTTAAAAACCTCCAGTAATGGAGCTATCACAATTTCTGGTGGCAAGTTGTTCCATTGATTAATTGTTCTCACTGCCAGGAAATTCCTCCTTAGTTCTAGGTTGCTTCTCTCCTTGATTGCTTCTTGTCCTGCCCTCAGGTGCTTTGGAGAATCCCCTCGGGGGTTGGACTAGAAGATCTCCAAGGTCCCTTCCAACTCTGTTATTCTAAGAGACGTACGTAACTAGAGCTGAGTGTTAACTCAGGAGGGACGTCAGCTTAATTGCTGACTGTGTACAAAGGGAACGGTTAGTGACCCAAATAAAAATGCCTAGTCATGGTTCTCCGTCAAGTAGGATTTGCAAGAGGACAAAGTCTTGAGGACTGGTAACATAATCAGCAAAAGTAAGATTGCTGAATGACAGCGGGAAGAGAACGCCTAAACCAATTTTCACTGGAATCTCCAGATCGTTTCTCCTCCAAAGGTGAACCACCCCTGACCCCAATTAGCTTGTTGAAATTCAGCCCAGGTTTGCCCGATGCTTCCTACAAGTAGTCCTTGACTTACAGCCATTCGTTTAGTGACTGCTCAAAGTTACGACGGCACTCAAAAAAAGTGACTTACGACCGTTGTTCGCATGTACAACCGTCACAAACATTCCCCGCGATCGTGTGAGCCAAATTGGGGCTACAGTTAGGTACAGGTAGTCCTCGACTTACAACAGTTCACTTAGTGACCGTTCAAAGTTACAACAGCACTGGAAACAAAGGGACTTTTTCACACTTACGACCTTTGTGGCACCCCGACGGTCACGTGATTTACATTCGGACGCTTGACCTCTGACTCACATTTATGACGGTTGCAGTGTCCCTGGAGTTGAGCAAAGTCAATGAGGAAAACCAGATTCACTTAACAACGGCGTTACTAATTTAAGAACTTCAATGATTCATTTAACAGAGGGGTCTCCAACCTTGGCAACTTTAAGACTTGTGGACTGCAACTCCCAGAATCCCTCAGCCAGCTTTGCTGGCTGAGGGATTCTGGGAGTTGAAGTCCACAAGTCTTAAAGTTGACAAGGTTGGAGACCTGAGGGATTCTGGGAGTTGAAGTCCACACGTCTTAAAGTTGACAAGGTTGGAGACCTGAGGGATTCTGGGAGTTGAAGTCCACACGTCTTAAAGTTGACAAGGTTGGAGACCTGAGGGATTCTGGGAGTTGAAGTCCACACGTCTTAAAGTTGACAAGGTTGGAGACCTGAGGGATTCTGGGAGTTGAAGTCCACACGTCTTAAAGTTGACAAGGTTGGAGACCTGAGGATTCTGGGAGTTGAAGTCCACAAGTCTTAAAGTTGACAAGGTTGGAGACCTGAGGGATTCTGGGAGTTGAAGTCCACAAGTCTTAAAGTTGACAAGGTTGGAGACCTGAGGGATTCTGGGAGTTGAAGTCCACAAGTCTTAAAGTTGACAAGGTTGGAGACCTGAGGGATTCTGGGAGTTGAAGTCCACACGTCTTAAAGTTGACAAGGTTGGAGACCTGAGGGATTCTGGGAGTTGAAGTCCACAAGTCTTAAAGTTGACAAGGTTGGAGACCTGAGGGATTCTGGGAGTTGAAGTCCACAAGTCTTAAAGTTGACAAGGTTGGAGACCTGAGGGATTCTGGGAGTTGAAGTCCACAAGTCTTAAAGTTGACAAGGTTGGAGACCTGAGGGATTCTGGGAGTTGAAGTCCACAAGTCTTAAAGTTGACAAGGTTGGAGACCTGAGGGATTCTGGGAAGTCCACAGTCTTAAAGTTGACAAGGTTGGAGACCTGAGGGATTCTGGGAGTTGAAGTCCACGTCTTAAAGTTGACAAGGTTGGAGACCTGAGGGATTCTGGGAGTTGAAGTCCACGCCTTAAAGTTGACAAGGTTGGAGACCTGAGGGATTCTGGGAGTTGAAGTCCACAAGTCTTAAAGTTGACAAGGTTGGAGACCTGAGGGATTCTGGGAGTTGAAGTCCACAAGTCTTAAAGTTGACAAGGTTGGAGACCTGAGGGATTCTGGGAGTTGAAGTCCACAAGTCTTAAAGTTGACAAGGTTGGAGACCTGAGGGATTCTGGGAGTTGAAGTCCACACGTCTTAAAGTTGACAAGGTTGGAGACCTGAGGGATTCTGGGAGTTGAAGTCCACAAGTCTTAAAGTTGACAAGGTTGGAGACCTGAGGGATTCTGGGAGTTGAAGTCCACACGTCTTAAAGTGGCCAAGGTTGGAAACCCCTGATTTAACAAACATGGCGAGGAACGTCGTAAAATGGGGCCAAACTCACTTAACATACATTTTGGGCTCAGTTGTGGTTGTAACTTTGAATGGTTGCTAAAGAAATGGTTGCATGTCAAGGACTACCTTTGTATGATCTCCAACATAACCTGTCATGGTTGACTCCAGAGGTGGGTTTCAGCAGGTTCTGACCAGTTCTGGAGAACCGGTAGTGGAAATTTTGAGCAGTTCGGAGAAACGGTAGTAAAAGTTCTGACTGGCCCCACCCCCATCTATTCTCTGCCTCCCGAGTCCCAGCTGATCGGGAGGAAATGGGGATTTTGCAGTATCCTTCCCCTGCCACGCCCGCCATGCCATGCCATGCCACGCCTGCCAAGCCACGCCCGCCAAGCCATGCCACGCCCACCAAGCCACACCCACAGAACCGCTAGTAAAAAAATTTGAAACCCACCACTGGTTGACTCGCTCCGCAGCGCCATTTGCGACAAGACAACTGTTACAGGAGGGGGGAGGGGAAGCATTGGGATGGAAGGAAGGCTGGGGATAATGCAAGAGTGCTGATTGGAAGCCTGAGACAGACCCAATCAGAATAGAGCTGGAAGGGACCTTGGAGGTCTTCCAGTCCAGCCCTGTTGTGACTCGTCCTCCCTCCTCTCCTCAGCCGGGCCCCTCCCGTCTCCAACCGGGCCTTTTATCAGACTCCGAGTCTGATAATGAAGATGAATGGCCTGTCATGACTCCAGCCCCCGGCCCTGGCCCCATGCCCGGAGAGGATTCAAGGAATGAAAGGAAAAGACCATACAGCGTGTGTTCCTTTGGCTCAGCCTTCAGAGCAGGAAGCCAGCCAGGTGGTGGAATCACCCAGGCCTACTCCCTCTGACCACTCCCTTTCCAGACGCTGCCAGCAGATCCAGCTGAAGACAATTCAGAGTAGGAGGACCCTCGCTTCCGGAGATCTGAGAGGCGACACCAGCAGAAGGAGGGGTGGGGCAGGCCTGGATAAATGCTGAGTCATGGAGCCACACCCCACAGCTTATATAAAGGACCTGCTTTTGGCATTCCAACCTTGAGTCAAGCAAAGTCTTATCTAGTTTGCTGATATCGGACTCTATCGCTGAAGTCACAACTTGGACTCCTGCCTGCCCTGATAAACCTCGAAGGAACTTGGCAAGCTGCAGAGGTGTTGTGACCCAGGTTCCTGGACCCGGACTCCTGGACTCGGATGATTCAGTGAGGGAGAAGACCTGGCAAGCCCTGCTTCTCTTGGGCCCTCTCCCTCCTTGGCACCCACTCAAAGGGAGGAGGAGGGGCCGGCAAGGCCTGATTCTCTCGAGCCTTCTTCTGATTTGGCAACGCCCCAAGAACAGTTTTGGAGTGATGCAAGACTGCGCAGACGTGACCGGCGTGCGCAGCAGAAGAAGCATTGGGATAAAGCCAAGGAATGATGGTCATGCAGTGACATCTGCAGAGACTATAAATAGGAAGCGGGACTTCCTGGTTTTTTGTCTTGGACAAAGCAATGAATTTGCGCGGGCAAACTGTATCAATGGAGGGAAGAATATATTCGTGAGTAATTCTGGCCTTATCTATAATTTCCTCGTTATCTCCAGAAACTTGGCAGGCCCGTGGGTAGACGTGGCCAGGACATTTATCTATGTAAATAAAGTAGAAGAGGAGGCCTTTGACTGACTCTTTGTTGGGAGTATTGGGGGAGGGAAACAGAACAAGAGGCTTCGTTACCAAGTTTGTTACGGACTTCCTTGACTCGTTCGTCAGAGTGGGAGTGGGACACGACAAGCCCCTTGCTCAAGTAGGAGACCTTATGCCATTTCAGTCCAGTCTCTTCTTAAAAGGGGAAGTCAGAACAAAGAGAGAATAGAATGGAATGGAATGGGGCAGCCCCTTAAATATTGGAAGACTGCTAAGTCCTTCTCTTCACTAGACTAGCCATATCCAGTTCTTGCAACCATTCTTTATAAAGTTTTAGCCTCCAGTCCCCTCATCATCTTGGTTGCTCTTCTCTGCACTCTTTCTAGAGTCTCAACCAAGGGTGGGTTCTACTTGCCTTTACTACCGGTTCGCAACGGTGATGCGCAGATCATCCATAATGACGTCCAGGCAGGTGGGCGGAACCTCCTGCCACTTTTACTACCGGTTCTCAAGAACCGGACCAAACCTAAGGCAAAACTAGAACTCACTGTATCCTGGTGATTGGCCGAAAATCACCCAGTTGTCTTTCATGCCTAAGGCAAAACTAGAACTTACCATCTCCTGGCGATTGGTCCAAAATCACCCAGTTTGCTTTCATGCCTAAGGCAAAACTAGAACTCACTGTCTCCTGGTGATTGGCCCAAAGTCACCCAGTTGGCTTTCATGCCTAAGGCAAAACTAGAACTCCCAGTCTCCCGGTTTCTAGCTGGTGCCTTAACTACTATCCAACTGCCTCTTTTGAAAACCTGTTCTCTCTTTCTGCTTCGCCGTCCACCACGCAGGGTGCATACATACCGAGCGCTTCCGTCAGAACCTCTGGCTTTCAAATGCCAACAGGGCTGGCTTTGCTTTGTGTATCCTCAGTTCCACTGGAGTGTTTTTCTACCTATCCTATTTAGTCAGGTAAAACAGGTTCCTGCCAGCTTCTGGTTAGATTTCAGAAACAGTCCTGAGTTGGTTTGTCTCTGGAATCTGCCTTTCGAGAGGGCAACCTAGTGGGGAGAGGCAGGCATGGGGAAGAGCAGTGGTGGGATTCAAATAATTTAGCAACCGGTTCTCTGCTCTAATGACCAGCTGGATAGGCGTGGCTTGGTGGTCATGTGACCGTGTGGGCATGGCCAACTCAACATCACTCACGTCGATGGGTGCTTCGCCTTAGCTGTTACAATGTAATTAGGGTTAACCAAGAGGCAGTTTCTATAAGCAGGGCAATAAAGATGAGGCTAGAAACACCAGAATGCTTCCTTCCTGCCTTCCTTACAGGATTAGCCCTGTAAAGTGGGAAAAAAACAAAATAAGATTTCTTCCAACAAACCGGTTCTCCGAACTGCTTAGAAAGTTAATAACCGGTTCTCCCGAATAGATGCGAACTGGCTGAATCCCACCACTGGGGAAGAGTCCTCCTCTCCTACTAATTAAAACATCAGTGCCCATATTTCCTGCTTCATAAGAGCACTGCGATTGCTTTTGTAGTGTCCAACTGGCTGATATTTGTGACATTGTATTTCTCAACTTTGAGAAGCTTTAAGCTGTGTGGACTTCATCTCCCAGAATTCCTTAACTAACATTGGTGAACTGCAACTCCCAGAATTCCCCAACCAGCAAGTGTGGACCAGAGCTGGGTTTCAGCAGGTTCTGACCAGTTCTGGAGAGCTGGTAGCAGAAATTTTGAGTAGTTCGGAGAACCGGTAGTAAAAATTCTGACTGGCGCCGCCCCCATCTATTCTCTGCCTCCGAAGTCCCAGCTGATTGGGAGGAAATGGGGATTTTGCAGTAACCTTCCCCTGCCATGCCCACCAAGCCACGCCCACCAAGCCATTCTACGCTCACCAAGCCACACCCACAGAACCGGTAGTAAAACTTTTGACTGGCCCCGCCTCTATCTATTCTCTGCCTCCCAAGTCCCAGCTGATCGGGAGGAAATAGGGATGTTGCAGTAACTTTCCCCTGCCACGCCCATCAAGCCACGCCCACCAAGCAAGGCCACACCCACCAAGCCACACCCACAGAACCGGTAGTAAAACTTCTGACTGGCCCCGCCCCCATCTATTCTCTGCCACCCGAGTCCCAGCTGATCGGGAGGAAATGGGGATTTTGCAGTATCCTTCCCCTGGAGTGGAATGGGAATGGAGATTTTACAGTATCCTTCCCCTGCCATGACCACCAAGCCATGCCATGCCCACAGAACCGGTAGTAAAAAATTTAAATCCCACCACTGGTGTGGACTGCAACTCCCAGAATTCTCCAACCAGCAGATGTGGACTGCAACTCCCAGAATTCCTTAGGCAGAAGTTGTGGGAGCTTCATCCCTGGAAGCTTTCAAGAAGAGACTGGACTGTCGCCTGTCAGAAATTGAATAGGGTCTCCTGCTCCTGTGTTGGACTGGATTTTTTAAAATTTTTATTTTGTCACAACATTATATACAAGCACATACAATGAAAGGAAACAATAGGACAGGAACGGTAGGCACTTTTGTGCACTTATGCACGCCCCTTATAATCCTTTTAGGAATGGGATGAGGTCAATGGTAGACAGTTTTTGGTTAAAGCTTTTGGGATTATGAGAAGAGACCACAGAGTCAGGTAGTGAGTTCCAAGCATTAACAACTCTGTTACAAAAGTCATGTTTTCTGCAATCAAGATTGAAGCAGTTAACATTAAGTTTGAATCTATTGTTTGCTCTTGTATTATTGCGATTGAAGCTGAAGTAGTCTTCAACAGGAAGGACATTGCAATAGATGATTCTGTGTGTTAAACACAGGTCTTGTCGGAATCGGCGGAGTTCTAAGTTTTCTAAACCCAGGATTTCAAGTCTGGTGGTATAAGGTATTTTGTTGTTTACAGAGGAGCGGAGAACTCTTGTAAAATAAGGGACCTACAAGGTCCCTTATTCTGTTATTCTGATTTCGCACACACAAACACACACAGAGACGTAGGAAAGGCAAGATGCCAACCCAACAATCTTAGACGAACTTCCACGTAAATCAGCAGCTTAACTCCATTGTTCGGCCAGACCTTGTCTTACGGTGGCGCTAGGCAGGAAGGGGCCTCGTTCACATCAATGGGCCGGCTACTCCTTGAAACCAGCAGGGCCTTTTCATGTGGCTGTCATAACACCTCGCCCACCTTGGCCGCTCTTGAAACGGTTCCTGGGGGGTGCGGGTGTGTGTGTGTGTGAGAGACCTGGTCAGGATTTGGAGTGGGGATGGTGGGGAGACCGTGAGAAAAATCTCAGGGCTGCAGGCTAGACAGGGAAGTTGAAAAGGCATCCGGGAAGAATGAGAAGCGAGCTGCCTCTCTACTCTTGCCAAGAAAACCCCACGGACATCTTCCTGCAGCCTACAGCCGCCGAAAGGATCGGAGCGAGACACGATTTGTTTTTTTTTTAATAGACGCCACCAGTGAAGGGCGAAGAACGACTCTGGCACGTTGGTGTCTCCCTGGAAGGCCCAGCTCAGAGCTGCCTGGGCACTTTCCAAAAAGTGTTTTTTTTTTCCCCCAAAAAAAGCCAAATCTACCGTCGTACTTTCCCCCCCAAGCAACGTTTAGCATCGTGTTTTTCCAAAAAGCCAAATCTAGCGTCGTGTTTTTCTAAAATGCCAAATCTAACATCATGATTTTCCAAAACGCCAAATCTAGCATCCTCTTAACCAGGATTTATTTTCCTTGCAGACAGCTGGTCATTTGCACCCTTTTAGAGAGATGTTGAGGCCACCTGGAGGTTTATCTGTGTTCTCAGGGTCACCTGAGTATTTCTACTGGTTCCTGCAGTCTGCAATTTTTCCTCTGGAAATCCATTCCTACTTCTATGCCATTCAAAGGGTGCTCATCCCAAATTGTATAGCCAAAAGTCTGAGAATCTCTACAGATTTTCAACCCAGGTGTAAAATGCTCCCGGTTCGGACTGGATCGCGCGATCCGGTAGCGATGGGGACAGGTAGTTCGGAGAACCGGTAGCAAAAATCCCTGCCCCCCCCCACTGCCCACGCCTCGCTGTTCCTCTTCTCTGTCCCTGAAGCTGTTGTGTCTCGTCCAATCTCACCACAGCCGGGGTCTTCTTATCTGCTTCCGAACACGGAGGAATGTCCTAGTATGCCTCCCGGCCCCAGCCCTGGCTCCATGCCCAGACAGGCTGAAGAGGAGGAAATACCTCCAGCCCCCAGCTCTGGCTCCATGCCCAGGCAAACGGAGCAACTAGACCCCTCCCCCTCCTCCACAGCATGTGAGCCTGAGGGAGGTCAATTACCAACAGCTGCAGACTGGAGTGACCCTCGCGTCAGAATTCTTGATAGGCGGAGGCAACAGAAGGAAGGGAGGGGCAGGCCTGGATAAGTGCTGAGTCATGGAGCCACACCCCATGGCCTATATAAAGGACCTGCTTTCTGGCATTCTCTGAGTCAGGCAAAGTCTAAACATATCTTGCTGAAGTCACTTTCTGGTCTCCTGCCTGCCCTGAGGACTTTGCTAGGACTTTGGCAGAGCTGCAGAGGCATGCCTGATTCGGATTTCCCTGACCCGGCCGTCAGCGGAGGAGTGGGACATGACAGAAGCTCTCGGTGGTGATATAGCTGCAAACGGCCTTAAATGACTGCCACGACTCTTCAAAGGGCCGCACTACAGTTGATCAGCGCTGTAGGCAGCTAGTAGACCAGTGCCTCTATTTTTAAGGAAGGTAGACTGGTGCGCTCCCCAAAAAAAGGCACTTGGTAGACCGGGGCCTCTCAGTAAAATGCAGTTGGTAGACCGGGGCCTCTATTTTTAAAGAAGGTAGACCGGTGCCTCCCAAGTTTTGTATACTTTATTATTTATATTATTTATTATTATTGGCCATGCCCATTCAATCACCTGACCACCAAGCCACGCCCACCAATTAAGCCACGCCCACAGAACCAGTAGGGAAAATTTTTAGATTTCATCTCTGCTCTCAACACCGCATTCTTTCCAAAAGCCAAATCTAGCGTCGTGTTTTTCTAAAAGGCCAAATCTAGTGTCACGATTTCCCAAGAAGCCAAATCTAGCATTCCGTTTTTCCAGAATCGAGCATCCTCACAACACAAAAGCAAGTTTAGGCTGAAACGTTAACTCCCTACCCTGCAGATCTGTTCCTGCCTCTCTCAGTCTGATGATCCACTCCCAACAGGGATGCTCATAGAACATAGAATCATAGGGCTGAACGGGATCTTGGAGGCCTTCTAGTCCAACCCCATGTTCAAGGCAGGAGATGGCGAACTTATGGTACGCTTGCCAGAGGTGGCACGCAGCGCCCTCTCTGTGGGCGCGCCAGCTGTCACCCCAGCTCAGCTCTACCGTGTGTTCTGTCTCCGTCCTCACTATGGAGTAACGAGCTGGCCTTCAGCCGGTGGATACACGGCTCCTATCAGTCCTGGCCGGGAAAACGCAGCTGCCTCCCAAAAAGTTCAAACAGATTAAGACTTCAACTCACTTCGACACAGTTCAGCTAATTTGCTTCCCGTAGAACTGAGAGCAGTCCCAAAACTCTTTATATATCCTGTGGGATGGGGCTCCTGCCCCACCCTTCCCTTTGATGACGCCACTTCTCTAATCTTCGGAAGTGCGGATCGATTCAGGCTTGATTAGGATGATTATCAGCTGGGTCTGAAGGCGTAGCCTGAGGAAGGGAGGAATCAGGGGATGACGGCCTCATTACATCCTCCGACTGGTCTGGTTCTGGCTCCTGGAGCCGGGCCAAAGGAATCGGTGCTCTCGAGGTAAGCCTTACCGGCCCTTCCCCCTCACTCTCAGAGTCACTGTCGGGCATGGGGCCAGGTTCGGAGGCTGGAGCCACAACACCCTGCATGCATGGACGCATGTCTCCCTCCGGCCAGCTGGTCTTTGTGTCTCTGCCGTGCATGTGTGGGGCACATGCAGGGGGGCAGGGCGCATGCACAGGGATACGCCGGGGGGTCGGGGGGGCAGATGCACGGGCCGTGCATGCATGAGCAGTATCAGGGCACATGCATGGGCGCCGTGCAGGGTGCGCATGCACAAGGGGCACACACATACATTGCATTTTGGGGATTTGGGCGCACATGTGCATTTGCACGCACATGCGCGCACTTTGGGCACTCGGTCTGGGAAAGGTTAGCCCTCACTGCCCTATACCGTCTCAGTCCTCAGGGCCTCTGGTGGCTCAGACTGCTAAGACAGTCTGTTATTTTTTTTTTATTTTTTTTTTACATTTATATCCCGCCCTTCTCCGAAGACTCAGGGCGGCTTACAGTGTATAAGGCAATAGTCTCATTCTATTTGTATATTTTTACAAAGTCAACTTATTGCCCCCCCAACAATCTGGGTCCTCATTTTACCTACCTTATAAAGGATGGAAGGCTGAGTCAACCTTGGGCCGGGCTTGAACCTGCAATAATTGCAGGCTTCTGTGTTCTTAATAACAGGCTATTACCAGCCTGAGCTATCCGGCCCCTTGCCGTTATTAACAGCAGCTGCTTGCAATTACTGCAGGTTCAAGCCCCACCAGGCCCAAGGTTGACTCAGCCTTCCATCCTTTATAAGGTAGGTAAAATGAGGACCCAGATTGTTGGGGGCAATAAGTCGACTTTGTATAAATATACAAATGGATGAAGACTATTGCTTGACACAGTGTAAGCCACCCTGAGTCTTCGGAGAAGGGCGGGATATAAATGCAAATAAACAAAAAAAGCCAAATGGCTCTTCCTGAAAAACCCAGTGATGGCGCACCCACAACTGATTAATTGTTCTAATTGTCAGAAGACTCTTCGTACTTCTAGGGTGGATTTCTCTAATGATCTTCCACCCGTTATTTCTTGTCTTGCCCTCTGCGGCTCAATCGCCTTTCCTCTGTGATATAATAGCAGCCTTCCGCTATCCGAGGGTGTGTGTGTCAACCTATAAACAACTTGAAGGCAGGACAAGAAACAACAGATGGAAACTAACCAAGGAGAGAAGCAACTTAGAACTAAGGAGAAATTTCCTGACAGTCAGAACAATTCATCAGTGGAACAACTTGCCTACAGAAGTTGTGAATGCTCCAACCCTGGAAGTTTTTAAGAAAATGTTGGATAGCCATTTGTCTGAAATGGTGTAGGGTTTCCTGCCTGGGCAGGGGGTTGGACTAGAAGACCTCCAAGGTCCCTTCCAACTCTGTTATTATGTTAAACAAATCAAGGTTAGATTGGATCTAAACCTAAGGAGATATTTCCTGGTGGTGAGGACCATTAATCAGTGGAATGACTTGCCTTCAGCAATTGTGGGTCCTGCATATAAATTTATTAATTATTAATTATTTATTTTATTAATTAAATTTCTATACCGCCCTTCTCCCGAAGGACTCAGGGCGGTGTACAGCCTTATTTAAAACACATAAACACACAATATAAATCCCAAATTTAAAATGCATTTAAAACGAAATAGTTAACAGGCCTAATTAACTAAAACGGTCATAGACCGATATAAAACCCTTAAAATTTAAAATTATAAATAAATTAATACATTAAAATTAAGTTAAAAAACACGTAGGCTAGTCCCGCCCGATTGAATAATAGAATCTTCAGTTCCCGCTTGAAGGTTCGGAGGTCGGGGAGTTGGCGTAGCGCCGGAGGTAACTCATTCCATAGGGTCGGTACTGCCACAGAGAAGGCTCTCCCACTGGGGGCCACCAGCCGACACTGTTTGATTTCCTGCTTGAGCAGTGGGGTGGACCAGAAGACCCCCAAGGTCCCTTCCAACTCTGTTATTCTGTTATCCTTCTCTCCCATAGGCTAGGTACACCTAGCTCCCTCAGCCATTCAGCCTACAATTTACAATTGGATTTACAGTTTGAGAACCGCAGCGTGTTGTGTCTCGCCCGATCTCACCACAGCCGGGGCCTTCTTATCTGCTTCCGAACACGGAGGAATGTTCTAGTATGCCTCCCGGCCCTAGCCCTGGCTCCATGCCCAGACAGGCTGAAGAGGAGGAAATACCTCCAGCCCCCAGCTCTGGCTCCATGCCCAGGCAAACGGAGCAACTAGACCCCTCCCCCTCCTCCACAGCATGTGAGCCTGAGGGAGGTCAATTGCCAACAGCTGCAGACTGGAGTGACCCTCGCGTCAGAAGACTTGATAGGCGGAGGCAACAGAAGGAAGGGAGGGGCAGGCCTGGATAAGTGCTGAGTCATGGAGCCACACCCCATGGCCTATATAAAGGACCTGCTTTCTGGCATTCTCTGAGTCAGGCAAAGTCTAAACATATCTTGCTGAAGTTACTTTCTGGTCTCCTGCCTGCCCTGAGGACTTTGCTAGGACTTTGGCAGAGCTGCAGAGGCACGCCTGATTCGGATTTCCCTGACCCGGCCGTCAGCGGAGGAGTGGGACACGACACAGCGGTCCAAAACTTTGCTCACCTAAATCTAGTGGCTACTCTTTCCAAACTCGGGAATGAGGAACAGCTTGCCGTCACTTTATTTATTATTCCGTTTATTCCAGAGTTGGGTTTCAACAGGTTCTGACCAGTTCTGGAGAACCGGTAGTGGAAATTTTGAGTAGTTCGGAGAACTGGTAGTAAAAATTCTGACTGGCCCCGTCCCCATCTATTCTCTGCCTCCTGAGTCCCAGTTTATTGGGAAGAAATGGGGATTTTATTTATTTAATTAGATTTAATTAGATTTTGCAGTAACTTTCCCCTGGATTGGGGAGGGAATGGAGATTTTGCAGTATCCTTCCCCTGGATTGGGGAGGGAATGGAGATTTTGCAGTATCCTTCCCCTGCCATGCCCACCAAGCCACACCCACAGAACTGGTAGTAAAAATATTAATAGTAACAACATGCATAAGGGTATTCCTCGACTTCAACAGTTCATTTAGTGGCCATCCGAAGTCACAACAGCACGGAAAAAAAAGGGACTTTTTTCCACACTTACGACCATTGCAACATCCCGTGATCAAAATTCAGGCGCTTGGTAGCTGACTCACATTTGTGACGGTTGTAGCGTCCCCTGGGGTCAGGCGATTCCCTTTTGCGACCTGCTGACAAGCAAAGTCAATGGGGGAAGCCAGATTCACTTAACAACCCAGGGTTTCTAACGGAACGACTGCAGTGGTTCACTTAACAACGGCGGCAAGAAAAGTGGTGAAATGGGTCAAAATTCAGTTGACCGCTGTCTCGCTGAGCCACAGAAATGTGGGGCTCCGTTGTGGCTGTAAGTCGAAGACTCCCCGTATAGACTAGAATATAATAATAATAATAATAATAATAATAATAATAATAATAATAATAACAACAACAACAACAACAACAACAACAACAACAACAACAACAACAACAACAGAGTTGGAAGGGACCCTGGAGGTCTTCTAGTCCAACCCCCTGCCCAGGCAGGAAACCCTACACCATTTCAGACAAATGGCTATCCAACATTTTCTTAAAAATTTCCAGTGTTGGAGCATTCACAACTTCTGCAGGCAAGTCGTTCCATTTATTAATTGTTCTAACTGTCAGGAAATTTCTCCTTAGTTCTAAGTTGCTTCTCTCCTTGGTTAGTTTCCACTCATTGCTTCTTGTTCTACCCTTAGGTGCTTTGGAGAATAGTTTGACTCCCTCTTCTTTGTGGCAACCCCTGAGATATTGGAAGACTGCTATCATGTCTCCCCTAGTCCTCCTTTTCATTAAACTAGATATACCGAGTTCCTGCAACCGTTCTTCATATGTTCTAGCCTCCAGTCCCCTAATCATATTTTGTTGTTCTTCTCTGCACTCTTCTATTCTATACTAGAATCTAGTATAGAATAGAATCCGAGCAAAATACAGTTCTCTCCACCCTCAGTAAAAGTGGGCAGATGGCGGCCCTCCCTGACGGAGGCTTCGAGGAGGCCACACGGTTCGTAAGCCACCAAAGTCCCTCGTTGGCAACGGGCCGGGCCTGCCGAATTCTGGGCCCCCCAGAATTGCTGAGAAAGATCCCGCTGGGAACCAGGCGCCTTGCATCCACATGGCCCGATTGCCAGTCGTGGGCTGCAGCAGCGGCTGTCGAGAAATAAAATCAAATAAAAACGACAGGCAGGCGGCCAAACCATTATGAAACCCTCCCGAGAGGGACGGCCCGCTGCTCCACAGCCCCACACACCAAGTTCGCAACCCTGTGTGCGATTGTGGCTGGGTGGGGGTGGGGGTGGGACAGACCCCTAAGCCTTTCTGAGCAATCTCCCCCCCCTCCCCGGCTTCGTACCATGTTGTTAGCACATTGCACCAAGCATGACTTATGGGGGCCATCGGACCGCACAAATGTGCGATGGTGAAGCTGCCTCCAGTGCTGGGCATGAGGGGATGGGGGCAATTATTATTATTATTATTATTGGGATTTTTTTTTTCCAGACATCAGCAATCGTCTTGTTTCGTCACTCGCTGTCGTGGCTCCATCTGAACTCGCAGGCCCACAAGCTTTGAAGCCCCGAGGAAGACAAACGGACGCGACATCTGGAAAAGCTTGGATTAATGAAAGCAGAATTTCCCAAATGAGTCGTGCCGCTTTGCAATTTGTGTGTTCCACCTCCCCACCCCACCCCGCCTCCCGCCCCTAAGTGAATTGGTTAATTTCTTTCAAGCTGAGACCCCCCCTCCCTCCCCAGTTGTCCCCTCGGTCTTCTCCCCAGGGAAGAATATTGCTTCTTTTTAGTCACCCAGATGGCAGACTTCACACACAACGGACTAGCATCAAAATGAAACTGGGCAGTTTTGGTCCAGCGTTTTTTTGTTTTTGAGCCGAGCAATCCTACAATCTTAAAATACAGAATGACAAAGAGTTGGAAGGGACCTTGGAGGTCTTCTAGTCCAACCACTGCTTGAGCAGGAGACCCTTATACCATTCTGGAGAAATCTGGCTGCAAAGATTTCAAGATTACAGAGAAATCTCTTGTAAAAATAATCTCCACCTACAACTTCTGAAGACAAGATGTTCACTGACAGGAAATTGGATTTGGGAGATCATCTAACCCAACCTCTCGCTCAATCCAGAAATCCATAATAAACAGAAGTCATCCAGCACCATTTGATAGAATAGAATAGAATAGAATAGAATAGAATAGAATAGAATAGAATAGAATTTTTTATTGGCCAAGTGTGATTGGACACACAAGGAATTTGTCTTGGTGCATATGCTCTCAGTGTACATAAAAGAAAAGATACGTTCATCAAGGTACAACATTTACAACACAATTGATGGTCAGTATATCAATATAAATCATAAGGATTGCCAGCAACAAAGTTACAGTCATACAGTCATAAGTGGAAAGAGATAGGTGATGGTAACTATGAGATTAATAGTAGTGCAGATTCAGTAAATAGTTTGACAGTGTTGATGGAATTATTTGTTTAGCAGAGTGATGGCCTTCAGGAAAAAACTGTTCTTGTGTCTAGTTGTTCTGGTGTGCAGTGCTCTATAGCGTCGTTTTGAGGGTAGGAGTTGAAACAGTTTATGTCCAGGATGCGAGGGATCTGCAAATATTTTCACGGCCTTCTTCTTGATTCGTGCAGTATACAGGTCCTCAATGGAAGGCAGGTTGGTAGCAATTATTTTTTCTGCAGTTCTAATTATCCTCTGAAGTCTGTGTTTTTCTTGTTGGGTTGCAGAACCGAACCAGACAGTTATAGAGGTGCAAATGACAGACTCAATAATTCCTCTGTAGAATTGGATCAGCAGCTCCTTGGGCAGTTTGAGCTTACTGAGTTGGCGCAGAAAGAACATTCTTTGTTGTCCTTTTTTGATGATGTTTTTGATGTTAGCTGTCCATTTAAGATCTTGCGATATGATAGAACCTAGAAATTTGAAGGTTTCTACTGTTGATACTGTGTTGTCTAGTATTGTTAGAGGTGGAAATATGGAAGGGTTTCTCCTAAAGTCTACCACCATTTCTACGGTTTTGAGTGTGTTCAGTTCCAGATTGTTTTGGTTGCACCACAAGGCTAGTCGTTCGATAACATAATACCAGAGTTGAAAGGGCCCTTGGAGGTCTTCCAGTCACGCTGGCTGGGGAATTCTGGGAGTTGAAGTCCAGACTTCTTAACGTGTCCAAGGTTTAGAAAAACTGCCTTTACAGTAGTGCTGTACAGTATTTTTAAGTATATCTTAGCCTCCTCTGACCCACCGGTATTGACAATATCATTAATCAATTTCAAAAGGCAGCCTTGTTTGGAACAGCTTCCATCTTGTGATGATATTTAACACCATCAATCATCAATACGGTCCCTATTTTTTGTGGATAAAAATGCCAAAATCCACTCTAAACATCTGGTTGACTGTGCAACCAAACCATAATATGGGCAGACTTGGCAACTGGCTCGTAATTATGATGTTTTCAGTGTCCCAGGATCATGTGATCACCTTTTGCTTCATCACTGGAAGCTTTTCAAGAAGAGACTTGACAGCCACTTGTCAGAAATAGTATCGGGTTTCCTGCTTGAGCAGGGGGTTGGACTAGATGACCCACAAGGTCCCTTCCAACTCTGTTAATCTGTATATCTGTAACTGTGGCAAGAACGGTCGTAAAATGGGTCAAAGCTCACTTAACAACTGTTTTGCTTAGCCGCGGAAATTTTGGGCTCCATTGTGGTCGTACAGTACATCAAGGATTACCTGTAGTAATATCCTTAGCCACCAAAATAATACCTTCTGCCAATCCCAGGACTTGATAGGTGCATAAAATATTGTAATATATTGTATAAGGTAGTTATATTTGTTTTGTATTTTAATATTTGACGTATGTGTACGCCGCCTTTCCATTCTTTTCCTCTTTTTTTCTGTTGTTTTTTTTCTTTTGTCTTTTTTCATTATGTTTTTGGTTTTAAAAATGTCAACGACCCCATAAAAACTATTTTATAAAAAATAATAATTAAAAAATGCCAAATCCAGCCTAAACATCTGGCTGACTATGCGATCAGCCATAATAGTAATAGAAATTGTTTAATAGGAACCGTTCACCCTATCTTTGAAACTCAGGAAGGGAAGAAAACGCCAGCAGCCTGTTGTGACTGCTTAACACACCTTGTGATCCAAAGAAACCAACAGGCACAACATAACACAACAATAAACAGATGGAAATCCGGGCTCCCCCTCCCCCTGGCTTCCTTTCCCTGGCCTTGAATTCCCTGGATGCCACCTGTCTCAGCTTCCCTCTTGGAGATAACAAAGACAACTACTACAATAACAACAACCCCCACCCTGATGCGCAAAGGGGGAAACTGGGGCCCCCGCCATTTGCATTCCAGATGCTTCCATCAAAAGTAGACGACAAAGTATCTCCTCAAGCTGCCAGATCGCAGCCGCAAAAATCAAGACAACCACTAGGGGGAAGCGAAGAGAGAGAGACAAACCGCAGTGTGGCTCAGGCTGTAAGAAGCCTGTTATTAAAACACAGCTGCCTGCAATTACTGCAGGTTCTAGTCCCACCAGGTCCAAGGTTGACTCAGCCTTCCATCCTTTATAAGGTAGGTAAAATGAGGACCCAGATTGTTGGGGGGGCAATAAGTTGACTTTGTAAATATACAAATAGAATGAGACTATTGCCTTACACACTGTAAGCCGCCCTGAGTCTTCGGAGAAGGGCGGGATATAAATGTAAATTAAAAAACAAACAAAAAAAAGACACTTTGCTTTCCCCCTTGTGGTCACCCGCAGTACTGCACTGTTCAATCAGATCTGTTCAATCTTATTTTTTTTTATTTTGTCACAACAGTATACACAAGCATCAACATAAAACAACAACACATCATATAAGCATATATATATATAAGCAAAAGTATTGCAATAACTATATTAATTTGATATAATGAAAGGAAATAATAGGACAGGAACGGTAGGCACTTTTGTGCTCTTATGCACACCCCTTTCTCTCTCTCAAAGTATCTCCTCCAGCTGCCAGAACTGAGCTGCAAAAATCAAGACAACCACTAGGGGGAAGTGAAGAGAAAGATACAAACAGACACTTTGCTTTCCCCCTACTGGTCACCTGCAGTACTGCACTCAGATCTGTTCAATCTTATTTCTCAAAGTATCTCCTCCAGCTGCCAGAACTGAGCTGCAAAAATCAAGACAACCACTAGGGGGAAGTGAAGAGAGAGAGACAAACAGACACTTTGCTCTTCCCCTAGTGGTCACCTGCAGTACTGCACTCAGATCTGTTCAATCTTATTTCTCAAAGTATCTCCTCCAGCTGCCAGAACTGAGCTGCAAAAATCATGACAACCACCAGATGACCACAAAGAAAAAAAAAAAAAGAGGGGGCGGCGCAATCACTTTGTTTCCCCCCCAGTGGTCACCTGCAGTATTACAGTCCAGATCCAGTCAATTTAATTTCTCGTATCGTAAACCATCAATTTTGAATAAAAAAGGGGATGGGTGATTAAAACATAAAATAAAATACGGGATCCCCTCTTTTTTTTGGTCTTTTTATAGTCTTGACCTGGGATAGAAATTAACACACATGCCAGTTTTTTTGTGTGAAAAATCACTTCCTTTAAAACAGGTGTTTTGGAGGCTGGATGGGGAGGGGGTGTTGTCCAGGAAAGACAAGAGGGAGGGGGCTGGCGATTTTTGATGGTTTGTATTTACAAAACCCAGCTTTTTCCTGGTGCCGGCCGGTGGGAAAAACAACAGGATGTTGAGCCCAGCAGCCGTCTCCTGAGGTCCTGCACAATGTCGCTGGCACAACCGCTTGCATACGATTGACTTTTTCATTCTCTCCTCTTTCCCATTTTTTTTTTTTTAAAACACTTCTCCATCTCCATAAACACGGACATAGGAACGGCACCTCCTGGCTGATGCACCTGTCATGACTTCCTTTGCAATTACTGTAGGTCTCTCTCGCGGAAATGGATGCTTGGATTTCCCACCATCACAATAAGACCCGCAGACAAAAAAACTTCAGAGAGGTTGTAGACTTTGTCCTGGAGGGACAGAGGGAGGGAGAGAGAGAGAGAGAGAGAGGAAAGAGGGAAAAAAAAAACCTAACACCATTTGCATGTTTCCTTTGCGGTAAACATGTCCTTTCATTCATCCCTGCTTTATCAATGACTTGGACGAGGGGATAGATGGGGAACTCATCAAATTTGCAGATGACACCAAGCTGGCAGGAATAGCCAACACTCCAGAAGATAGGCTCAAGATATAGAAGGATCTTGACAGACTTGAACATTGGGCGCTATCTAACAAAATGAAATTCAACAGTGAAAAAAGTAAGGTTCTACATTTAGGCAAGAAAAACAAAATGCACCAGTACCGTATATGTGGTACCTTGCTCAATAGTAGTAACTGTGAGAGGGATCTTGGAGTCCTAGCGGACAACCATTTAGATATGAGCCACCCGTGTGCAGCAGCTTCCAAAAAAGCCAACACAGTTCTGGGCTGCATAAACAGAGGGATAGAATCAAGATCACGTGAAGTGTTAATACCACTTTCTAATGCCTTGGTAAGGCCACACTTGGAATATTGCATTCAGTTTTGGTCGCCACGATGTAAAAAAGATGCTGAGACTCTAGAAAGAGTGCAGAGAAGAGCAACAAAGATGATTAGGGGACTGGAGGCTAAAACATATGAAGAACGGTTTCAGGAACTGGGTATGTCTAATTTAATGAAAAGAAGGACTAGGGGAGACATGATAGCAATGTTCCAATATCTCAGGGGTTGCCCCAAAGAAGAGGGAGTCAAAGCACCTGAGGGTAGAACAAGAAACAATGGGTGGAAACTAATCAAGGAGAGAAGCAACTTAGAACTAAGGAGAAATTTCCTGACAGTGAGAACAATTAATCAGTGGAACGACTTGCCTGCAGAAGTTGTGAATGCTCCAACACTGGAAATTTTTAAGAAAATGTTGGATAACCACTTGTCTGAGATGGTGTAGGGTTTTCTGCCTGGGCAGGAGGTTGGACTAGAAGGCCTCCAAGGTCCCTTCCAACTCTATTGTTGTTGTTGTTGTTGTTGTTGTTATTATTATTATTATCCTTTATCCATTTTAATATACAGACAGTCCTCCACTTAACAATAGTTCATTTAGGAACTGTTCACAAATTTACAACAGCGCTGAAAAATGTGACTTATGACGACCGCTGCAGCATCCTCCCCATGGTCAGGGGGTCAAAATTCAGACACTTGGCAACTGGTTTCAGATTTATGACAGTTGCAGTGTCCCAAGGTCATGCCAAAGGTGCATGGAACGCTGTTACCTTCCCACCAAAGGTGGTCCCTATTTTTCTACTGTCATTTTTTACGTGCTTTCAAACTGCTAGGTTGGCAGAACCTGAGACAAGTAACGGGAGCTCATCCCATTATGTGGCACTAGGGATTCGAACCGCCTAACTGTCGACCTTTCGATCGATAAGCTCAGCGTATATATATATATTCTGAGGTTTTCGCGGGTGTTTGTATGTAGGTCTTTGGTTATTCGGGTTTTCTCCCACATAAAATTGGAAGTGTCTTGGCGACGTTTCGACGAAGTCTCATTCGTCATCTTCAGGCTTCAGCTTCGTGCTCCCAGAAGCATGCTCCCAGAAGTATAATCATGTTTATACTTAGATCTGTTATCTAATACATGCTTGACATATATATATAATATATATATATATATGTATTAGATAACAGATCTAAGTATAAACATGATTATGAATACATGAAATGGATACAAATAAATGGGGACATTAGGACAGGGGCGGTAGGCACATTGGGGCTCTTATGTACGCCCCTTACAGTCCACTTAGGAATGGGGTGAGGTCAATAGTAGCCAGTCTAAGGTTCAAGTTTTGGGGGTTTGGGGAAGAAACCACAGAGTCAGGTAGTGCATTCCAGGCATTGACCATCTGTTACGGAAGTTGTATTTTCTGCCATCGAGTTATGAGCGGTTGACCTTGAGTTTGTATCTGTTATTTGCTCATGAATTGTTTTGGTTGAAGCTGAAGTTGTCATTGACAGGTAGGACATTGTAGCAGATAATTTTATGTACTACGCTTAGATCAGAACGAAGTTGGCATAGTTCTTTAAATTGTCTAAGCCCAAAATTTCAAGTCTGGTGGAATAAGGTATTCTATTGCGGGTAGAGGAATGGATCCCTCTCACAGTCACCACTAAGTGGTGTGATTATTATTTTTTAATTTGCATTTATATTCCGCCCTTCTCCGAAGACTCAGGGCGGCTTACACTATGTCAAGCAATAGTCTTCATCCATTTGTATATTATATACAAAGTCAACTTATTGCCCCCAACAATCTGGGTCCTCATTTTACCTACCTTATAAAGGATGGAAGGCTGAGTCAACCTTGGGCCTGGTGGGACTTGAACTTGCAATAATTGCAAGCAGCTGCTGTTAATAACAGACTGTCTTAGCAGTCTGAGCCACTCAAGGACCCAGATTCAGTGCAGTGATTCACTTAATGACTGTGGCAAGGAAGGTGGCAAAACGAGGCAGATGTTTTAACAATGATCTCGCTTAGCAACAGAAACTCGGGGCTTAATTGTGGTCGTACGTCGAGGACCACCTGTCTCTACAACTCGAACATGAAAGACAAATTCTCTCCATTGCCTCATTGCTTAGTCTGAAGCAACGGAGGGTGGTCAACTACAGATATAATGTTTCCCCCCACCTCTTTTTTTTTTTTTTTTGTATTCTATAACAAAAGATAATGAGAGGAAATCTGTGGCCCTCCACATCCCTTGTGGGAAGAGGCAGAAAATAAAAGCTATTCATCGCCGATTCCTGAGATTTGAAAGGGAGAACAATTCATAAAGCAAACAAGAGGAGGAATCTGCAAAAGCCAGAGAAGCAAAAAATAAAATAAAATAAAAGCAGTTACAAATGGAGTTTACTCTTGCGAAGAACCCAACGGAAAACAATCCGCCTTCCCTCGGCAGCCTCCTGTTAGCTTAGACCAGGGGTGTCCAACTGGATTTCTTCAAGGGATGGATCTATATTGGAGCGCTCCTCCGTGAGCCGGCCGGGGAGGGGAGAGGAGACGGGACGGAAGCCTCCTGCAGCACCCTGCTGGGCAAAACAGGGTGCGGGGAGGCTGCGCAGAATCCCCCATGCCGCATTTTCGGCCTGAATGACCGCCTGAAGCACTTCGCCACCCAAAACGGAGTGTGTGCACTGTGCAGCCTCCCCATTCCTGTGCTCAGAGGTGGGATACAGACGGTTCAAACTGGTTCGGGCAAACCGGTTGTTAAAACTCCGCCCAATTCGGCGAACCGTCCAATCCCACCACTAGCTGGTCCTGGCTGTTTTTTGCCTCTTTTTTCGGCCGATTTTTGACCCTTTTTCCGGCCAAAAAAACACCCCCCCCAAAAAAAAATCGGGCGGGGGTGGGGCCAGCCAGTGGTAGGATTAGTCCGAACTGGTCGGAATTGCTGAATCCCACCTCTGCCTTTGAGGCGAGTGGCCGGGAGACGGGGCTGGGTGCGATGAGTGACGTGGAGTTGGCCACACCCACATGACCACCTAGCTATACCTACCCAGCCCGAGAACCGGTTGTTAAATTATTTAAATCCCACCACTGCCCATGCCCTGTTTTGGCCAGCAGAGTGCTGCAGGAAGCCATCCAAGCCGAAAATGGAGCATGAGGGGAACCATGCGCATCTCTCATGCCCCATTTTTGCTAGGAGAGGGGCCAGTGCTTTCCTATTTTCCAGGACGGCTCCGCGGGCCAGATTTAAGCACCCGGTAGGCCGGCTCTGGCCCGTGGGCCTTGAGTTTGACACCCCTGGGTTAGACCAAGGGTCTCCAAACTGGGCAACTTTAAGACCTGTGGACTTCAACTCCCAGAATCCCCCAGCCAGTAAATTCATAATAAACATTTACTAATCATACTTTTTTTAAAAAAAAACACCTCAGAGTGTCTCTTGCAAGGATCGTAAGAGCTGCCGGAAAGTATTGAGTGTATTGTGAGAGAGGCAGTGATTTAAATTTCCTTAAAAAAAAATAAAAATCCAGCACATCTAGCCCTAGCTAACTCAAATTTGGCTGGAATGGAAACGAATAGAATAGAATAGAATAGAATAGAATTTTTATTGGCCAAGTGTGATTGGACACACAAGGAATTTGTCTTGGTGCATATGCTCTCAGTGTACATAAAAGAAAAAATACGTTCATCAAGGTACAACATTTACAACACAATTGATGGTCAATATATCAATATAAATCATAAGGATTGCCAGCAACAAAGTTATAGTCATACAGTCATAAGTGGAAAGAGATTGGTGATGGGAACGATGAGAAGATTAATAGTAGTGCAGATTCAGTAAATAGTTTGACAATGTTGATGGAATTATTTGTTTAGCAGAGTGATGGCCTTCGGGAAAAAACTGTTCTGAATCAAGGAGAACAGAAAAACTGTTCTGAATCAAGGAGAGAAGAAACTAGAATTAAGGAGAAATTTCCTTTCGCCGAGAACAATTAATCAGAGGAACGGCTTGCCACCAGAAGTTGTGGGTGCTCCATCACTGGAGGTTTTTAAGAAGAGACTGGACACCCATTTGCCCAGAATGGTACCGGGGTTTTCTACTGGAGCAGGGGGGTTGGACTAGAAGACCTCGAAGGTCCCTTCCAACTCTGTTTTTCTGTTACAACAGTTCATTTAAGGACTGTTCAAACTTACAGTGGCACTGAAAAAAAAAAGATGTATGATTATTTTTCCACACAGATGACCTTGGCGCGAACCCCATGGTCGTGTGATCAAAATTCAGCCGCTTAGCAACCGACTCGTATTTACGACGGTTGCAGTGTTCCTGGGGGGTCACACGACCCCCCTTTGGCGACCTTCTGTCAAGCAAAGTCAGCGGCCAAGCTGGATTCGCTTAACAACCACGTTACTATCTTCACAGCTGCCGTGATTCGCTTAACAACGGGTGGGAAGAAGGATCGCAAAATGGAGCAACATTCACCGAGGCCATAGAAATTTTGGGCTTGGTTGCGGTCGTTAAGTCAAAGACTACCTGCATATTTGTTACTATGGTCTTGATGAAGGTATCTTTTCTTTTATGTACACTGAGAGCATATGCACCAAGACAAATTCTTGGAGTCCTAAGTGGACAACCATTTAGATATGAGCCATCCGTGTGCAGCAGCTGCCAAAAAAGCCAACACAGTTCTGGGCTGCATAAACAGAGGGATAGAATCAAGATCACGTGAAGGGTTAATACCACTTTATAATGCCTTGGTAAGGCCACACTTGGAATATTGCATCCAGTTTTGGTCGCCACGATGTAAAAAAGATGCTGAGACTCTAGAAAGAGTGCAGAGAAGAGCAACAAAGATGATTAGGGGACTGGAGGCTAAAACATATGAAGAACGGTTTCAGGAACACGGTATGTCTAGTTTAATGAAAAGAAGGACCAGGGGAGACATGATAGCAGTCTTCCAATATCTCAGGGTTTGCCCCAAAGAAGAGGGAGTCAAACTATTCTCCAAAGCACCTGAGGGTAGAACAAGAAGCAATGGGTGGAAACCGATCAAGGAGAGAAGCAACTTAGAACTAAGGAGAAATTTCCTGACAGTTAGAACAATCAATAAGTGGAACAACTTGCCTGCAGAAGTTGTGAATGCTCCAACACTGGAAATTTTTAAGAAAATGTTGGATAGCCATTTATCTGAAATGGTGTAGGGTTTCCTGCCTGGGCAGGGGGTTGGACTAGAAGGCCTCCAAGGTCCCTTCCAACTCTGTTATTATGTTATATGTTAAATTCCTTGTGCGTCCAATCACACTTGGCCAATAAAAAATTCTATTCTATTCTATTCTATTCTATTCTATTCTATTCTATTCTATTCTATTCTATTCTATTCCATTCCATTCTATTCTATTCTATTCTATTCACTCTCCCTGGAAGCCGGGAGGTCCTTCCCCAACACACACCATGGGTTAGGAGGTTCCCCACCCCCACATCTCTCTGACGCATGCCCTGCTCTGCATAGCAACAAAGTTTTTGCAAGGCTATTTTGCAAGGAATTGTGGGCTTCTGCTGGACAGAGATAAGCTGAAGAATTCAAGCAGTCCGTTCCAAATATCCTGCCCGCTTCCGGCTGTTTCCTTGCTTCTGCTCCATGTCATTTGTCTGGTTTCCGCTACATCACGCTGTAGAAGGCTTCCTGTTTTCGGACAGAAACTGGGGAATGGCTCTGCAAAAGACTTCCCTGATGGAGAAAAACCAGAGGAAGGAGAGGCTGAGATGGAATGGAGGGCCAGGGGGAAACCTGGATGTCTAATGAAAAGAAAGACTGTGGGGGGACGGACACAATAGCATCTTCCAATATTTTGAGGGGCTGCCACCAAAAAAAAAAGAGGTTCTCCAAAGCACTTGAGGGCAGGACAAGAAGCAACGGGTGGAAACTCCTCAAGGAGAGAAGCAACCTAAAACTAAGGAGACATTTCCTGACAGCGAGAACAATTCGTCAGTGGAACAGCTTGCCACCAGAAGTTTTGGGTGCTACAACATCGAGGTTTTTTTTAGAGATTTCTCTGAAATGGCATAGGGTCTCCTGCTTGAGCAGGGGGCTGGACTAGAGGACCTCCAAGGTCCCTTCCAGCTCTATTCTATTCTACATTCTAAGGACCAGGGGTGACTTTTTTTTTAATTGAAAAAGTTTTACAAAAACAATTAACTTTTTCCCCTCCCCTTCTCACTCCCCCTCCTCCCCCCCTCCAAACCCCCCCCCCCCCAACTTCCCGGAACAAACACAAGGTATAGTTCAATAAACAAACAGTCATACATTAAATTTTTAAAATCTAACACAATTATAATCCTTCTCTTTCACATAACCTGACTTCTTCCATTAAGATCAAAAACAACATCCTTCATTCAAAGGCAATCTGAAATTTCTTAATCTGATATCTATTTTGAATATAATCAGTCCAATTCTTCCATTCATTTAGATATTTTTCTTGAGTACTGTCTTTCAAGAAGGCTGAGATTTTAGCCATCTCAGCCAAATTGGAAACTTTCAATATCCATTCTTCTATTGTGGGTACTTCTTTTTTCTTCCAGTAGTGTCCAATTAACAGTCTTGCTGCTGTTATTAAGTTCAAAATCAATTTCGTCTCAGTCACTGTACAGTCTGTTATTATTCCCAAAAGGAAAAATTGTGGCAGGAACTTTATCTTCTTCTTCAAAACGTTTTGCATAATCCACCAGATTCTTATCCAGAAAGACTTAATTTTCTTACAAGTCCACCATACATGAAAATATGTAGCATCATCGTAATTACATCTCCAACATTTCGCTTGCATATCAGGATACAGGGGTGACTTGATAGCAGTGTTCCAATACCCAAGTTAGGGGTTCCCAGAAAGCAGAGGGGGTGGGTGTCAAGCTATTCTCCAAAGCTCCTGAAGGCAGGACAAGAAGCAATGGGTGGAAACTGTTATGTTTGGGTATTGACGAGGCAGGAGACCAGGTTAGTGACAACAGCTCTTTAATATAGTGTGACCCAGCAAAACTCTGGAGAAAAACCTCTCCTTATATACACTTCAGCCTGAGGCTGCATCCAATCAGAGAGATATTTCCGCCTAAAACTCCGCCAAAACTTACAGTAATACATTACACTCCTTCCTCCCAGAAGGCACTTTGCCAATATTTGCATACTACTTCTCTACGTAGTCCTGCAGGTACGTGCGGCGACTCCTGACTCTCCCGGTACTGCGCAGTTCACTTTCTGGAGTTGAGTCGAGCGTGCCGGAGGGACTTTTCGTTCCTCTGAGCTCCTCCTCCCGGCCATCCGGCCCTGGATTATTCGCCGGCTCGGGCCTGCTGTCCTCTAGAGGGACCGAAGGGTGTCGCTGGACCTCGCCTGACTCAGATAAGTCTCTGTTTGGTTCTTTGCTTACGATTTCTGTTTGTTCTCGGCTCCAGTCAGCTGTGGGGTTAATTAAATCATAGTCAGGGCTGGTCTCGCCTGATTCTGCCTTATCGCTCAATCTGTTTCTTAATTGATCTATGTGGCGCCAGATTCTGCCATCGTCTAGTTCCACTAGATAAGATTTGGGGCCCGCTTTGTCTATGATTCTCCCCTCTTCCAGCTAGGGCCGGCGCTGTAATTATGTGCCCACACTGAGTCTCCTATGTTTAATTCTCTGAGTTTCTGGTTTTGTTTTGAACCCGTCCTGTATGTAGTTGGTGTAGCCGGTCTAGTGGGCACCGTAGCTTCCGCCCATTAATAGCTCGGCTGGGCTGCGGCCAGTGGCTACACAGGGGTCCTATGTTGGACAGTTAGGAATGCGCCGATTTGTGACTGCCAATCGCCGGGCCGCTTCGTGATAGCGCTTCTTCGCACTCGAACAAATCGTTCAGCAAGGCCGCTCGACGCAGGGTGGAACGGCGCTGAGAGGGCATGTCGGATGCCCTCTTCAGCCAGGTACCCTTCAAATAATGCTGCGGTGAACTGTGGACCGTTATCGGACACGATGGTGTCCGGTAGCCCATGTGGCGAAAAGGTGTTTTAGGGCTGCAGTGACAGCTCCGGTTGTGGATTTCATTAGATGATCTCCAGCCATTTGGAGAATGCATCCACCACAATTAGAAATGTTTGGCCGTGGAAGGGCCGGCAAAATCAATGTGTATGCGGGACCAAGGGCCTTGGGGTTTCTCCCACTCCAACACTGGGGCCGTGGGAGGTAGTGGTCTGGATTCCTGACAGACTTGGCATCGGCCAACCCTGTCACTGATTTCCTGTCCATTAGGGGCCACCAGACATAGCTCCTCGCTAACCCCTTCATCCTCACAATTCCTGGGTGACCCTCATGCAGGAGTTCCAGGACTTTTTCCTCAGCTTCTCTGGAACTACCACCCTATCCCCCAGAGCAGGCACCCCTTGCACAGACAATTCCCTTTTTCTTTACAAACTCTTTAAAGCGTCGCCCGGCGGCCATCCCTTTGAACCCATCCAATCACAGTTCTTAAAACAACGTCCCGGTAGGAGGCCCGAGCCACTTCCTGAGATGTGGCTGGGCCAGAGTCCAAAGAGTCAATTAGTAGAACGGGTGCCCGGGTGGGGTCCTCGATTTCCTGGCAATGGGCATCTGCTCAGTGCGTCCGCATGCCCCAGCTCCTTTCCAGGCCGATGCTGCAGTTTGTAGGAGTAGGCGGCCAGAAAAATAGTCCATCTGGTCAGTCTAGGTGAGAGTGCTACTGGCGTTGGGCGGTCGCCAGCCAGTAACCCCAATAGCGGTCTGTGATCCGTCACAATTTCAAAGTCTCGCCAAAACGTATTCGTGAAATTTTTCACCCTGACACTATTGCGAGAGCCTCCCTATCTAGCTGGCTGTAATTCCTCTCAGCCGGGACATCGCTCGTGAATAGAACGCTATAGGGGCTTCAGTGCCGTTTGGGAGTCTGTGGCTAAGTACAGCTCCTACTCCATAGGGGATGCATCACAAACCAATACTAACGGCAGTCTGTTGTTGTATTGTATTAACAGGCTATCGCTTGATAGCAAACTTTTACTGCCTCAAATGCCCTATTCTCTGACTTCCCCAAGACCAAACAGTGTTTTTCCAAGCAATTTATGCAGCGGTTCAGCAACGGTTGCTTTGTTTCTTAAAAATACAGCATAAAAGTTTACCAGACCCAGGAAAGCCTGGAGTTCTGTCTTGTTTTTGGGTGCTGGGGCCTCTTTATCGCTTTGACTTTGCTCTCAGTGGGTGAATCCTTTTGTCTATTCTATAGCCCAAAAATTCAACAGATTCGACCCCTATCTGACACTTTTTGACTTTTAATCCTGCCGACCTAAAATGGCCAAAACTTTCCTCGCTTCCCCAGTTCTCTTAAATCTTCCCTGATACCAACACATCATCGAAATAGGGCACGACTCCTGGTAGCCTTGTAGGAGCCGCCCATCAAATTTTGAATAGCCCAGGGCCACACTCACCCCAAACTGTAACCGGTGCATTTAAAGGCACCTCGGTGCGTTACAATGGTCTGGGCTTCAGCTGTGCTAGCATCTACGGGTAGCTGTTGGTACGCTTGTGCCAAGTCTAATTTGGCGAAAACTTGTCCGTGCCCTAGTGAGTGCAATAAGTGTTGCACTACTGGAACTGGGTAGGCGCTTTTGCAATGCTTTGTTCAAGGTAGCCTTGTAATCAGCGCAAATTCTTATGGACCCGTCTGGTTTTATAGGGTGACGATTGGCGTCTCCCATTTGGCATGGTCAACTGGCACTAGTATCCCCTGGCTGACTAATTTATCTAACTCTTTGTCGATTTTAGGTTTGAGTGCAAAAGGAACCCTCCTTGCCTTTAACCTAATGGGAGCTATTTGGGGGTCTAAATTGAAGGAGATAGGGGTCCCTTGTACTTGCCTAAACGGTCCTCGAATACGCCTGCGAATTCCTCCATTAGGGTGTTTGCAGGTTGCATCCGTCCGTGGACGCCAGTCACCCCATTCCCAACGCCTGAACCAGTCTAGCCCCAGCAAGCTTGGCAAGGTTCCTCGACTAACGTGATGGGCAGGGTCTTTTCGTATGTCCCGTACTTGACCTCGACGGTCGTTGTCCCTCGAACAGGGATGCGGTTGCCCTGGTAATCCTGCACCCGGAGCCGTTGTTTCTGTAGCTTGCGCTTATGATGTGCGGCAAGGCTTTCACAAAAGTGTCCCAGGACATGATTGTGATAGCTGATCCTGTGTCTACTTCCAGTCGGCACGGTACGCCTTCAATTGTCGGGTTTGTGAAGATCTTTTCTTCGATGCGGGTAGCTGCGTGGTCTATGGTAACAGTCATTCGGTTTGACTTCGCTCTTTCTTTCCTGGCCAATCGCGGTCGCCTCGCCGATCTCGCGCCTGATTGGCTGGTTTGAAATTCGGGAATGTGGGTTTGCATCTCTGACTCAGAGCCGCTCTGATTGGCCGATTTGAATTTTCGGCGGGAAGGTTGGGGTGCTCGGCAGACTTGAGCCAGGTGCCCTTCCTTTCACACCGCCGCAAATGGCGCCCTGAACTTACATCTTTGGCGCTGATGTCGCCCGCAACTTCCGCATTCCTCCGGTCTTCCTTGTCGATTTTCCGTGTAGTGGACTTCTTCCTCCTCTTCGCTGGTTGACTCACGATAGGTTTCTTCGTGGTGGACTGTGCTCGCTTTGCGCCCGCCATCGGCGTGAGTCGTTTTTGTAAGGTGTCTGCTGCATGGTTGGACATCTCATGGGCTCTGGCTTCGTCCAGAGCGTTTGCCAATGTCAGGTTGCTCTTGGCTAGCAACCGTCTCCTCAAACGGATGTCTCTGACCCCCCGTATAAGTTGTTCCAGCAGCTCTTCGTCCAGATCGCGGTACTCGCAATGCTTGGAGGCTTGTCTCAGGGCTGCCATGTAGTCGCTGGTAGGCTCGCCTTCTTGTTGCCTGCGCCCCAAACTCGTGCCGTCGAGCGTATTTGGGCGGGGCTGGTGCGTAGTGATTCTTCAGGAGGGTCTGAAGGGTCTGCCACGATACGGAGTGTAGCGGTGTTGGCTCCGCTAGGGCTTCTGCGACGGCGATGACTGCGGACCCACAGTGGCTTATGAAGTAAGCCCGTTTACGGTTGTCGGAGACTCCCTGTAGCTCGGTTGCCTCCAGGAAACTTTCAAACGGGTCATATATATTCCCATGTCTCCTGGGCAGGGTCAAACGGAGTGGGTGGCGTATAGCCGGTCATACCTGCAATCGCCGCGACCTTGCTGGGTTCGATTCCTGTAGAGAGTTCAGCTCTGTTCTGGTGCTCTGCCTCAATATCCCACCTTCGCCAATGTTATGTTTGGGTATTGACGAGGCAGGAGACCAGGTTAGTGACAACAGCTCTTTAATATAGTGTGACCCAGCAAAACTCTGGAGAAAAACCTCTCCTTATATACACTTCAGCCTGAGGCTGCATCCAATCAGAGACGAGATATTTCCCGCCTAAAACTCCCGCCAAAACTTACAGTAATACATTACAGAAACTAAACAAGGAGAGAAGCAAACTGAAAACTAAGGAGGAATTTCCTGACAGTGAGAACAATTCATCAGTGGAACAGCCTGCCACCGGAAGTTGCGGGTGCTCCATCGCTGGAGTTTTTTTTTTTTAGAGGAGATTTGACAACCACTTGTCTGAAATGGCATAGGGTCTCCTGCTTGAGCAGGGGGTTGGACTAGAAGACCTCCAAGGTCCCTTCCCACTCTGTTATTCTGTGATATGCTGGAGAGGTTGTGAGAATGGGCCCGGGGAAGGAAAACTGGATTTTTGGTAGGGAAAAGCAACAGGTTTTGTTTTTTTGAGACAATGACACAACTCAAGGTGACCCTTGTCTTCAAGGGTGGATGTTCTTCTCCAAGCATCCTGCAGAAGAGGAGACGAGGTTCAAAGCACCTGAGGGCAGGTCCAAAGCACCTGAGGGCAGGACAAGAAGTAACAAAGTGGATTAAAGAGAGAGGCGATCTAAAAGTAAGGAGAAATTTTCTGACAACCTGAACAATGAATCCTTGGAGCAGCTTTCTGCCTACAATTGAGTATGCTCCATTGCTGGAGGTTTTCAGAAATAGACTGGACTAATCCTGTGACCAGGATGGTGGATAACAATGTTAAACTATTCAACACTACAGACAATGCAAGTACCTTTCAAAAAGACCTTGACTATGTGTCAGATTGGTCTAACTCAGGGGTCTGCAAACTTGATTGCAGAAAATATGACTTTTGTAACAGAGTTGTTAACGCTTGGAACTCATTACCAGACTCTATAGTCTCTACTCAACACCCCAAAATCTTCAACCAAAAACTGTCTACTATTGACCTCGCCCCATTCCTAAGAGGACTATAAGGGGCGTGCATAAGAGCACAAAAGTGCCTACCGTTCCTGTCCTATTGTTCCCTTCATTATAGTATTATATGCATACTTTTACTTATACTTTTACTTATATATACTTTTTCTCTCTCAGGATGGGTTATTGTTTATGTTGATGATTGTATATACTGTTGTGACAAAATGAAATTAAAAAAAAAAAGTTGTAAAGTAGCCAAGGTTGGAGACCCCCCCTCCCCACCCGATATAAATAACAAGGAAAAAAAATCAAGGAAACAGCCGGTCCACTAAAGAGAGAAGATGGCAAGGAAGGAAAGTAACAGCCATCAGAAAGAAAGCAGAGTTGCTGCTTAACTCATTCTTTGCATCGGTCTTCACGCAAAAAGAAACTATAGGCCAACCTACCAAAAACATAACTGTAAAAGAAAGACTAGAAATAAAAATAAAAATGAGCAAGGAAATGGTATGAGAACGCCTGTCTGACCTCAATGAATATGAATCACTGGGACTTATAATATAATATAACAACAGAGTTGGAACGGACCTTGGAGGCCTTCTAGTCCAACCCCCTGCCCAGGCAGGAAACCCTACACCATCTCAGTCAGATGGTTATCCAACATTTTCTTAAAGATTTCCAGTGTTGGAGCATCCACAACTTCTGCAGGCAAGTCGTTCCACTTATTAATTGTTCTAACTGTCAGGAAATTTCTCCTTAGTTCTAAGTTGCTTCTCTCCTTGATTAGTTTCCACCCATTGCTTCTTGTCCTGCCCTCAGGTGCTTTGGAGAATAGCTTGACTCCCTCTTCTTTGTGGCAACCCCTGAGATATTGGAACACTGCTATCATGTCTCCCCTGGTCCTTCTTTTTATTAAACTTGATGGACTACATCCCAGAGTTCTGAAGGAAGTGACAGATTCCTTCAGAACCATTGTATCATCTCTTTCAAAAATCCTGAAGTACTGGACAACTACCAGAGGACTGGAAAATAGCTGATGTAGTAGTTCCCATCTTCAAAAGAAGTGGGGGGAAAAACAGATCCAGGAAACTACAGACCAATCACCCGAACACCAATACCTGGGAAGATACTGGAAAAGATAATCAAAAAAGAAAAAAAAACCAGACCTGCAAACACCTAGAAACAAATAAAATTATAACAGAACCTAGCATGGGTTTGTTAAAAACAAATCATGCCAAAACGTTCATATTTCATTCTTCAGCATAGTGACTAAATTGGTAGACCAGCGAAATGCTGCTGGCATAGTATACTTGGACTTCAAGGCAATCGACAAAGTAGACCACAGCCTACTTCTTGGTAAGCTAGAAAAATGTGGGATGGACAAAATCATCACCAGATGGATTTGCAACTGGCTGACAAACCATACTCAACGAGTAGTCCTGAATGGGTCTAAGTCTCCATGGAGGGAAGTAAGCAGAGGGGTGCCACAAGGTTTCCGTCTTAGGCCCAGTACTCTTCAATACCTTCATAAACGACTTAGATGAGGGAATAGAAAGAGAACTCATCCGATTTGCAGATGACATTAAGCAACCTTTTTGTCAACTGAGAAAGTCGATGAGGAAGCCGGCAAGAAGTCTCAAGGGGCAACCATAGAATGTCCTCACTTAATGACACAAGGTGATTCACTTAATGATGACATCAGGGATAGGATAGGATAGGATAGGATAGGATAGGATAGGATAGGATGGGATGGGATGGGATGGGATAGGACAGGACAGGACAGGACAGGACAGAATAGAATAAACAGAGTTAGAAGGGACCTTGGAGGTCTTCTAGTCCAGTATAATATAGGAGTATACTATTCTAGTATAGGAGACCCTATACCAGCCAGGAGCGGGGGGGGAGGGGGTGGTCCATGCCCACACCCATAACTCTATGCACCCTGTCCCCCCACTCTCCCCATGCTTTTGGCATGTGATGGCACAGTAGGCCCGTTTTTTGCTGTCCCCAGCCTCCAGAGCCTTTCTAGGAGTCTGGGGAGGGCGAAAACTGCCTTCCCCGCCCTTCCGGAGGCCCTCCTGAAGCCAGAAATGGCCCATTTGCCAACTTCCGGTGAATAGCTTGACTCCCTCTTCTTTGTGGCAACCGCTGAGATAGTGGAAGATGCTATCATGTCCACCCTAGTCCTTCTTTTCATTAAGCTAGACATACCCAACCCAGCACTGCCATTGCGAATTCATGTGGTCGTGTGATACTGAACCAGATTGTTGGGGGGGCAATAAGTTGACTTTGTATAGAAATATACAAATAGAATGAGACTATTGCCTTACACAATGTAAGCTGCCCTGAGTCTTCGGAGAAGGGCGGGATATAAATGTAAATAAATAATAATAAAAAAACTTTATGACCACATTGCTTAACGATGGGAGATCCCAGTCCTGATTGCCATTGTTAAATGAGGACCACCTCGGTGGCTCCCTCATTGTGAAAAAAGCTGAGGTCCTATCCGAGGTTTAGAAACTCATGATAACAATAACAAGGAAGGCTTCAAAAGAGAAAAGAACAGCGGTAGGAAGATAGAACATATGACCATATTCCACCTCCATTAGCAAGGGTAGGGACCAAAAATTAAAATGTAAGTTACAATAATGCAATTGAAGGTCAACCTGACTTTTAGTTCCCCTTCTAGGAAGAACTAGAAGTAGAAATATTTCTTGTTCCTTTCCTTTCCTCTTTCTTCTTTTCCTTCCTTCCCTCCCCTCCAGTGGTAGATTGCTTCCGGTTCTGTCCAGTTCTATAGAACCGGTAGTAAAACTGGCGGGAGGCTCCACCTGCCCGCCTTGATGTCATCAAGGGGCTTCTGCACAAGCACAAAAGCGTGCATGCTCCCATTGCGAACTGGTAGCAAAGGAAAGTAGAACCGACTCCTGCTCCCCTCCCTCCTTCCTTCCTTCTTTCATTTCTCCCTTCCTTCTTCACTTCCTCCCTCTCTCCCTCCCTCCCTCCTTCCTTCCTTTCTTCCCTTCTCCCTCCCTCCTTCTTCCTTTCATTTCTCCTTTCCTTCTTCACTTCTTTCCTTCTTTCATTTCTCCCTCCCTCCCTCCATTCCTCCCTCCCTCCCATCCTCCCTCTCTCCTCCTTTCCTTTTCATTTCTTCCTTCCTTTCTTCCTTTCTCCCTCCTTCCCTCTTTCCTTCTTTCTTTCATTTCTCCCTCCCTCCCTTCCTGCTTTTCTTCCTCCTTCCCTCCCATCCTCCCTCCCTCCTTCCTTCCTTCCTACTTTCATTTCTCCTTTTCTTCCTGCCTTCCTTTATCCTTCCCTTCCACCCTCCTTCTTTCTTTCATTTCTCCTTTCCTTCTTCAATTCTTTCCTACCTTCCTTCTTTCATTTCTCCTCCCTCCCTTTCTTCCTCCCTCCCTCCCTCCCTTCTTTCCTCCCTCTCTCCTTCCTTCTTTTATTTTTCCCTTCCTTCCTTCCTTTCTCCCTCCCTCCTTCTTTCTTTCACTTCTCCTTTCCTTCTTCACTTCCTTCCTTCCTTCTTTCATTTCTCCCTCTCTCCCTCCTTCTTTTTTTCACTTCTCCTTTCCTTCTTCACTTCCTTCCTTCTTTCATTTCTCCCTCCCTCCCGTCCTCCTTCCCTTCCTTCCTTCTTTCATTTCTTCCTTCCTTCCTTCTTTCTTTCGTTCTTTCTTTTTTCCTTCCTTCCTTCCTTCCTTCCTTCCTTCCTTCCTTCCTTCCTTCCTTCCTTTCTCCCTCCCTCCTTCTTTCTTTCACTTCTCCTTTCCTTCTTCAATTCTTTCCTTCCTTCCTTCTTTCTTTCATTTCTCCCTCCCTCCCTCCCTTTCTCTCTCTCTCCCTCCCTTCTTTTCCTTCCTTCCTCCCTCCCTCACTCCCTCCCTCCTTCTTTCATTTCTCCTTTCCTTCTTTCCTTCTTTCCTTCCTTCCTTCCTCCCTCCCTTCTGAAGAAGAAGAACCGAAGATGCTTTTTGACTGAGAAGTGAAACATATTCAAAGAAAAAAAGTTGCCCTTTTGAAAAAGCGCCTTTGGGGCTGGGCGCTGTATACAAACGCTGCATCTTTAAGATATTTCACCCAGTGCCTGGGAATGCTCTTGCTGAATTACAGCTTCTAATCAAATACATGTAACCATGTCACTTAAAGGGCCCAGGAGAAGAAATAATACATTTTAGAAAAAAAAATAATACAATTGGAAGAGCGCAAGATTAAAACCAGCTGCTTTGCTAAGACCTCTCTGCATTTAATTGATTCTGAATGTTCTGCAGAAGGAAGGGGGGTGTGTGTGTGCAGAAGCGAACGCAGCCAAAACACCATATTTCTGTCCATCTTTTTTGGATCCCACTAAGTCTGCTTTATATTTTCGGGAAAGGTTGGGCGAGGGGGGGGGGGAAGCCCAGCAGGAGCAGCTAAGCAAGAAGGAAAATGGACCACGGGGGGTGGTGTTAGGGGCCCCCATCTGGAGTGGTTACCCCCCCCTCCCTTTTCTGCCTTCCCTGCCAGCTTCATGGGGACAGGAGAAAGCTCAGGTTCCCTTTGCAATTTAAAGAAATAAAGAGGGAGGGGGCCAGAAGAGAGAAACTGGTGGGGAGGGGGGGGGGAGAGAGGAAAATCCCAATGGTGCTTTTTTCAAGAGGCAACTGGACTTCCTTGTTTTTCTCTTGAAGACGTTTCGCTTCTCCTCCAGGAAGCTTCTTCAGCTCTGACTGAACGATGGGGGAAGGGAAGGATTTATGCCCCTTGCAGGCAGCTGGTCATTTGCATCCTTTTAAGAGAGACGTTGAGGCCGCTTGGAGATTTGTCTGTGTCCTCATGGTCACCTGAGTGGGTGCCAATGGGTGTGGAGCCTTCTTGGAACTGCTGGAAGGGCTGGGTTGTGGAGCTGTGCTTTCTGCAGGATGGGTGTAGAGGCATTCAGCAGTTCTAAGAAGGCTCCACACCTATTTGCACCACTCAGGTGTCTCTGAGGACACGGATAAACCTCCAAGTGGCCTCAACGGCTCTCTAAAAAGGATGCAAATGAGCAGCTGTCTACAAGGAGCAACAATCCTTCCAGCCTCCATCGTTCAGTCAGAATTGAAGAAGCTTCTTAGGATGAGAAGCGGAAAAACGTCTTCAAAGAAAAAACCCAGAAAGTCCAGTTGCCTCTTGTCAAAGCAACTTTGGGACAACCATGACTTGGATGAATCTGGAGAATCTCCATAGACAACCAGCAAATGCTCAGTCTTACATATTGGGAAAAAGAACCTAAACACTAAGTACAAGCTTGATGGACATTGTCTTACAGATGACCCCCACTCTGTTAAAGACCTTGGAGTTTTCATATCAAATGATCTAAGTGCCAAAGTCCACTGCAACTACATAGCAAAAAAGGCTCTAAGAGTTGTAAACCTAACCTAGCTTCTTCTCCAGAAACACTACACTACTAACCAGAGTTTATAAAACAATTGCTTGACCAATTCTTGAACACAGCTCGACTGTTTGGAACCCATACCACATTTCTGATATCAATACAATTGAACGTGTCCAGAAATATTTTACAAGAAGAGTTCTCCACTCCTCTGATTACAACAAAATACCTTATGGCACCAGACTTGAAATCCTGGGTTTAGAAAATGTAGAACTCCGCCGCCTTCAACATGACCTGAGTTTAACTCATAGAATCATCTATTACAACGTCCTTCCTGTCGAAGACTACTTCAGCTTCAATCGCAACAATACACGAGCACACAATAGATTTAAGCTTAATGTGAACAGCTCCAATCTTGATTGCAGAAAATATGACTTCAGAAACAGAGTTGTTAATGCCTGGAATGCACTACCTGACTCTGTGGTCTCTTCCCAAAATCCCAAAATCTTTAACCAAAGACTATCTACTATTGACCTCACCCCATTCCTAAGAGGTCTATAAGGGGCATGCATAAGAGCACAAACATGCCTACCGTTCCTGTCCTATTGTTTCCTTTCATTATATCCAATTTCGTATAGTTATTACATACTTATGGTTATTTATATGCTTATATACCGTATAGTTATTTCATGCTTATGCTTATATATACTGTTGTGACAAATAAATAAATAAATAAATAAAAATAAATAAAACTTGCTAACCGAGACAGTTGTTCAGGGAATGTTGCCCCATTTTGCAGCTTTTCTTGCCACAGCTGTTAAGGGAATCAATGCAGTGGTTTAGCGAGTAACCCAGTTGTTAAGTGAATCTGGTTTCCCAATTGACTCTGCTTGTCGGAAGGCTGCCAAAGTTTATCAAAAGTGACCTCGGGACACAGCAACTGTCATAAATATGAGTCCGTTGCCAAGCTGTTCTGTCCCCCCCCACCTCACCTAAGAAAACACAAGCACCGAAGGATGTCTGCAATTTATTTACAAGTTAGCCTGGTTTCCTTTGGCAGAGGAAAGTTCTGGCAGCTGCTCTCCAAGTGCCTGCCAAGTTTCTTATCAAGAGTCAGCGTGTTTACAGTCCATTTGTCAGCCTCCACTCCAAACTTCGTATCTCTTTGTACTCCTTATATTCAGTTGTTAGATAGCATGGGATTGTATTTCTAATGTAAATAGCTATTGGATTCAAGTTAAGTAGAGAGGGCCCTTTAAGAGTGTCGGTCTGACATAATTAAGGTGGGAGGGAAGATTAATGTTTTGAATTCAACAGGAATGTTCGAGCGCGAACTCTAACGGACATTGCATTCCTGATATGATTGACAACCAGAGACCTGTGGAAGAAGATTACCACGGGACCCCGGGAAGGAGCTGGCATTGACCAGACCTGATGACCTTTATAAAGAGGAGGGAGGAATAGGGTGATACAGATTGTTAGCCATATTTTGTCTCAGATTCAACTTAGCACTGCTGCTATCCAGATGTAACTAGTAAAAGTACTTTCCTTTATTTGCAAATGAAGTCAAGGTGTATTCTTTCCTGGTTATAATCAGAGGCAGCCTGACACCGTTGCCGGAGCAACCAGGAGTCTAAAGAATGGTCAAGAGTTACTCACGAAAATCCAAGCCTTAAATCCAAAAACTGTCTGAAGCTCACATGATACAGTTCACTCTTAGTAGCTTTTGTCCGTCACGAGGGCCCGATGGCAACCCTACCTGCTTTTATCCCCTGTGGGGTGTGGCTCAGTGACTCAGCACACACTCTGGGCCTGCCACACCTCTCCCTCTGCTGCGCACGCCTCTCTTTCCGACGCTGCCTAGGGTCAATTCAGGATTGATCCCCCTCGTCCTCTATCTGTGGGGGCTCTGACACGCCTTCTTCCTGGCCTTCCGCCGGCACTTGAGGCGTTGCCAGGAAGGAGGGACCTGGAGAGGGAGGCCTTGTCGGCTCGTCTCCCTCAGTCTCTGAGTCATCCTCCTCCATGAGGACAGGCTCAGGGGCCGGAGTCATAACACAAGCATCTGACTCTTGATCACATGACCCCGGGATGCTGCAATAGTCGTAAGTGTGAAAATGGATCGTAAGTCGCTTTTTTTTTTGGTTGTAACTTTGAATGGTCACTAAACGAACGGTTATAAGTCAAGGACTACCTGTAGCTTAGATTTTTTACCATATTTCTCCTGTTGAAGGAGTGGTGGTAGCAGAGGGTGTCCCAAACAACAGATTTTATCTTAAACCCTAGAACAGTGATGGTGAACCTTTTTGGTACCAAGTTCCCAAACCATAACGTGTGTGCATGTGATGTATGTGTGAGTGCCGGAACGCCGGAAACTGAAGACCAGCTGACCGGTGCGCACATGCCTGTTTTTTGGCTGGAAATGGCCCAAAAATGGCCTGAAAATGGCCCAGAAATGGCCTGAAAAACGGCCTGGAAACAGCCTGTAAACGGCCTGAAAAACAGCCTGAAAATGTCCTGAAAATGTCCTGAAAATGTCCTGAAAAACATCCTGGAAATGTCCTGGAAATGGCCTGAAAAACGTCCTGGAAATAGCCTGGAAATGGTCTGAAAAATGGCCCAGAAATGGCCTCAAAAATGGCCTTGAAACGGCCTGAAAAACAGCCTAAAAATGGCTCAGAAATGGCTCAAAAATGGCCTGGAAATGGCCTGAAAAATGGCCTGAAAACATCCTGGGAATGGCCCAAAAACGGTCCAGAAATGGCCCAAAAAATGGCCTGAAAAATGGCCTGGAAATGGCCCGAAAAACATCATGAAAATGGCTCAGAAATGGCCCCAAAACAGCCTGAAAATGGCCTGAAAAACAGCTCGGAAATGGCCCCAAAAACTTCTGAAAACGTCCTGGAAACAGCCTGAAAAACGGCCTGAAAACAGCCTGAAAATAGCCCAGAAATGGCCTGAAAAACGGCCTGAAAACTGCTCAGAAATGGCCCAAAAAATGGCCCATCACCAGCCGACGGTGAGTTCTAGTCCCATTTTAGGCATGAAAGCCAACTGATTGACTTTAGCCCAATCACCAGGAGACGGTGAGTTCTAGTCCCATCTTAGGCATGAAAGCCAACTGGGTGATTCTCGATCAGTTTCACACTCTTATAGCCCAACCCACCTCACAGGGTTTGTTATGTATTAACAGTTGTGCCTTTAAATATTTGAGCGGGAAATCAGCACGTTGCTGATTGGACGAAGCCTCCAGCAGAACTGTATAAAAGGAGAGGTTTTTGCCCCAGCCGGTTGCTGGGTTCACCCTATATTAAAGAGCTGTTGTCACTACCCTGGTCTCCAGCCTCGTTACTTCCCGAACTTAACATTGGCGACGAGGATGGGATCTCGAGGCTAAGGAGAACCAGAACCGAGCTGAAGCACGCTAGTCCCGAACCCAGCAAACTCAGGGCAGAAACGCGGAAATGGCAAACGCGCCACCCGCACCGCATAACCCGGCAAGGAGAAATGGGGAACATATATGACCCGTTTGAAAGCTTTCTAAAGCCAACGAACTACAGGATCCTGATAACCGCAAACGGGCTTACTTCCTAAGCCATTGCGGGCCGGAGGTAATCGAGATTGGGGAAGCCCTGGCAGAGCCAACGCCGATACAATCGGTATCGTGGCCGACTCTGCAGACTTTGCTGAAAAACCATTTCGCACCGACGCCGTCCAAATACGTGCAGCGGTTCGAATTCGGAGAAACGGACAGATGGAGGCGAGTCCGCCGGTGACTACATGGCGCTAAGAAAGGCGTCCAAGGACTGCGGATACCGAGACTTAGGCGTGCTACTCGAGCAACTCATCCGAGGGGTCAAGGACATCCGTTCGGCGGCGACTGCTAGCCAGGAGCAACCTGACACTAGCCACCGCTCTGGGCGAGGCCAGAGCACACGAAATGTCTACTAAAGCAGCAGAGACTCTGCAAAAGCCTCTTCAATCCAAGGCGGCGCAAAGCCAACGCCAGTACACCAGGAGGAGATTCAGTCCGAATCCGAAGGTGAGGCGAGGATGAGGAAGGGTCTGCCGGACCGAGAAACGCGACACTGAGGACCGTGGCGAGTGCGGAAGCTGCGGAGGGCAGCATCAGCGCCAACGCTGCAGGTTTAAAGACGCAACATGCGGCGGTGTGGGAAGAAAGGACACTTAGCTCAGGTTTGCAGAGCGGCCCAACCTTCCCGCCGAAAATTCAAATCGTAATCAAACGCGGAACCGGAAAGGCGGCCGCGATTGGTTCAAACAAGAAAGGCGAGTCTAACCAAACGACTGTCATTATAGGCGCGCCTCAACCAAAGTGGAAAGAAGATTTTCACAAAGCCCAAGATCGAGAGTACGGTGCAGGCTTGAAGTAGACACGGGATCAGCGATCACCATCATGTCCTGGGACACCCTGGCGAAGTCGCTGCCGTCCGTCGCGAGCGCCATCTGCAAGCACAGCGGCTACGAGTGCACGACTACCAGGGAATCGCATCCCTGTTCGAGGGACCACCTCCGTCCGAGTCGAGCACGGCCTCACAAAAGACCCTGCCCATCACGATCGTCGAAGGAACTCTGCCCAGTCTGTTGGGACTAGACTGGTTTCGTGCCCTGGGCATGGGGTGACTGGCATCTACAGAAGTGACTGCAATTTGAAAGACATTCTCTTTAACGAGTTCGAAGATGTCTTCAAGGACTGCCTGGGCAAGTACAAGGGACCCCTATTTCCTTCAACTTAGACCCCAGGTAGCCCCCATTAGGCTTAAGGCGAGGAGAGTCCCTTTGCCCTAAAACCAAAATTGATAAGGAGCTGGACAAGCTCATAAATCAGGGGTTTTGGTGCCAGTCGATCACGCAAAGTGGGAGACGCCAATCGTCACCCCATCAAATCGGACGGGTCAATTAGAATTTGCGCTGACTACAAGGCGACGCTTAACAAAGCCTTACAGAAAAGCGCACTGCCCCCGTAGTGCAACATTTATTGCACTCCTTGGGGCAAGGGCAAGTCTTTGCAAAGTTAGACTTGGCCCAAGCCTACCAACAACTGCCAGTAGACGCCCAGCAAGCCCAAACGACAGACGCACAGGGGGCATTCAAGTGCACCCGATTGCAATTTGGGGTTAGTGTGGCACCAGGGCTGTTCCAAAACCTGATGGAACGACTACTGCAAGGGCTCCCAGGGTAGTTCCTACTGATGATGTCCTAATTTCAGGGAAAACATGGAGGAATTGGGGAGAAAGGTCTTGAGCATTTTCCGGACAGCCGGATTAAAAGTCAAGACAAATAAATGTCAGATAGGGGTCGAATCGGTCGATTTCTTGGGCTACCGGATAGACAAGAAAGGAATTCACCCTACTGAGAGCAAAGTTAAGGCAATTAGGAAGGCTCCAGCGCCCAAAAACAAAGCAGAGCTGCAGGCATTCCTGGATTGGTTAATTTTACGCGGTCTTTTAAAGAACAAAGCAACTGCTATGGAACCGCTGCATAGGCTCTTAGGAAAAATACTGTTTGGTCTTGGGAAAGTCAGAAAATAGGGCTTTTGAAGCAGTAAAGAACCTGCTCTCAAGTGATAGCCTGCTCATCCAATATCACGACTCACTACCCCTAGTGCTGGTTTATGCGCGCCCCTTATGGGGTGGGGCTGTACTCAGCCATAGACTTCCAAACGCACAGAAGCCCCTATAGCGTTCTACTCTAGAACGATGTCCTCCCAGAGAGGAACTACAGCCAATTAGACAAAGAAGCATTAGCCATTGTATCAGGGGTCAAAAATTCCATGAGTATGTCTTTGGGCGGAATTTTGAAATCGTGACTGACCACAGACCGTTACTGGGATTACTGGCTGGCGATCGCCAACGCCTGTGGCACTTTCGCCACGCTTGACTCGATGGACTATATTTTAGCCGCTTACTCACAAGCTGCAGCATCGACCGGGAAAGAAGTGGGGCATGCAGACGATTGAGCCGATGCCCACTGCCAGGGGCGATCAAGACCCCACTCCGGGACACCCATCCTCCTTATTGACTCGTTGACTCTGGCCCAGTCACATCAAAGGAAGTGGCTCGGCATCATACCGACATTGTGTTAAGGACTGTACTCGGTTGGGTACAGAGAGGGGCTGCGCCGTAACGGTTCAAAGAATTTGTTAAGAAACGTGATGAGCTCTCGGCTCAAGTTATGGGGTGATCGTGTAATAATTCCTGTTAAGTTAAGGGTATTGGACCTCCTCCATGAGGGTCACCCAGGCATCGTAAGGATGAAGGGGTTAGCTAGAAGCTATGTATGGTGGCCACTCATGGACGCAGAGATTGCTGAGAGGGTAGGGAAATGCCAAGCTTGCCAAGAATCCAGACCGCTACCCCAACAGCCCCAGTCAGAGAATGGGAAAAGCCCCAAGGGCCTTGGTCAAGAATCCACATTGACTTTGCTGGCCCTTTCACGGCCAAACGTTCCTAGTGGTGGTGGACGATTTTCCAAATGGTTAGAGATCATACTTATGAAGTCCACCACAGCCGAAGCCCAAACGATTGTGACGCACAGGGGGGCATTCAAGTGCACCCGATTGCAATTTGGGGTTAGTGTGGCACCAGGGCTGTTCCAAAACCTGATGGAACGACTACTGCAAGGGCTCCCAGGGGTAGTTCCCTACTTCGATGATGTCCTAATTTCAGGGGAAAACATGGAGGAATTGGGGGAACGGTTAAGAAAGGTCTTGAGCATTTTCCGGACAGCCGGACTAAAAGTCAAGACAAATAAATGTCAGATAGGGGTCGAATCGGTCGATTTCTTGGGCTACCGGATAGACAAGAAAGGAATTCACCCTACTGAGAGCAAAGTTAAGGCAATTAGGAAGGCTCCAGCGCCCAAAAACAAAGCAGAGCTGCAGGCATTCCTGGGATTGGTTAATTTTTACGCGGTCTTTTTGAAGAACAAAGCAACTGCTATGAACCGCTGCATAGGCTCTTAGGAAAAATACTGTTTGGTCTTGGGAAAGTCAGAAAATAGGGCTTTTGAAGCAGTAAAGAACCTGCTCTCAAGTGATAGCCTGCTCATCCAATATCACGACTCACTACCCCTAGTGCTGGTTTGCGCGTCCCTTATGGGGTGGGGCTGTACTCAGCCATAGACTTCCAAACGGCACAGAAGCCCCTATAGCGTTCTACTCTAGAACGATGTCCTCCCAGAGAGGAACTACAGCCAATTAGACAAAGAAGCATTAGCCATTGTATCAGGGGTCAAAAATTCCATGAGTATGTCTTTGGGCGGAATTTTGAAATCGTGACTGACCACAGACCGCTACTGGGATTACTGGCTGGCGATCGCCAACGCCTGTGGCACTTTCGCCACGCTTGACTCGATGGACTATATTTTAGCCGCTTACTCATACAAGCTGCAGCATCGACCGGGAAAAGAAGTGGGGCATGCAGACGATTGAGCCGATGCCCACTGCCAGGGGCGATCAAGACCCCACTCCGGGACACCCATCCTCCTTATTGACTCGTTGACTCTGGCCCAGTCACATCAAAGGAAGTGGCTCGGCATCATACCGACATTGTGTTAAGGACTGTACTCGGTTGGGTACAGAGGGGCCGCTGCGCCGGGCGAACGGTTCAAAGAATTTGTTAAGAAACGTGATGAGCTCTCGGCTCAAGGGGGTGCCTGTTATGGGGTGATCGTGTAATAATTCCTGATAAGTTAAGGGAAGGTATTGGACCTCCTCCACGAGGTCACCCAGGCATCGTAAGGATGAAGGGTTAGCTAGAAGCTATGTATGGTGGCCACTCATGGGCGCAGAGATTGCTGAGAGGGTAGGGAAATGCCAAGCTTGCCAAGAGTCCAGACCGCTACCCCCAACAGCCCCAGTCAGAGAATGGGGAAAAGCCCCAAGGGCCTTGGTCAAGAATCCACATTGACTTTGCTGGCCCTTTCACGGCCAAAAGCGTTCCTAGTGGTGGTGGACGATTTTCCAAATGGTTAGAGATCATACTTATGAAGTCCACCACAGCCGAAGCAGTAATCGCAACCCTCGCCACCTATTCGCAACTCACGGGTTGCGGACACTCTGGTGTCCGACAATGAGCCCCAATTCACGGCAGCCCAGTTTGAAGAGTACCTGGCAGAGGAAAGTTCTGGCAGCTGCTCTCCAAGTGCCTGCCAAGTTTCTTATCAAGAGTCAGCGTGTTTACAGTCCATTTGTCAGCCTCCACTCCAAACTTCGTATCTCTTTGTATTCCTTATATTCAGTTGTTAGATAGCATGGGATTGTATTTCTAATGTAAATAGCTATTGGATTCAAGTTAAGTAGAGAGGGCCCTTTAAGAGTGTTGGTCTGACATAATTAAGGTGGGAGGGAAGATTAATGTTTTGAATTCAACAGGAATGTTCGAGCGCGAACTCTAACGGACATTGCATTCCTGATATGATTGACAACCAGAGACCTGTGGAAGAAGATTACCACGGGACCCCGGGAAGGAGCTGGCATTGGACCAGACCTGATGACCTTTTGCGAAAGAGGAGGGAGGAATAGGGTGATACAGATTGTTAGCCATATTTTGTCTCAGATTCAACTTAGCACTGCTGCTATCCAGATGTAACTAGTAAAAGTACTTTCCTTTATTTGCAAATGAAGTCAAGGTGTATTCTTTCCTGGTTATAATCAGAGGCAGCCTGACACCGTTGCCGGAGCAACCAGGAGTCTAAAGAATGGTCAAGAGTTACTCACGAAAATCCAAGCCTTAAATCCAAAAACTGTCTGAAGCTCACATGATACAGTTCACTCTTAGTAGCTTTTGTCCGTCACGAGGGCCCGATGGCAACCCTACCTGCTTTTATCCCCTGTGGGGTGTGGCTCAGTGACTCAGCACACACTCTGGGCCTGCCACACCTCTCCCTCTGCTGCGCACGCCTCTCTTTCCGATGCTGCCTAGGGTCAATTCAGGATTGATCCTCCTCGTCCTCTATCTGTGGGGGCTCTGACACGCCTTCTTCCTGGCCTTCCGCCGGCACTTGAGGCGTTGCCAGGAAGGAGGGACCTGGAGAGGGAGGCCTTGTCGGCTCGTCTCCCTCAGTCTCTGAGTCATCCTCCTCCACAAGGACAGGCTCAGGGGCCGGAGTCATAACACAAGCATCTGACTCTTGATCACATGACCCCGGGATGCTGCAATAGTCGTAAGTGTGAAAAAGGATCGTAAGTCGCTTTTTTTTTTGGTTGTAACTTCGAATGGTCACTAAACGAACGGTTATAAGTCAAGGACTACCTGTAGCTTAGATTTTTTACCATATTTCTCCTGTGGAAGGAGTGGTGGTAGCAGAGGGTGCCCCAAACAACAGATTTTATCTTAAACCCTAGAACAGTGATGGTGAACCTTTTTGGCACCAAGTTCCCAAACCAGAACGTGTGTGCATGTGATGTGTGTGTGTTAGCGCCGGAATGCCGGAAACTGAAGACCAGCTGGCCGGGGCACACATGCATGTTTTTTGGCCCGAAAATGGCCTGAAAATGGCCCAGAAATGGCCTGAAAAACGGCCTGGAAACAGCCTGGAAATGGCCTGAAAAACAGCCCGAAAATGGCCTGAAAATGGCCTGAAAAACATCCTGGAAATGTCCCGGAAATGGCCTGAAAAACGTCCTGGAAATAGCCTGGAAATGGTCTGAAAAATGGCCCAAAAATGGCCCAAAAATGGCCTCGAAACGGCCTGAAAAACAGCCTGAAAATGGCCTGGAAATGGCCCGAAAAACAGCATGAAAATGGCTCAGAAATGGCCCAAAAACGGCCTGAAAATGGCCTGAAATGGCCCAAAATGGCCCAAAACGGCCTGAAACAGCCTGAAATGGCCCAAAACGGCCTGAAACAGCCTGAAAATGGCCTGAAATGGCCCAAAACGGCCTGAAATAGCCTGAAATGGCCCAGAAATGGCCCAAAACGGCCTGAAATAGCCCAGAAATGGCCCAAAACAGCATGAAAATGGCTCAGAAATGGCCTGAAAACAGGCTGAAATGGCCCAGAAATGGCCCAAAATGGCCCAGAAATGGCCCAGAAATGGCCCAGAAATGGCCTGAAAACAGCCTGAAATGGCCCAGAAATGGCCTGAAAACAGCCTGAAATGGCCCAGAAATGGCCCAAAACAGCATGAAAATGGCTCAGAAATGGCCTGAAATGGCCTGAAAAACGGCCTGAAAACAGGCTGGAAATGGCCTGAAATGGCCTGAAAACAGCCTGAAATGGCCCAAAACGGCCTGAAATAGCCAGAAATGGCCTGAAAATGTCCTGGAAATGGCCTGAAATGGCCTGAAAACAGCCTGAAAATGGCCTGAAAACAGCTGAAAACTGCTTAGAAATGGCCTGAAATGGCCTGAAAAACAGCTGAAAACTGCTTAGAAATGGCCCGAAAAATGGCCAATCACCAGCCGACGGTGAGTTCTGGTCCCATTTTAGGCATGAAAGCCAACTGGGTGATTCTCGATCAGTTTCACACTCTTATAGCCCAACCCACCTCACAGGGTTGTTGTTGTTGTGAGGAAAATAGGTGCAGGAAGAAATAGTAGCTATGTTTACTGCACTGAGTTATTTATAAATTAATAAATAAATAAAATAAATAAAACACGTCTCTCTCTTCTTTTTTTTTTGGTGTGTAACAGAGTCTCCCATCTGTTAATCAAGCTAGATTGACACCCAACCTGGTCACATTCCAGGAGCTTGTTAACCTCTGAAGTGCAGAAAGCACTAAAAGTATGACAACTCCAAATTATTTGTGGTTTGGAACTTGCCAGTTGTTTATTTGTCATATATATTTTTTTAATCACGATCTTTTTGTTGCATTCTTACATGCTTTCTGTTTTAGGATGCTAACTGCCGGGCCTTTTTTTGTCAACCACGTACCTAACTGCCATAAATAACGACAACGCATAAATAAAATACAGAATCACCCCAAGCTACAGGCTGTGTCTCAAACCCTCGCATTGCATTCTTATCCATCTTTGGGGCGTGCAAAACTTTCATTTAATGCACCGCGGGGTTTGCACAATCTCTCAGCCATAAATTTCCATCGGAATCCTGCTTGGGGGAACCAGAGATAGCAGCATAAGTTTTCTGCCAAAAAAATATATGGTTTGCTTGTTTTCCTAACCTAGTTGCAGAACTAATAATTTCATAAAGGTGTTAAGAACAGCATTTCTTAATTGTGTGCAGTTTTCATATGGGTGGACTTCAATTCCCAGATTTCCCCAGCCAGCAATTGCTGGCTGGGGAATTCTGGGAGTTGAAGTCCACCCATATGAAAACTGCCACAAGTGAGAAACACACGGGTGTAAAAGAACAGGAACGAACCACTTAATCCTTGGTGTGTAATTCATTTCATGCATAACTCGTTTTTCAAATCATAGGACAAACTACTTTTGTGCCTCGAGGATATCAGAATCACCTTCCGTGTTCAGACTAAGAAATCTGGTTTTATTTTAGTGGGTTACTGAATCTTTCCGGTTGTTGTTTTTTTTTAACCTTTCACATTGCAGTGAAGTTCAGCCATGTGTGAATCGCGTAATCCTGACCTCAGTTCTTGCCTGCCTATGTGGCTAACTTTCTTTATCCACTTGCTAACTGAACTGGCCACCAATCGCAGTTTGTCATAAAACTATAAAAGCTTTCCAGTTACTGGAACAGAGGCAGGACCAGAGGTGGTATTCAGTCGGTTTGTTGTGGTCCGCCAGGAGCCTACGGAGCTGGCAACGGAGTCGGACAGCGATGAGGCTGAGGTGAGGCCAGGGCCATCGGGGAGTGAGGTGCAGACTCCAGAGCCTCCAGAAACTGATAGTAGTGAGGCAGAGGAACAGGAGGAGCCTGTTCCTAATGCACGCATGAGAAGAACTGCCAGAAGGCAAGAGCAGCTAAAGCAAAGAGGACGACTCAGGAGTAAGGGCAAGAGATGATTGGCCCCTCCCAAAAGGCTTAAAACAGACCAGCAACTACATTTGGGCTTTGCCGGAAAACAATGTTGGTAGCTTTGTCTTCTGCTTCATCTACGTCTTGCATTTATTTTTTGTGACTTCTGAACGTTTGCCAAGAAAGGCCATTGGCAGTTTGCCTAATTGGACCAAGGTTTGCGATAGGACTGAGAAATTTGTGTGGGGACGAATTTGCTTTAATTTGATTTGAACGATGCTGGGAATGAAGTAATTCTCAGCTGTTTGAATAAAATTTGTTTGTTTTTTCACTGAGTTTCCTACTACCTACTTGGGCCTGGGTCACAACACGGTTCAACCGGTTCAGACAAACTGGTAGCGGAGAGAGTAGGTAGCAACAAAATGTGAAACCCACCGCTGGACAGGACCAGACAATGGATGCGATGGACCCATTTTCTGTCCGTTTGTGAACTGTGCCACCCACACCAATCTTCCTTTTCCTGAGTCAAGCTGTGAGGAAGAGATGATGCGAAATCTCTGGCTGGGTTCACACAAGGAGGGTAACAGGCCTGGGAGTTGTGTTTCTACGACACGCTAAGCTCGGTTGAGATTAAACCGAATTAAATTTTGTATATGTGTGTCTTAGCATATATACAGTATAAGCCAAGTTCGTCATTTGTGATTTTCAATGACCCCGGAAAACGTGTTAATTCAGTAAACTAATGTGTTGCGTGAAAGCAAATTTATACAAATAGGTTATCAAGCCAAGCAGTTGCATTTGTGCAACCTGATAAGGTCCGTCCTTCCTTCCTTTCCTTTCCTTTCCTTTCCTTTCCTTTCCTTTCCTTTCCTTTCCTTTCCTTTCCTTTCCTTTCCTTTCCTTTCCTCTCCTCTGCTCTTTCCCTTCCCTTCCCTTTTCTTTCTCTTTCCTTCCATTTCCTTCCTTCCTTCCTTCCTTCTTTTTTCTTTCTTTCTTTCTCTCACTTTCTCTCTCTCCCTCCCTTCATTATCCTGTCTCTCTTTCCTTCCTTCCTTCCTTCCTTCCTTCCTTCCTTCCTTCCTTCCCTTTCCCTCCTTTCTTTTCCCTTCCCTTCCCTTCCCTTCCCTTCCTTCTTTCCTTCCTTCCTTCCTTTCTTCTTTCTCTCTCTCTCTCTCCCTTCTCCCTCCCTCCCTCCCTCCCTCCCTTCCTTTTATTTATTTATCCTGCCTTTATTATTTTATTAAAAACACAAGGTGGTGAACATTTATTATGACCCTTTTCATTTTTTACGCACAACAACCCTGTGAGGTGGGTTGCGCTGAGAGGGAGTGATTGGTCCAAAGTCACCCAACTGGCTTTCATGCCTAAGGCGGGACTAGAACTCACCGTCTCCTGGTGATTGGTCCAAAGTCACCCAACTGGCTTTCATGCCTAAGGCGGGACTAGAACTCACTGTCTCCTGGTGATTGGCCCAAAGTCACCCAATTAGTTTTCATGCCTAAGGCAGAACCAGAACTCACAGTCTCCTGGTAATTGGCCCAAAATCACCAAATAATAAATATATATTATTTAGTTGAGTCATTCTGTGTTTGTTCTTATAAATTTTGCTGGTCATTGGCTGAATAAATATTATTCTTTTATTGATTGAGCTTATGCACATAAGCCCAGTTAGTTATTCCCTGTGTTCTATGACCTCATGTAGTGGCAATGTGGACTGAATCATTGTGAGTGACATATTTCGATGTTAAAGTTATACAGATAGTCCTTAGACAACCCTTCATTTAGTGACCGTTCAAAGCTAAAACGACACTCAAAAAAGCGACTTAAAACTGTTCCTCGCACTTACGACTATGACAGCATCCTCACCTCAGAATTTGGGTGCTTGGCAACCAGCTTCTCTTTACAACGGTTGCAACCTCCTAGAATCAGACGATGCAAATTTCTGACCTTCCCAGCCAGCTTCTGACAAGCAAAGTCAATGGGGGAAAACCGGGTTCGCTTAATGACCATATGATTCATTTAATAACCGCAGTGATTCGCTTGACAACCATGGCAAGAAAAGGTCACACAATTGGGTATGGCGCACTTAACAATCGCCTTGCTTAGCAACTGAAATCCTGGTCTCAATTGTGGTCATAGGTCGAGGACTACCTAAAGCTTCTCACCACCATTAACTCCAGTTCTTATTTTAGTCCCTGGAATTAAACCAGGCAGAAAGAAGAGAGACAAAAAACGCAATGCTAGTTATTTGGAAGGCTAAGCCCCCTCATGATTTAACAAAAGGTGGGTTATTGTCGTGTCCCACTCCTCCTCTGACAGCTGAGTCGGGGAAGTCCGTATCAAGTGTGCCTCTGCAGCTCTGCCAAAGTCCTATCAGAGTCCTCAGGGCAGGCAGGAATCCAAGGTGTGACTTCAGCAATCCAGATTAGACTTTGCCTGACTCAGAGAATGCCAGAAAGCAGATCCTTTATATAGGCCATGGGGTGTGGCTCCATGACTCAGCACTTATCCAGGCCTGCCCCTCCCTTCCTTTTGCTGACGTCGCCTCTCCATTCTCCGGAAGCGTGGATCTATCCATTGCATCGTTTCGTCTCCAGCTGTTGGTAATCCCAACTCGTGGCTGGCTTCAGGCACACATGCTATTGGAGGGAGGTTTGTTTGTTTGGTTTGTCCGGGCATGGTGCCAGGGCTGGGGGCTGGAGGCATGCCAGGACATTCTTCAGCACTATCAGCGTCCGGCAGGAGATAAGAGGGGCCCGGCTGCGGCGGGGTGTGTGTGAGCGAAGCACAACAGTTATCCCTTCACAATTGCGACATACAACAGTCCGCTTAGTGACACACAACAGTCCTTGATGTACAACGGTTCGCTTAGAGACTGTTTGAAGTGACCATTTTTCACACTTACGACCGTTGCTGCATTCCCCCATGGTCACGTGATTTACATTCAAATGCTTGACAACTGACTCACGTTTAAGACGGGGCTGCCGTGTCCCGGGGTCACGCGATCCTCTTTTGAGACCTTCTGACAAGCAAAGTCGACGGGGAAGCCAGATTCACTCAACAACCGCGTGACTCATTTAACAAACGTGGCAAGAAAAGTCATAAAGCAGGGCAAAAGCCATTGAACAAATGTCTCACTTAACAACAGAAATGTTGGGCTCAATTGTGGTCGTAGGTCAAGGACTACCTGTATTCTTGTATCAGAAAGGACTGGAAAAAAACTTTTCTGGAAAGATCTGGAAACCAACGCCAAAAAAAATCCTTGAGGGAGATGGGCGGTTCGGAACTATGAAATATAAATAAATTTAAAATAAAAGAGGAGAAATGGGTCTAATAAATTTGGAAAGAGGGAATTGGGGTACAACCCCTGTTTATTCTCCTCTAAAGACCTTGTTGTTTTTTTCCAAACTGGCAACTTTAAGATGGGTGGACTTCAAAGCTGGCTGGGGAATTCTGGGAGTTGAAGCCCTCCCATCTTAAAGTCTGCTGGGTGGGGAATTCTGGGAGTTGAGGCCCATCCATCTTAAAGCAAAGCTGGCTGGGGAATTCTGGGAGTTGAAGCCCACCCATCATAAAGCAAAGCTGGCTGGGGAATTCTGGGAATTGAAGCCCTCCCATCATAAAGCAAAGCTGGCCGGGGAATTCTGGGAGTTGAAGCCCACCCATCATAAAGCAAAGCTGGCCGGGGAATTCTGGGAGTTGAAGCCCTCCCATCTTAAAGCCTGCTGGGTGGGGAATTCTGGGAGTTGAGGCCCATCCATCTTAAAGCAAAGCTGGCTGGGGAATTCTGGGAGTTGAAGCCCATCCATCTTAAAGCAAATCTGGCTGGGGAATTCTGGGAATTGAAGCCCACCCATCATAAAGTAAAGATGGCTGGGGAATTCTGGGAGTTGAAGCCCACCCATCTTAAAGCAAAACTGGCTAGGGAATTCTGGGAGTTGAAGCCCTCCCATCTTAAAGCAAAGCTGGCCGGGGAATTCGGGAGTTGAAGCCCACCCATCTTAAAGCCTGCTGGGTGGGGAATTCTGGGAATTGAAGCCCTCCCATCATAAAGCAAAGCTGGCTGGGGAATTCTGGGAGTTGAAGCCCATCCATCTTAAAGCAAAGCTGGCTGGGGAATTCTGGGAATTGAAGCCCACCCATCATAAAGCAAAGCTGGCCGGGGAATTCGGGAGTTGAAGCCCACCCATCTTAAAGAAAAGCTGATTAGGGAATTCTGGGAGTTGAAGCCCACCCATCTTAAAGCAAAACTGGCTAGGGAATTCTGGGAGTTGAAGCCCTCCCATCATAAAGCAAAGCTGGCCGGGGAATTCTGGGAGTTGAAGCCCACCCATCATAAAATTGTCAACTTGGAGAAATAATGCTCTAGAGGGGAAATAAACCTACATTTGAGCCACCAGGACAAAGGTTTTCTTCTTGACCCAGTGGTCATAGCTGCTTGCGAAGCTAAACAAAGTGATGACATGATCAATTGTCCTACATGGGGACAACACTCTTGAAACAATTAACAATCCACGATGCCCCAGCAGTGAGAATTCCACACCCGGGTACACATGGCTCCTCATTTCCTTGTTCTTCCCAGGATTGCGGGCTCGCACCCTCCTCTTCTCTTCTGTCTGCACAGTTTTTGGCTGAAACCTCGCATTCTTCTTGCTGGCTTCCCCCGGCCGCCCTCGCCTAGTCTTCCAAGTTGTGCGGTGGTTGTGTAACGTGGACAAACCATTTGCGACGAGCCAGGCGGCGACCGCCAGACATGTTCCACAACATCACTTTGCGATGCGCCAGGCCTTACAGCCACCTGGTTATGTCCAGGAGGTTTTGTTCTCGGACACACTCTGGGGGCTCGGACGAAGGACATGCACACCCGAATGGCGAGAGACCTCTGCCTACTTAATTTAATATATAAAAGGGATATTTACGAAGCGCGTGAGCACACACGCAGAAAAACTCACACACATGCACACTGGATGGAAAATGTTCATGGATTCCATATGGGAACACACACACACACACTGGCCAGTGGAGAGCAGCCAACGAGAGAAAGAGGTGGTTGGTTTTGTGCATGTGTTTGTGTGTGTTTTCAAAGCCACATTCCTCAAAAAGTGATGGCTGGAGCGCTTCCCAGAAGGGCTCCATTATAGCTTGGACCCGTTTTTTTTGTTTTTCTTGATGGATTTCAACGCCAGCAAAAATTGCAAGGCTTTGCCAGGGTTTTACCCCCACAAGCTGAAGAGGTTCTCTTGTTTGAGTTGGAGCCCATATCTTTCCCCCCACCCCAGAACCCGAGTCAAGATAGGAGTTGTGTGTATGAGAAGACGTGGAAAAATGAAAAATTACCATCGCGAGATGAAATTATTAGGAAAATGATGGAGTGCGCAGAAATTGACTTTAGAAATTAGAGAACAAGAGGATAAACAATTCTATAAGATATGGGATCTCTTTTACCAATGGTTAGAAGGGGAATTATGTTAAAAGGAATTAAGAAAGAATAGAATAGAATTTATTGGCCAAGTGTGATTGGACACACAAGGAATTTGTTTTGGTGCATATGCTCTCAGTGTACATAAAAGAAAAGAAAAAAAAACCTTCATCAAAGGTACAACATTTACAACACAAATGATGGTCATAGGTTGCAATTTAACCCTTAGTGATAGCAACAAAAAGTTACAGTCATACATTCATAAGTGGAAAGAGATTGGTGATGAAAACGATGAGAAGATTAATAGTAGTGTAGATTTAGTAAATAGTTTGACATTGTTGAGGGAATTATTTGTTTAGCAGAGTGATGGCCTTCGGGGAAAAACTGTTCTTGTGTCTAGTTGTGTTCTAGTTGTTCTGGTGTGCAATGAATATATTAGAATATAGGGAAATGTTTAAACTACATACCGTATATACTCGAGTATAAGCCGAGTTTTTCAGCACGTTTTTTGTGCTGAAACGTGATCTTATACTCGGGTCTCTGACTTATACTCGAGTTTTTTTTTAAGCCCTCGGCTTATACTCGATATATCGGCTTATACTCGAGTTTTTTTTTTCTTTTTTCACATTTTACCGGACGGGGAAGCCCTGCGGTGCAGTGAGAGGGCGGGCGGGGAGCCGCCAGCCTTCTCAGCTGAGGAGGAGGTTTCAACCGGTAGGTGCCTCATTTCCCACCCTCGGCTTATACTCGAGTCCCCAGTTTACCCCAGTTTTTGGGGTAAAATTGGGGACCTCGGCTTATACTCGGATCGGCTTATATTCGAGTATATACGGTAATTGTTATTAGGGAATGGATTTGAAGATGTGTAATATTAATTTGGAAAGTTGAGTTTAAGGGAGAAATTGAACGTGATAATTAATTAGAATTACTTGATTATAGTTGAGATACATATAATATTGATAAAATGTAAGTTTAGATAAATTAATTGGCATGTATACGGGCACATAGGATTGGGAGTCAACCCATTGACACAATGTATTTGGATTGATGATGATTTTATATATGTTTGTTTGTTAAAAATGAAAAACTTTTGTACAATAAAAAAAAAAGAGAAGACCTGGGAGGTAGTAGAGGACAGATCCTCTCACCCATTTTGTTCTGAATGAGAAGGTGAGTTTCACATAATTTTACCACCAGTTCGCTGTGCACCAAAAATGTAAGCACGGGCGCAGGCATGCCAGCTTCCCTTGTTTGCCTTCCATGCATGCGTGCAGCCTTCCACAAGTGTGCTTTGCTCACATACATGTGTCGTGTCCCACTCCTCCGCTGACGGCCGGGTCGGGGAAATCCGAATCAGGTGTGCTTCTGCAGCTCTGCCAAAGTCCTAGCAAAGTCCTCAGGGCAGGCAGGAGACCAGGAAGTGACTTCAGCAAGATATGTTTAGACTTTGCCTGACTCAGAGAATGCCAGAAAGCAGATCCTTTATATAGGCCATGGGGTGTGGCTCCATGATTCAGCACTTATCCAGGCCTGCCCCTCCCTTCCTTTTGGTGACGTCGCCTATCAATTCTCCGGAAGCGAGGATCTCTCCAGGCTCCAGCTGTTGGTAATCTGAGCTCATGATTGGCTTCACATTCTTCAGGCTCACATGCTGTGGGGGCGGGGTTTAGTTGCTCTATTTGCCTGGGCATGGTGCCAGGACTGGGGACTGAAGGCACGTCAGGCCCTTTGTCTTGCTCGGTCTGTCTGGGCATGGTGCCAGGGCTGGGGCCTGGAGGCATGCCAGGACATTTTTCTGAACTATCAGCGTCCGGCAGGAGATAAGAGGGGCCCGGCTGCGGCAGGGGGAGCGGGCGAGACACAACATACATGGTTGTATGCATGCGCGCAGCTTAAAAAATGTGGCTAAATAGGACGGCATAGCGCCGGGGCGGGTAGGCAAGCACAGCCGCAGGTCGACTCTACCGGTTCATGCGAACCGGTCTGAACCAGCTGTTTACCATCAGTGGTTAAAAAATTCTGAAGTTCACCCATCTTAAAAGTTGCCAACAGACAATACGGGTTTCAGTCAGACAATTCGGATCTGAATGAGAAACCAGACATTTAAGCATCTTCTAGGACAGGGGTATCAAACTCAAGGCTGGATTCGGCCCGCAGGGTGCTTAGATCTGGCCTGCAGGGCTGCCCTGGAAACAGTGAAGGACCGCGGTGCCTCTACCAGCGAAAATGGACCTCAGGAGGGTTATGTGAGGGCCGGGATAGCTCAGGCAATAGAGAAGCCTGTTATTAGAACACAAAGCCTGCAATTACTGCAGGTTCGAGCCCGGCCCAAGGTTGACTCAGCCTTCCACCCTTTATAAGGTAGGTAAAATGAGGACCCAGATTGTTGGGGGGGCAATAAGTTGACTTTGTAAAAAAAATATACAAATAGAATGAGACTATTGCCTTATACATTGTAAGCCGCCCTGAGTCTTCGGAGAAGGGCGGGGTATAAATGTAAACAAACAAACAAAAAAAATGTGTGGTCATCCCCCTCAGCTCCGTTTTTGCTGGCAGAGGATTGCAGGAGGCCGTCGCAGCTGAAAACGGAGCTCGGGAGCCCATTTTTACTGGCAGAATGCTTGGGCCATCACAGGCACTCCTGATACGAGTGATGTTGAGCTGGCCACGCCCTCCATGGTCACACCCACCTCACCCCGCCCCAAGGTCAAACACAACCCTGATGTGGCTCTCAATGAAATCAAGTTTGACATCCCTGTTCTAGGACAAAGGACTTCCTCATTGACCTAGCAGTCACACCTTGCTAAGCAAGGTGAACACAGTATAAATTGTGAGGCCCTCAATGCTCTCTTAAAGAGCTTGGTGGTGGTCTTGCAGACTTTTCATTCATTCAGTACATTGATGATGTTACCTAGTTGGGTCGTGAGACGTCTGCAAGAAAACCAGCTAGCACAGAATAGGTAACAGAATAACAGAGTTGGAAGGGACATTGGAGGTCTTCTAGTCCAACCCCCTGCTCAGGCAGGAGACCCTATATACCACTTCGGACCAATGGTTGTCCAATCTCTTCTTAAAAACCTGCAGTGTTGAACCACCACAGCTTCTGGAGGCAAGTCATTCCACTGGTTAATTGTTCTCACTGTCAGAAAATTTCTCCTTAGTTCTAGGTTGTTCCTCTTCTTGATTAGTTTCCATCTGTTGCTTCTTGTTCTACCCTCAGGTGCTTTGGAGAATAGCTTGACTCCCTCTTCTTTGTGGCAGCCCCTGAGATATTGGAAGACTGCTATCATGTCTCCCCTAGTCCTTCTTTTCATTAAACTAGGCATACTGAGTTCCTGCAACCGTTCTTCATATGGTTTAACCCCCTAGACTCCTAATCATCTTTTTTGTCCCAAAGGTGCTTTTTCAAGAGACATCTGGACTTTCTGGTTTTTAATAATAATAACAATAACAACAGAGTTGGAAGGGACCTTGGAGGCCTTCTAGTCCAACCCCCTGCCCAGGCAGGAAACCCTACATCATCTCAGACAGATGGTTATCCAACATTTTCTTAAAAATTTCCAGTGTTGGAGCATTCACAACTTCTGCAGGCAAGTCGTTCCACTGATTAATTGTTCTAACTGTCAGGAAATTTCTCCTTAGTTCTAAGTTGCTTCTTTTCTTGATCAGTTTCCATCCATTGCTTCTTGTTCTACCCTCGGGTGCTTTAGAGAATAGCTTGACTCCCTCTTCTTTGTGGCAGCCCCTGGAGATATCGGAACACTGCTATCATGTCTCCCCAGTCCTTCTTTTCATTAAACTAGGTATACCGAGTTCCTGCAACCGTTCTTCTTATGTTTTAGCCTCCAGTCCCCTAATCATCTTTGTTGCTCTTCTCTGCACTCTTTCTAGAATCTCAACATCTTTTTTACATCGTGTCGACCAAAACTGAATGCAGTATTCCAAGTGTGGCCTTACCAAGGCATTATAAAGTGGTATTAACACTTCATGTGATCTTGATTCTATCCCTCTGTTTATGCAGCCCAGAACTGTGTTGGCTTTTTTAGCAGCTGCTGCACACAGCTGGCTCATATCTAGCAGATATGAGCCAGCATTTTTATTTGAAGACGTTTCACTTCTCCTCCAAGAAGCTTCTTCAGCTCTGGCTGGATGGTGGGGAATGGAAGGATTTGTACCAGGGGTGAAATGTAAAATTTGTTACTACCAGTTCTGTGGGCGTGGCTTGGTGGGAGCGGTGTAATGTTACTGGGTGGGCGTGGCCAACTTTTTTTTTTACTTTTAAAAGCATTTTTTCTACAACCTTTTCAGCTGAAGAGCTTGTAAAAAAAATGCTTTGAAAGGGTTCTGATGATCCCAGCTGAGTTGCCTGATCGCCAGAACCCTTTAAAAGCATTTTTTTTACAGACTCTTCGGCCGAAGAGCTTATAGAAAACATGCTTTTTAAAGCCTGTGATGATCAGGCAACTCAGCTGGGATTGCCAGAAGAAAAAAAATGCTTTTAAAAGGCTCTGACGATCCCAACTGAGCCGCGCGATTATCAGAGGCTTTTTTTTTACTTTTAAAAGCTTTTTTTCAGCAAAAGAAAAAATGCTTTTAAAAGTTAAAAAAAAAACTTTAATGAACGCGCGGCTCAGCTGGGCATGGATTTTTGCTACTGGTTCTCCAAACCATCCGTTGCCATCGCTACTGGATCGGGCAATCCAGTCCGAACCGGGAGCATTTCATCTCTGATTTGTACTCCTTGCAGACAGCTGGTCATTAGTATTCTTTTAGCTAGTTGTTGAGGCCACCTGAGTTTACCTGTGTCCTCAGGGTCACCTGAGTGGTGCAAATGAGTGTGAAGCCTTCTTGGAACTGCTGAAAGGACGGTGTTGTAGACAGGAGATAGATCCCATTGAGGGAGGGCTGTTCAATTTTGACATAGATGGCCTCTTTGACCCCTCTTTCAAACCAGCGGTCCTCTTTGTCCAAATTGTGGACTTTGCTGTCTTCAAAAGAGTAGCCTTTGTCTTTTAAACGCAGATGGACTGCTCAATCTAGTTCTGATGGGTTTGTTCTCCTATGTTGCTCTTCGCTCCAATGATGGATATGGCACAAGGAGAAGGACCAAAACTGGACGCAGTATTCCAAGTGTGGTCTCAATGGACATGTTGTGCCTCGCCCGCCCTCCTCTCCTCAGCCGGGCCCCTCCCATCTCCTGCTATCTGATTCAGAGTCTGATAATGAAGAGGAACGGCCTGGCTTGCCTCCAGCCCCCAGCCCTGGCACCATGCCCGGACAGAATGTCAGGAATGAGCAAACAAACCTCCCTTCTATGTGTGAGCACGAAGCCAGACACGTGCTAAAATTGCCGGTAGCAGATCAGGAGGAAGGGAGTTCACAGTGGACGGATCCCCGCTTCCGGAGAATTGAGAGGCGACGTCAGCAAAAGGAAGGAGGGGCAGGCCTGGATAAGTGCTGAGTCATGGAGCCACACCCCATGGCCTATATAAAGGATCTGCTTTTTGGCATTCCTTGAGTCAAGCAAAGTCTCATCTGGTTTGCTGAAGTCACACCTTGGATTCCTGCCTGCCCTGAGATATCTGAAAGGGATTTGGCAAAGCTACAGAGGCTTCGTGGCCACGCTTGATACAGACTTCCCAGACCCGGCCGTCGGAGGGGGAGGGGGACACGACAGGGCAGATGGAAAACAGCATGAAGCCCCTGTGGAATATTTCGGGTAGGGTGAAGACTTAGGAGTCCTCCCAAGTGATGCTCCAGTTCAAAAACACGGCAATCTTTCATCTGCACAATTTAGAAACCAAATCTCTAACGTCTGGTATATAGGACAAGAAAGCAACTTATCCCTCCAGATGCTGCCCCCCCAGTTCTACCCCAGCCTTTCACAAGTTAATGGCCTTCCATCTGGGTTGGACCACACAACAGTCTGCTTCCACCCCACCCCATCAGGAAACTTGGGAATTGTGGTCCAACGTCAATGACACCAGACCAGGAAAACAGTTCCAGCTGCTGGGTCGGTATTCTCAACCTTGATGGCTTGAAGATGTGTGGACTTCACCTCCCAGAGGCTTCTGGGAATTCTGGGAGATGAAGTCCACACATTTTCAAGCTGGCAACATGATTAGGTAATATCAATAATGGTTATGTTTGGGAACTTGGGGCTTAATTTTGTGTGTGTGTGTGTGTTTGTGTGATTGGTGTAGTGCACTGTGTTTATGTTTGTTGTGCGTATTATATTTTATCACTGTAATACAATATATTCACACCCTTGAATTCACATTTCATTCTGAGTATTAGGAGCCTTGGTGGCGCAGAGGTTAGAATGCAGTATTGCAGGCTAACTCTGCCAGGAGTTCGATCCTGACCGGCTCAAGGTTGACTCAGCCTTCTATCCTTCTGAGGTCGGTAAAATGAGGAGCCAGATTGTTGGGGGCAATAGGCTGACTCTGTAAACCGCCTAGAGAGGGCTGTAAAGCACTGTAAAACAGTATATAAGTCCAAGTTCTGTTGTCTATTCTGTTCTGTTCTGTTCCGTTCCAATTCTAATTCTAATTTTATTGCCATGGTGGTGCAGCAGTTAGAATGCAGTATTGCAGGCTGACTCTGCCCACAGCCAGCAGTTCGATCCTGACAGGCTAAAGGTTGACTCAGCCCTCCATCCTTCCGAAGTGGGTAAAATGGGGACCCAGATTGTTGGGGGCAATAGGCTAACTCTGTAAACCGCTTAGAGAGGGCTGCGAAGCACTGGGAAGCGGTATATACATAAGTCTAAGTGCTATTTCTATTGCTGTTGTTATTCTTGCAATGCAGTGTCTTTTGTTATTTTATTCTCAGAATGCAGCGTGTTTATATCCCTGAATACAATTTGTCAGAGGGAGGAGACAGGTGAAGATTAGTAACGGATACTTTTAAGCCACACAGTTGCTTTGGATAATGAGAGGGGCGGCATATTGAATGAATGAATGAATGAATGAATGAATGAATGAATGAGCAAGCAAGCATTGTGCATTTTAGGGTTCAAATTCTGTTTTAATTCCAGCTACCAGGTCTGGGCTGCAACATCGAGATGACCACGAGAGGGCAGCAAAGAGTTATTCTAGATTTGCAATTCAGGTAAAGTTCAGGTTTTTAATTGCTGAATTCTTATTGGGGTTCACCGCGTGGATTGTTTTACCTGTCTCATTTTCATTTTCTCCAGGCGGTTTGCCATTGCCTCCTTCCTAGGGCAGAGGGAAAATGACTGACCCGAGATCACCCAAGCTGGCTTTATTTAATTTAATCAGAACAGAGTTGGAGGGGACCTCGGAGGTCTTCTAGTCAATCCCCTGCTCAAGCAGAACCTATATACCATTTCAGACAAATGGCTATCCAGTGTTTTCTTAAAAACCTCCAGGGGTGAAGCTTTAAAGATTTAAAACTAACAGCCTATAAATCTGCAGAATAACATATTTATATATTGACATGTTTATTGATTAAATTTTTATCCTTGGTGATTAGCCCAAAGTCACCCCTCTGACATTCATGTCTAATGTGGGACTAGAACTCATAATCTGGTGGTGATTGGTCCAAATTCACCCAGCCAGCTTTCATACCTAAGGCAGGACTAGAACTCAGAGTCTCCTGGCGATTGGTCCAAAGTCACCCAGACTGCTTTCATAGCTAAGGCAGGACTAGAACTCACAATCCCTTGGTGATTGGTCCAAAGTCACCCAGACTGCTTTCATAGCTAAGGCAGGACTAGAACTCAGAGTCTCCTGACGATTGGTCCAAAGTCACCCAGCCAGCTTTCATAGCTAAGGCAGGACTAGAACTCACAATCCCTTGATGATTGGTCCAAAGTCACCCAGACTACTTTCATACCTAAGGCAGGACTAGGATTCACAATCTCCTGGTGTTTGGCCCAAAGTCACCCAGCCAGCTTTCATATTTAAGGCAGGACTAGAACTCCCAGTCCCCCAGTTTCTAGCCTGATCCTTTTTCACCAATATACCAACCTGTAAAGCAGCGGTTCTCAACCTGTGGGTCGCGACCCCGTTGGGGGTCGAATGACGAATTGCCAGGGATCGCCTAAGACCACCGGAAATATGGGAAGTATACTTGCAAGTCGAAGAATCGTGCTCCAATGGTTGACTCCACAAGCCAGCTGCAGGCTCTTCAAATCGCTAGCCGAATTCGGCTTCAGGTGCGATGAATTAAAAAAGAGAGAAATATTTGCTCTGATGTCTCCCTCTCAAGCAAGCTGCAATCACTCCCAATCGCTAACCTAATCTGGCTTCAGAATGCGATAAACTTAATAGGGGAGGAGTCTCCGCTTTAATGCCTCCGTCCTCAAGGCAATCACAAGCAGTTCAGATCGCTAGCCAATACGGCTTCAGGAGCGATAAATTCAAAACGAAAATAATTTTATGGTTGGGGTCGCCACATCGTGGGGAATTATATTAAAGGGGTCGCAGCACTATAAAGGTTGAGAACCACTGCTTTAAATTAAGATGGAAAGTTTTTTTTTCTGGACTCCAGCCGGACGGCGAAGAGTTAATGCCTCTGCCTTGATTCCATTAATATTAGACTGCTGCCCCTCTTTCTCTTCCCCCCCCCCATTATTGCAATTTGCATGTTTAAACCCTGCACTTCAATTGGCAAAAATTAGATCGAGGCCACATAATCGAGAGCAGATGGTGGGGTGCAGTCGGCTCTGGCTAAAGATGGCACACCCAGGTTTGGTGTCCCCTTGAACGGCCGAGGAAGGCCTCGCTGGCCTTGGTTTAAGGGGAAAGCAGGCACCCAGCATCCCGGGGGGTGGGGGGGAATCCTATTAAAATAATTGAATCTCCTCATTAAATGCAGCCCACATGTGTGTGCGTGAGGGCGTGCATTTTATTTCCAGCTCCGGCTAAATAGCTGGGAGGTCTTCATCAATTGGGAAGTGTAGGTTTCATGGAAAACCGGCCCTTGCCAGATGCCGGAGTAATGGACTTCTAATTGACATGAGGAAGGGGAGGAGAAGAGGGTCTTTTGCTGGTGAAAGACTAATGAAATCTCTCTTTTTCCAGCAGTTCCAAGCAGGAGGGGAGAAAAAAAAAATACGCGAAGACCTGTTGTGTCTGCGCCCCCCGAGCCGGGCCCCCTGCCAGAAAGTGACTTGGAAAGTGAGGGGGAAGGGCCATCGGGACTTACCTCGGGAGCACCGGCTTCCCTGGCTCAGCTCCAGGAGCCAGAGGCAGGCCAGGTGGAGGAGATAATGAGGCCTCCGTCCTCTGACTCTTCCCCCCCCAGGCCACACCTGCAGACCCAGCTGATGGCAATCAGGCCTGGCTGGACCCTAGGTTTCGTAGGCAGGAAAGGCGGGAACAACAGAAGCAGGGGTGGGGCAGGCCTAGGAAGTGCTGAGTCATGGAGCCACACCCCACAGGATATAAAGGCAGCAAGAGCTGCTGTGCCTCTTCGTAGCAGGCAAATCAACTGCTTAACTAGAGCTGAAGTACTGTTTGTTCCTTGGTGACTCATCGGCATCAAGGGAGGTAACAGAGACACTTGGCAGACACTCGCTAGTTTGCTGCCAGAGCTGATAGTGCCGGCTAATTAAGCCATCGCTCAGACGGAGGCGAGAGGGTACAGAACAAGACCACTTCTCCAGAGCTTGCAAGGAGAAGATAGTCCTCGACGTACGACCACAATGGGGGAACCAACATTCCTGTGGTTAAGCAAGGCAGGTGTTCAATGGGTTGTGCGCCTAGTTATAGGAGCTTTCTTGCCCCCGTTGTTAAGTGAATTGCCACCATGGTTAAGTTGTTTTAGCGAGTCTCGCTTCCCCTTGGGCTTTTGCTTGTCGCAAAAGGGGATCACAGAACTGTAGGACGCTGCAACTGTCATAAATCTGAGCCTCTGGGTTTTGATCATGTGACTCTGGGAAATGCTGCAACGGTCGTAAGGGTGAAAAACGGTCGTAAGTCACTTTTTTTGGCGCTGTCACAACTTTGAAGGGTCTCTAAGTGAGAAGTTGTAAATCAAGACTTACTTGGATCTTTCCTGAAGAATAGAATAGAATAGAATTGTTTTTATTGGCCAAGTGTGATTGGACACACAAGGAATTTGTCTTTGGTGCATACGCTCTCACTGTACATAAAAGAAAAGATACCTTCATCAAGAATCATAAGGTTCAACACTTAATGATAGTCAAAGTGTACAAATAAGCAATCAAATCATATTAGGAAACAGTCAGTATAAATCGTAAGGATACATACCTAAAGTCACACCTAAATTCCTTTACAGCAGGGTAATTTCATTGAGGGCCACATCAGGGTTGTGTTTGACCTTGGGGGGGGGCAGGGGTGTGTGTGGCCAGCTCGACATCACACGTGTCGGGGATGCCTGTGGTGGTCCAAGCACTCTGTCATGTCCCCCTCCCCCTCCGACGACCGGGTCTAGGAAGTCCGTATCAAGCGTGGCCACGAAGCCTCTGCAGCTTTGCCAAATTCCTTTCAGGTTTCTCAGGGCAGGCAGGAGTCCAAGTTGTGACTTCAGCAAACTAGATGAGACTTTGCTTGACTCAAGGTTGGAATGCCACAAGCAGGTCCTTTATATAGGCTGTTGGGTGTGGCTCCATGACTCAGCATTTATCCAGGCCTGCCCCTCCCTTCCTTCTGCTGGCGTCGCCTCTCAGATCTCCGGAAGCGAGGATCTTCCCACTGTGAATTCTCTTCAGCTGGATCTGCTGTCGGTAATTCTAGCACGTGGCTGGCTCCCTGCTCACACGCTGTAGGAGTGAGGTTTGTTTGTTCATTCCTGACATCCTGTCCGGGCATGGGGCCAGGGCTGGGGGCTGGAGGCATGACTGGCCGTTCATCTTCATTATCAGACTCTGATAACAGGTCTGGGTGTAGGCAGGAGGGGCCCGGCTGAGGAGAGGAGGGAGGACGAGGCACAACACTCTCTGCCAGCGAAAAATGGGCTCCTGAGCTCCGTTTTCGGCTATGACTGTCTCCTGCAACCCTCTGCTGGCAAAAATGGAGCTCGCACGTAGCCCTCCCGATCTCCATTTTCACTGGCGGAGGCACCGGGGGCCAGTCCTTCGCTGTTTCCAGGGTGGCCCTGCCAGCCAGATCTAAACGCCCCGTGGGCTGGATCCGGCCTCCGGGCCTTGAGTTTGACACTCCTGCTTTACAGCAATACTTCTCAATGTCTGCAACTTTAAGATGGGTGGACTTCAACTCCCAGAATTCCCCAGCCAGCATGCATGGAGGAGAAAGAGTAGTTTTCTATGGAGTTGAAAGGCCTCCGGTCTTTGGCTTCCATAAACTCATTCAGGTGATCCTAAACACTGGCAGTTAAAACACCCACTCACTCTATTGTCCAATACAGGACTACCTGTATTTATGTGGTTAAGTGAGAAATATTTTAAGTGAGTTTTGCCCCGTTTTATGACTTTTCTTGCCACAGTTGATAAGTGAATCACTGACGTTGTTAAATCTTTTTTTTTTTATTATTGAAAAAGTTTTACAAAAACAATTAACTTTTTCCCCTCCCATCCCCCCTCCCCCCTCCCTCCCTCCCCCCTCCAAAACCCCCCTCCCCCCCACGACTTCCCGGAACAAACACAAGGTATAGTTCGACAAACAAACAGTCATACATTAAATTTTTAAAATCTAACACAATTATAATCCTTCTCTCTCACATAACTTGACTTCTTCCATTAAGATCAACAACAACATCCTTCATTCAAAGGCAATCTGAAATTTCCTAAGCTGATATCTATTTTGAATATAATCAATCCAATTCTTCCATTCGTTTAGATATTTTTCTTGAGTACTGTCTTTCAAGAAGGCTGAGATTTTAGCCATCTCAGCCAAATTAGAAACTTTCAATATCCATTCTTCTATTGTGGGTACTTCTTTTTTCTTCCAGTATTGTCCGATTAACAGTCTTGCTGCTGTTCTTAAGTTCAAAATCAATTTCGTCTCAGTCACTGTACAGTCTGTTATTATTCCCAAAAGGAAAAATTGCGGCAGGAACTTTATCTTCTTCTTCAAAACATTTTAACGTTGTTAAATCTTGACCTTCTATAGTAGAGCTGTGCAGTGTGTTGAAAACAGTTCAGAGCATACAAAAATGTCTGAAAACCACTGCATCATTTTCAGCCGTTGTTCAGCTGTCCTCTGCGATTATTTAGAAGGTAGAACACTTCTTGTTGTATCCAGTTTTGGTTGCAGCGATATAAAAAGATGTGGAGACTTAAGAAAGAGTGCAGAGAAGAGCAACAAAGATGATTAGGGGACTGGAGGCTAAAACATATGATGAACGGTTGCTGGAACTGGGTATGTCTAGTTTAATGAACAGAAGGACTAAGGGTAACATGATAGCAGTGCTCCAATATCTCAGGGGTTGCCACAAAGAAGAGGGAGTCGGGCTGTTCTTCAAAGCACCTGAGGGTAGAACAAGAAGCAATGGGTGGAAACTAATCAAGGAGAGAAACAAATTAGAAGTAAGGAGAAATTGTGAGAACAATTATTCAGTGGAACGGTTTGCCTCTGGAAGTTGTTGGTGCTCCATCACTGGAGGTTTTAAGATGAGATTGGACAACCATTTGTCTGTAATCTCCAACCCTGGCAACTTTAAGACAGGGGTCTCCAACCTTGGCAACTTTAAGACAGGGGTCTCCAACCTTGGCAACTTTAAGACTTGTGGACTTCAACTCCCAGAGTTCCTCAGCCAGCAAAGCTGGCTGAGGAATTTTGGGAGTTGAAGTCCACAAGTCTTAAAGTTGCCAAGGTTGGAGACCCCTGGACTAGAAGACCTCCAGGGTCCCTTCCAACTCTATTATTCTGTATAAAGGACTGTGGAGGTCTTCTAGTTCAACCAATTGCTCAAGAGAAGACGCTGTCCTATCAGAGCTGAAGAAACCTGTTGGATGAGAAGCGAAACATCTTCAAAAGAAAACAAACAAACACACAAATAAGAAAGTCCAGTTGCCTTCTGAAAAACCACGTTTGGGACCACCATGACCTGGATGACTGAGAATCTCCACAGACTTTCAGCAGGGTTCTGCGTGGCTCAGGCTGCTAAGACAGTCTGTTATTAAGAGCAGCTGCTTGCAATTACTGCAGGTTCAAGTCCCACCAGGCCCAAGGTTGACTCAGCCTTCCATCCTTTATAAGGTAGGTAAAATGAGGAGCCAGATTGTTGGGGGCAATAAGTTGACGTTGTATATAAATATACAAATAGATGAAGACTATTGCTTGACATAGTGTAAGCTGCCCTGAGTCTTCGGAGAAGGACGGGATATAAATGCAAAAAAAAACACCAAGAAGACAGTATACAATTCTGGACAAAACGGAGAGTCCGTTCTTGAAAAGAGACGGTTGCTTTCAAGAGTTTGGAGACTGGCGCTCTAGTTGTTGTCCTCACGTGGTCCAGGGTGCCTTTCGGAAACAGAATCCCGTTGCACAGCCCTGAGGATGAGATCATGTCATGAGCCTCGGAGTGGAGAATGAGATGCTTTGAGCGAGTGGAAATGTCAGCCGCCACACAAAAGCTACGCGGGAGCAGAACATCCTGTTCTCTAGGCAAACAGGAAGTGTTGCTCTTCAAACTTGACATGGTATCCTTTATAGGTTAACCAAACCCAGAAGGGAACTCACAATCTCTCTCTCGGGGCCAATCAAAGCGATTATGGGCTGATTATCGAAGGCACTCGGATAATACGATGGAATATTTGATCTTTTGCATGACATTGCATACCCTCAAGATGGACGAAGGTTCTTCAACGAACACGGGAACCTCCCATGAATAATAACCTTTGTTGTTGCTGTTGTGTCCAACCCATCGTGACCCCGTGGACGACGTTCCTCCAGGCCTTCCTGTCCTCTACCATCCTCCGGAGTCCATTTAAGCTCATGCCTACTGCTTCAGTGACTCCATCCAGCCACCTCATTCTCTGTCGTCCAGCGGTGGGATTCAAAATTTTAACACTACCGGTTCTGTGGGCGTGGCTTGGGCATGACATGGCTTGGTGGGCGTGGCTTGGTGGGCGTGGCAGGGGAAGGATACCGCAAAATCTACATTCCCATCCCACTCCAGGGGAAGGTTACTGCAAAATCCCCATTTCCTCCCAATCAGCTGGGACTTGGGAGGCAGAGAATAGATATGGGCAGGGCCAGTCAGAGGTGGTATTTACCATTTCTCTGAACTACTCAAAATTTCCACTAGCGGTTCTCCAGAACTGGTCAGAACCTGGCTGAAACCCACCTCTGCCGTCGTCCCCTTCTTTTTTTGCCCTCCATTGTTCCCAGCATTAGGCTCTTCTCCAGTGAGTCCTTCCTTCTCATTAGGTGGCCAAAGTATTTGAGTTTCCTCTTCAGGATCTGGCCTTCTAAAGAGCAGTCAGGGTTGATCTCCTTTTAGGACTAACCAATTGCATCACCTTGCAGTCCAAGGGACTCACAGGCGTTTTCTCCAGCACCAGAGTTCAAAGGCCTCAATTCTTTGATGCTCAGCCTTCCTTGTGGTCCAACTTTCACAGCCAGACATTGCAACCGAGAGAATAATAAGCTAGGATACATCTAAAAACCTTGCCAACTTTGATTTTTTTTCCAAACCAAAAAAAATCTTCCAGGGAAGTTGTTTTCCACTTCTGGGTCTGACAGAGTCTTTGTTGACTTGGCAACCGGTGTGTGGTAAATGCTAAGCAATCTGGAGTGGGCAACATGCAAT